>NC_081202.1:35489151-35816373 GCF_902713425.1 Acipenser ruthenus | reverse complement strand
CCAATGCCCTATGGTTAAAATAGCACAACCAATGGTTTACATTTAATTTGATTCCAAATCGGGAAAAATCACAGTTTTAAAATATTAATGAGCCCTTTTATAAGTGCAATAACACAAAAGCGAGGGTGGCATTGACACAACCCACTCCGGAGATGGTTGAGGACACTTCGCTTCGCCTCTTGCCTCTCAACGCACTCGAGCACAACTCAGTTCAACACATGCCTTCTCGCTTGCTTAAGTGTTACTGGGTAGCTCTTTTTGGTCCCACACAGTGTACCTTACCTTCTCCTCTGCGCGGCGGTAGGCCCGAGTAGGGAAAGGCAGAAAGACAGCGTCGCGGAGGAACTGGAGGTAAGGTTCGAACCCGGGCGGCCTGAGCCCTGCCCCCAGGTTTGTAGGGAAGGAGCTCTCCACCAGCGTGCTGATCAGGTGGCAGAAGGAGCGGGTCAGCGGGTACTCCTCACAACGAGACTCAATCTCATTCAACTCCACCTGAGGAGAGGGAGCAGCAAATGAGGGACAGGATCCTGCCAAACTTACAAATACATACTGAAATCTTACACAACCAGCGTCCTAATTAATTAGCTGCAACCTTTAGCTAAAGAAGAAGAAAACAAAATTGAGAAAACTAACAAGAAAAGTGTTTCTGTGCAGCTAGCTAACTATGAGAGTCTCCAAAGTGGCCACCAGGGTGATAAATACAAAAAAATAAAAAAGGACATTTTAGGATAGCAAAGGAAAAGCCATGAATATCAAAAATCTATTAATTGATTAATGATGGCATCTTTAGTTACTTTATGAACTTGTAGTCAAGTACAACCCAGAATTGTCACTTTCGCTGCCTTAACAACTGTAAAGGCCTTCATTTGTGACCTATTACCAAAATAAGGGGTGCTGTTTTCAACATCTCAGACCAGAATGAAAAAGGCTTACTTTCTCTGGAGTATTGCACCACTGCTTGGAGAGAAGCAGAAATGTTTCCTCAAAACTACTTTGTACCCAGAAAATAAAAATGTATTTCAGAAAGCAATGCTAACGGTGTGTAGTAGGGTTTGGAACGCTGTGCTCACAGCAAAGGCTAACGGTGTGTAGTGGGGTTTGGAAAGCTGTGCAGTGAGCCAGGATAACAGTGTGTAGTGGGGTTTGGAAAGCTGTGCAGTGAGCCAGGCTAACAGTGTGTAGTGGAGTTTGGAAGTTGTATTCAAAGAGGACCGGTGAAACTCTAAAAGTCTTACTTCAATCCCTGCAGCCTGCCTCTGTCCTGGGGCTCGGACTGTTTGCAGGATCTGTGAAGAGAAAAAGTAAATTTGGGATCTAATTTGGAACTGTAATATCTGTCATGATTGATACCTATAAGCAAACTCCAGTACCTAATGTGAAGACAATATCTGATATGATTTGGTCTCTATTGTGTCTAAATGACAATATACGATTTGAAATATGTCAATCAGATTAAATGTCAAGGACAACATATGACATGCTTAACATGGAAAAAGTATCTCAATAAAAAAATATGGTTAAAACTGAATTTAATTAAAGTTAATTATATAATTAAAATTGCTTTATATATTCATGACCATCCATTATGTCGCCTACATTTTACACACTATACAGCAGGCAGTACGATTATGTTCACTTTTATTATTTTTTAGGAGATTGCATTTCACTTTCATCTGATATCTTTTCAAAAATGGCCAAAAGTAAGATTGGCAACAGTTAAAAGATTCATTATTCATGCCCTAAATTTGTATCTGTCTCATGAGCCTGCATTTGAACTCCTGGGGACCTGTCCCATAAATAGCTGTATACAGAGTTCTGAGACAACAGCGTAACTGAGTGATCACACATAGCATGGAATGAATTACATTTCTCATATCTAGCTGTATTAAGTAAATGCATACAGTACATTGTGGAAGTTCCCACCAAAGGGTAAACAGACATACATATATAGCCAGGGAGCTGTGTATGACATACCTGTGTGTACTCCAAAGACTGCCACAAAGAGGACGCAATCTCTGGAGATTTTCCGAAGGCAGACAGACTCTCCAAGAGTTCGGACTTCAGAACCGGTGGGATACTGCACTGCAGAAGACCCAACATCACAACCACAGGGGTCCACTGGGGATGCTCACACAGCGCCAGCCGGGCGTTCTCACTCTGGAAAGAGACAAACGCAACAAGACCTCAGCCTTATCCCCTCCCCATTCTGTCACTCTCTCTCCTCTGCAAGCACAAACTCAAATCAAAACATCTAATCTCTAGCAATAAGCTTTTATGTTCCTTAAAAGAGTAAGTAGCTTCAGAATTTAAATTTCTTATGTTATTTTTTACTGTCCACTTACTGTTTATTTTAGGATCTGCTTCTCAGTTCCAGTTGCCTGCCATAGATAGCTGTAATGTAGGCTAGATCAGCCAAACTGCCTATAAGTAGAAGCCAGCGCCAGTTGCCACTTTAGATTTTTTTTTTTTTTCCTGGCATTACACAGCTGCACCCTGTAGGGTAATGGCGCTTACTAATATAAAGAAACATATACTAGCCTACATTATACAGTAGTCTGTTGCGTATCCGACTGCGGTGGGACCAGAGTAAGGGCGGATATGTAAAAAGTCGGATAAATGAATCCTGTTTTAAATACCATTATAGACAGCTGTAACAATTACTATATTCACACAATTACTATTTTGAGATTAATCTTTTATTAGGGAGCTCCCCTAAATCCCTTGTTTAGAAAGACACAGGGTATTAGTGCTTGTGACAGAGTAACCGTCTGTCATGTGGGTGCGTGCATTCACTGCTGAACGACAGGCAGGAGATCGAGACGGAGGTTGAAGTTGATATGCCCCGCAGGCAAACAGGATTTTTTTTACATATCAACACACTGAAGCTCACGTGACACTACCAGCAATGGCAGCGCACGAAGCACATACAACACAGTGTACGAAAACTTTGGTGGGATCTACAATCTCTGAACTAATCTTCTCTGTTCAATAATAAACAAACTCACCGGGCTGTCAGCGGTTTCAACTTGCTTACTCACTCTTCGGGATGCTAACCGGGAACACACCTACCTGCTGATTAGATTCCACACCTGGTAATCACACACAGCAGGCAGGCTCTCCCAGGAGTGTCAGGTACTTCATTAATTAATTACAGTATGTACCATTTACAATGTACATTTACACAAAAAACCCTCTTCTCCGGCTCCTTCCCAGCCACAGTGCTGTATACACTTACATTAGTGTCAGGTAATTTACATAGTGGCAAAATGCATAGGCTTATGAAAAAAAAAAACATTCAATTGTAAGCACAACTCGTTTTCGCTACCCTGTAGCCACTTTGCATTAGCGCTGTACACTAGGGTGACGTTGCTCAAGAGCTTGATCATGGTGGATAAACGGTTAGGGCAGATATGTGACGGGAGGATGCGCGGGCGGATTACAGTATATGTCTATGGCAGGTAGCCAGAACTTAAGAGCAGGCTCAAACACGTAGTCAAAGCAATCAAAAAATTGCATTGAGTAGTTGCCATAAAAACCACTCAGGTTGACTGCAAACAACATAAAAGGTAGGGGAACAGAAAAAAAAATACAGTTTGAAGCTTACTCTATAAATGAATTCCGTTCTTAGGCAAACTAAAAACTCCCCATCCAATAAATGTAATTCCCTGCTGGTCCTTCTTTGCATCTCCTTTCTCTCTTCCTGTGTGACTACATACCCACTTAATGATGGTGGTAGTGAGCTGCAGGAAGGAGACAAGCCCGTCCTGCTCCCTCTGTGTGATGCCTCTCAGTGACGGGTGGCGGTACTGAGAGATGTCCACGCTAGGCATGTCCCGTCGCAGACTCTCATGGTAAAGCATCAGAGAGTGGAAGAAGTGCTCCCAGGACACGGGGCTGCCTCCAGACGCTTGGATATTCTCTACTAAACAGAAACGAAATCTCAGGACAAGAGTAATGGCTCACAGGGATAGAAATAAGACTCCCATTGCATAGCAGTTTGATCCATTCCTAGTTTTACTAGGAATTTAAGAAGACACACCTCAGCTTGTTACTTATAGACTGTGGCTAAATAAGGCTCATTTTAAAACCTGGAATGGGAGAAACTGCTATGCAATACAAGTCCATCCCTGCAGTATCTCAATGTTTTTTCTCTTGGATTGCACTCCTGGGTGGTGGGTCCTTACCGTGCGGTGCTCCGTTGACTTTGAGCAGACTGAAGCAGTAGTGGGCACACTGGGGTCCGTTGGCCAGCCCTTTCAGCATACTCAGATAGGGAATGTACAGCGTGGAGGGCAGCAGGTCCCCCATCTGCCTGACAAACTTAGACAAGACCACCTATAACAAAACGACCTTCATAAAGCACACTGAAGAATAGTCAGGCATAAGCTTTCAGCTTGTTTAATATAATAATATGAATGTATTACTGAACAGGCTGTGTGGTTTAAAACAATTTTCCCTAGCTCTCTGCTTTGTTGTATGCATTCCTGCAATATCTTTTCAACACAAATCGCGATTGTTTTGACCCTTTGCGGTCCTATGTCGGACCTGGTCCGACATTGCAATTTTCCCTTTCCGGTCCTATGTCGGACCGTGTCCTACATCATCACAAAGATGTAAAAAACAGGTCTCTAGTCGTTTTTTCTCCGGAAAAAGCTGAGAAAACCATTCAATGGCCAAGTGAGACCGATAGGAGCCGAGAGAAGCCGAAAAAAAAGGGGGCGTATCTCATGAATACAGATAGCCCCGACACCACATAGATAACACGGACATAAACAAACAAGATAGCTGTTTCTGCGTCCAGCGCTCAAAGAATATCACAGACATTTAAAGAGCTTTTTTCAGATGTTATAGTAATAAAATAATGACTTGGATCGCATTATTGAGGAGTTTGGTGATAAAATGAGTGATCAGGAGATGATTTATCGGTATGCACTACTATGAAGAGGTATGTGAAAAATACAGCGAACAAGGGGTGGGGCGGGGCTGGAGATGCAGTACTGAGTGTCCTGTTGATATGCAGTGCCTTTTAAACCTGTTTTACTGTGAAAAAAAAATACTTTTAAAACAGCGCGTCTAAAATAAACTGCGGGTGTGACAATAAATTGGACCCAACACGCCTGAGATGCGCTGAATAAATGGACCGCTAAGGGTTAAATAAATTTACCATTATTTTCGCCAACAAAATGTCTTCTCAATTCACAACATCAGTGATTTCAATCCTACCTGTTTAATCAGAAACATTATTCGAGATGGTTGGATATCAGAACAAAATGCTGAGACAACGGTCAACATTTTTTTTATAACATTACACTAATAAATGGTGCATCAATGATTCCAGCACTGGGTTGTACATAAGAGACAGGAGAGCTACAGACAGAGCAGGCGTGCTGTGGAGATCCAGACCTGTTTGTGAGGGGGCCGTTGGTGGGTCACCCCCAGGTAGGACCCTGTGATGGTGGAACTGTGATGCACAGACTCTGAGGGGCACCAGTACTCCAGTGCCAACTCCAGATTGAAGGGGTCCTTCCCATAGAACGCTCCAATCTGGGGGCAAACGCGAAAAAATAAACATAAGAAATACTGAATAATCTTAAAGTGAAATCAATATATAAAGTTCTATGACTTTGCAGTTCTTTTTGTCATTTGTTCTTTAGTTATGGATGAAACAATACACAAATATCAGGAACATGTAATATCATCAAACCCTTCACCCACTGTGTGCATCTAAAACTGTTAGTTTGACAAAGACAGACAGCTGCCTCTGAATACCCCCCCCCCCCTTACACTTTGTTGCTCTCAATAACGTGGTAAAGCATGTCCAAACCAGGTTTCTTCACCATTGAAGAAGTATTTTTGTAGATACATGTAAAAAACGTTGACATAGGGACAGACATGCTCAATAAAACCCTTTCTGTTTTTTACCATCCTTCTAAAATGATGTAAAAAAATGTATTGCACAAATCATATGGACTTTAAATTGAATTTGAATCTCAAATATCTGGTTGGGGGATTGCTTTTGAAATTAGGTTGCTTGCATCAATGAAAAGCTATGTCAGCAACAATTGCTGCTTTTAAGGTAACATAATATTTTAATGTGTGGAAAGCACATTGTTTCTTTTGATAACTGGAGACATTTGTGAATTATTTTCAGATGCCCTACATTACAATAAAAATTACATTTGAACAGTGCCTTTCATACAATAGATTATTATTATTATTATTATTATTTGTTTATTTAGCAGACGCCTTTATCCAAGGCGACTTACAGAGACTAGGGTGTGTAAACTATGCATCAGCTGCAGAGTCACTTACAACTACGTCTCACCCGAAAGATGGAGCACAAGGAGGTTAAGTGACTTGCTCAAGGTCACACAATGAGTTAGTGGCTGAGGTGGAATTTGAACCGGGGACCTCCTGGTTAAAAGCCAGTTTCTTTAACCACTGGACCACACAGCCTCAATTATTTAATTCAGCAGGAAGTGAAGAAAGACCACCCTAGCATAACTAATGAAATAGCTTTTAGTGTCTTCTACAGAAAAATATAATAAAAATAGGCACAAATGTACATATTAGTATATTTGATTAATTTACTGGCTTGCTGTTTCGAGTCATCGGTCCAATGCTGCTAGAGAGGTCTGCTGTGTTGAAAGATTTAAATGAGTAATAGTAATATACTAGCACTGCACCTTTTGGTGAATAAATTCTAATTTCATAGTGTACTGGGTGCTCTGATGCAACATAACTGTGTCAGAAGTCTCTTATTAGAATGCACTGCAACAATTCTAATGCATTCCTATTCTACTTTGGTGATGCAACGTTCCACAGAACAGCTAGTAAATACACATCAGAGGAAGCACTCACCAGTATCATGAGCTGCTCCAGGTCTCTGCGCAAGGCTGCCGGCGGTTCACTGCCCATCTGCATGCTCATATGCACCAGCCTGGCATCCTCCTCTGCCCGATTCCTCAACTGCTTCACCTGCGACATCGATCCGAATTGAAGGAATCAGTCAGACACTCACACAGAACAGGTATGCCAGTGACATACAGGGGCAGAATTGGAGCCATCAGCATCATGAAGAGGTAGATCACAATGACCGAGTGTGTGATCTTACTGATGCGGAGTGGATCATTGCCCCGAGATGACCTTTGCTGGGTTTTTTTTAGAAAAAAAACCTGCTCACATGCAATTAAATATTGTAGTTCTAGAAAAGGTAGTGCAGCAGGATTGGCTTTTTTTTTTTTTTTTTTTTTTTTTTATATGGAGTCCTCGTCAATTGCAATCCAATGAAAAAAATTAAATAAATAAAGGCTGATTGTGGGAAGTGAGGCTTCAGCGCACAATGCTTCACCTGTCAGTGTAATATGAATATGCTTTCCCTAGTTACAATCAGTCCTGAGTTGTCTTTTCAGTAGCATTTTTTCCTGGAAAAGTTTGTAATCATGGCAAATAATGATCTAAGCGAAAACAATGGGGAACCATACAGAACACATAAAATGTAAGAAATTAAGTATTAGGAAAATGCACCTGATAAAGTATCAATTTAACTTTTTAGCTGTGGAAAATCTCTACCCTCATTTTCCTTGACTTATACAAGAACCCTTGAACTCTTAGATCACTGTGTGGGTTGGTAATTGAACCCAGGATTTCCTGGCACCCAGTAGGGAGTACCTCACCTTCATGGGCATGAGTGCCAGAAAGTCTGTGAGGAGCGAGTGGATCCGCCGTGTGTAGAACTCCTCCTGCCCAAAGCCTTCCGAGCCCAACATCGCCTCCGTCAGGAACAGAAAGGCATTGTGGGTGATCGCAGCATCTGCCAGGGCTTCATCTCCTTCAGTGAACTCCACCAGTGCTGAGGGGGGAACACAAGCATTATTCTGAGAATGAGAAGAGTTCTTACACTGATCGGTACAAGAACATTCAATACATTACAGGCGTGACAGATGCCAAGTTCACGGCTTCCAAGTCTTATATCGTGCCTGCTTTTTTATTCATATGCCAAGTGGTGTCAATTTGTGCTATAGATATAACAAACTTATTTTCAGATGCGCTAGCCGTACTATTGAACTGCTATGTGTTAGACTTACTGGAATCAAGGCAGAAGTAGTAAATGAGTAGAAGGATTCATTAAAAAAAAATAATAAAAGAGCAGACATAAGACCCGTACTGTAGCTGCATTTTCAACAAAGCATTTGAGAACAAGACTGTGGATGCTGCTAAACTGGATTGAAGGTGTGCTTCATACCTGAGCCCTGTGGGAGCTGGGAGAGAGCACGCAGAGCCAGGGCCCACGCCAACCTCACCACAGCCTGCAGGCCCGGCAGCTTCCAAGGCCGAGGATCGAGGAGCCGGTTGTGAATGGCAGCAACATACGACTTCTCGGTCAGCAAGGGCAGGGCTTGAATGAGGTCTGAGAGAGAAAGAGAGAGGAAGGGACAGAGACAGGACCTGTTAATACAAAATCCACTACACTACCTTTCTGTTAAAGTGGAACACAAAATGAGCAATTAGACAGGATTTCTGAGTACAACAGCAATTGTCTTTTAAGAGGAACTGCAATATAAAACAAGCTAAATTAAAACTTATCAGTAACATGCAAGTTTTACATGCAGACAAATGGAGATGTCTCAGTATACACCCATATTCTGACACCCTCTCATTAGCTTGTGCTAAAGCAGGTCCAGACCAAATTTGATCCCAGTTCAGGGGTGTGCAATTTTTTAAAAAAACTTCTTGTTCAAGGGACAAAATGCTTAGGAGTTATTCAAATATAAAAATAGCTTGTGTCTGTTTTTTTGTTTTTTTTTCCACTCTCTAAGTTGAATCCACCTCCTGATGTACAGGTGTTTTGTTTGTTGCATCACAGATACAAAATCCTTGCCAACTATTACTGCTGCTTTGTGGAATTCTGATTTTTCGTGACGTTCTTTCAGTTTTGTAACTGCTGAACCCCAGATTTGTAAAGGACTTGTGTATAACCTGTCAAGTCAGTTTCTCTGCACTTTTTACTGTTTTTCTATCAAAATGCACATATAAGCATTTAATTTCTATCATTAAACATATTTGTCAATATTCGTGTTTTAATAGTTTCACAAAATCAATGGATTGTGCATGTCCAATAAATAACTAATATCATTTCGGTTCAAATCTAGTAAAAAGAAAAAGGTAAACCCAAGAAACAATTTTACTGACAGTTGTTCTATTATAGATAGGCAAACTGTATGATAAGGGAGGGCGTACCTTCTCTGTCTTCAGTGCCTTGCTCCAGGAAACTGACATCCAAACAATAGAGCAGAGCCATGACCAGGGCCAGATTCACACCGTCCAATGAGCCGTCCGCTTCAGCCGTCACATTCTCCAGGTAGCCAATCAGAGACAGCGTGTCGTCCTTACTGAGAGGGGACTGGCAGGTCCAGGAAAAGAGGCATTCCGCCAGGGACTGACGGCTCTCTTTAATCAAATCAGAGATCTGAGGGGAGGGAGGACAGGTTAATCTTTATTACGTTTGGATTTTTGTTTCTATGAAAGATTAGCAGGCTTAAAATGCCTTGTTCGACTGATCTGAAAATGTGTATACAGCATTCCTTAGAATTTAAGACGCACTTTTTAAACCATTTTAAACCAAACGAGTACAGTTTAGTGATGTGTGTATTAAAATCGCCAACAAAAGACGTGACTACACAAACAGCAACGTGACTGACTGCCGAGAAAAGACGAACCAAATTATTGCCCAATCTCGAATCATCCATGACAAACAGGCAGCCATTTCAAAGAAGCATCATTAGCTTCCTGAGGAATTCGAAGAGAAGCTTTTACAATTTCAGTGTTTCGTTATTAGGCTCAATTCTAACAGTACCAGCTTGGACGTATTGGAAATGCTGATCAGACCCCCATAATTTTTGACATGCCAAGCAATACCACAGTTCACAAATTGGGAGAAAATCAGATGCGAGTAATCACGACTGGAAATGAGAAGCAGCACATAACTGTAATGCTCTGTGTGATAGCAGACGGCCGCAAACTGCCTCCATATGCGTAATTGAGGGTGTATCTTTGTAAATTCATATTTATTTGATGTTTTATTTTTTCCTCAAGTTGAGGGTGGGAAATTTGGTCTGTGTTTTCAATTTCGAGGGTGTATTAAATTCAAAGGAATACACTACTTCTGCAAAATGATGGAAGTAAAACAAATGTACACAGTTGCAAATTATTAAAACAAAGGGGTTTACTGAAACCCCAAAGATCTACAGGTTATTAATAGATACGAGCATAACCATTTGTTGCAGTTGAAATGCAAGCAATTATTAGGCAATGCAAAGAAGATTTCTCATTGTTGGCTACACCACATGAAAGCATTAATAGTACCACTTTGGTAACTAATCAATAGTAAATTTAGACAACACACAGATGTTATTTTCAAATTTTAACCACTCTAGTTGTTTAGAAACATTCATTCCCATTTGTATAGAGCCACTAAAAAGGAACTGTCAAGTAATGTACAGTTTCAGCAGGCCACATGGTTACAGGTTCTCAAATAAAGAATGATGGGTTAGGTATTTTGCTGAGATTTGTAGAGACTCACCTCCTTCCTGTGCTTCTCATTGCCCAGCCCTCTTGCTTTCTGGAGTTTCTCAAACTCAGCGGTGACACTGATCTCAGACACCAGAGTCAGAATCTTCCGGGTCAGTCCTTGATTCATCAGGTCGTCTGTGAACCGGGTCGTTATTGAGACCAGCTCCGCACTGCAGGCAAACAACACAAACCTGGGCTGAGCATTCATTCCTTCATTGCTAAATTCTGAAAGATATTTCACTCCGTTTAAGACCCCTCTTTAGTTTAAATAACCAAGCAATAATGACAGGTACAAACACAAAACTTTTTATTTTCAAACAAATGGGGTCACCAAAAGTGGTTGAAGAATAATGATCGAATGACAGATAAATGTGTAACTGAACTGTAATCTAATAATTATGCATGTACGGCACCATAAATAAACAGATAATCAGAATGAAAACTAACAACTCAGGAATTGAAACTGTGTTTGATGTGTGTCTCTCAGCAGCCCATGTACAGTGTTTACTGAAAGCGGGATGGTTAAATTGAGTGGGTCAGCTCAACAAAGTCTGAGCGAATGGCAGTGATTTTACCATGAAACTTAATGGTGGCATTTGCTGTCAATCACACAATAATTATTTTTTTGGATCAGCTGTTTATAAAAAAAGAGGCACTGTGGTTCTACAGTGTATAAGTTAAATGCAGCTGTGTGCACGACTCGCCGAACTTCCAGAAGAGTGTTGTCTTTTTTAAACCAATCAGAATGAACTAACGCAGGGAGAAGATCAGTGTGAACTACAGCCTGCTTCCGTTCGTAGAGTCCGTCTGAATTGTATGCCCAGTGTGAACCAGCCTTAAGAGCTAATCTACCATTGTGAAAGCTGGGAGGTGTATTTTTTGTCAATGTTAGTCAGAGGTTAAATGTTGTCCAGGACTAAATCCAACAACTGAATGCAACAATGATGCATTTTTATATAAAAAACAAGTAAAGTTAAAATCAGGAATTGAAATCAAAATTATTTTATATCAAACAGAAAAAAAAAAGACGACACAAAATCTGAGTGGTTTTAGTTAGTTTGATCACGACAGGTTCTGTACAAAATCAGATGGTCAGATGGTTATTGATTGGTACGAAGTTCAAACTTTGAACTGTGCTGTGTAATTAACTTATTCCATGTAATTAACGATAAATAATGTAAAACATGTTAAAGGGAACTGGTTTTTCAAGTATCTGCTCAGCCCTACTAAAATGGTTTTTGCATTCAAATATTTGTCAAGCACTGACTATTTGATTAGTTAAATATTTATCCCTGCCCAAACAAAAAGGAGTGCATCCAAACGAAAAGGTAAAGTGCAGTAAAAAGCAGGGAGGGGTGCTAACCTGAGCTCCAGAGTGAAGGTCTTGCCGCGGCGAGACTGGATCAGGGATCGCAGTGAGTTAGCAATGCATCTCTTCCCATCCCAGTAGAGCAGGACAGCAACCAGACCGCGAGTGAGGCCAGGGAAATGAGGCTGCTGGTGCTCTCCTGAAGAGGGCAATAGCACAAACAGAGTGGGGTCAAAATGAGAAGAGAAAGGGAGGAAGGAAGCAGGGAAAACACAAGTTCAAAATATACACCATTTTATTTATTTAGGTGATGATTTTTCCTTACTGTGGAAAATTTGATAAAAAAAATAATTAGAAACTAATCTTAAGAGCTACGATTGTGTCACAGAATACCGTGGCATTCACAAGCCAGTAGAGAAAGACAAATGCTAGTGTGAATTTCATAACATTGATGATTTTTATTTTGCTTTGCTTGGTATATACTACAGTTCTAAATAATAAACAAGACTTGCTTTTTTTTGGCTTGTATGAAAGTATGAAGAGTGAAATTAGATCCATTTACTGTTATGCAATATGGCCAGGGATAAATTGCCTGGTGTTCTGGTAAACATAACCCCCCCCCGCCCGCCCCCATTACCTGCCAGCAGCAGCTCCAGCGCGGCCAGCTCTCCGATGTTGAAGAGGTCGCTCAGGATGAAGGCCTCGGAGAGGAGCTGCTCAGGGAGGAGTCGGGTCCCCTGGTGGCCCTGGACGGAAATGCCATCTGTACTCGCCTTCCTCACCTTTTCCTTCTGCTCGCTGCTCTTGGGCTGCCATGACAAACCATTCAATATAGCTTGCCACAAGCCATTGCTTTGTTACATGTTGCAATTAGTGTACCTGTTACATTACCTTAATATAGGAAGTGAAAATATAACAGACTACCTGAATCTAACGCATGCAAATATGTTTGTATTAAAATACAGTAGAAGCTGTCATATCCGATCCTGTAAGAGACTAATAAATCGATGGACCTCTGGTGTGCTGCTTTCTTCTTGTTTCTGTGTCGGATTACTTTGGCATAGGGCCAGACCAAATCAAAGTTAGCTCTTAGCGAACGAGGACGCGAAAGCATTCGCGGTAATAAAACACATGAAAAATTCCAAGCGAAATCTCGGTATTTTATAATACACGCACAGAGTTTTTTTGTTAACCGACATTTTTTATTATTATTATTTATTTATTTTTTTTAATCTTCGTTCTTGTGGAGTTACTATACAGCCTTGTGCACAACAGGGCTCTGGGCAGTTGGGTATGAGGATGCTGGCATTGCATGGTGCTGACACAAGCCTGGGCACGGTATGGATTTTTACAAAAATCATGATAACAATGTGGCACGATGCTGCTGATGTCGTGGAAACGAGGTAATTGTCAAGTGTGTGTGTGTGTGTGTGTGTTTTCTTTCAAACTCGTGTCTGTATTTTTCAATATTTTACAAAATAAAAATAAAAGCAGATTATTATTATTATTATTATTATTATTATTATTATTATTATTATTATTAATAATAATAAACATATTTTTATTATGATTACTACTAGTAGTAGTTGTATGTCCGCCCCTTCAAAATGTCACAAATACCGGCTGGGGATTGGTCAACAGCTGGCGGTCCCTCCTACTCCTGCGAAACATCTCTCCGCCCCTTTCGCGGAATGGAAATGGCTACTTTTGGTTTCGGGATAAAGAAAATGCGATATTACCGCATAAACACTCTTTCGCAAGAGCGATTGGGGTTTGATTTGGTCCGGCCCATAGACTGAGAAAGCACGGTAAGAACTGTTTTTGGAACACTTTTTTTTTTTAGAAATTGCCAGTGCCTTGTTTTTCAATCATTTTTATTTCAATCAATTGAACCCTCCCCTAGTCCCCGCCCTAGGGCAGTCATACCGGGTTCTTGAAGAGGGAGATGAAGTCAGGTTTGTGCTTCTTTAAGATCAGGTCCAGCAGATGCACAGCTTCGGGCTGCCTCCCCCAGATGGCATTAATCACCGTGTCCCACAACTCTTTGAATGGCCCCCACAGACTAGCAGCTGGAAACACAGCACAAGTTAGACCTACAACCACTGTCAGTGCAACAGCGACGTTAACACTTTACATTTTTAACATGCTAAAAAACAATGATACTTTGTATGTGCATGTACATCAGGTGTGTAATGTCACGACATGCTACGTATCGCGATGCAGGTCACAACACAATAGGTGTCATGATACACGGGTCCTGATAGATTTCTTGTATAGTAATAAGATCAAATGATAATTTAATCACGGTCTATTTTGTTAAAAGAAAAAAATGAGACATGGTAAGTTTGCCTTCATACCAACTATAAAACGCACTTATTTTCCAATCAACTGCAAAATTCAACAGATTTGAGTATTAAAGGAAACTCTAATCCAAACCAGTTGAGTCTTTAGCACATAAAAAATGCCTGGTCTAGTCTGGGCTTTATATTTCATACATATTTAAAATCACAAAATCAGTAAACGTCTGAATAAGAACAGTTTCTACAGCTCTTATCTACAAGCATTCCGTTACAACACGGTTCAGCTAGGTCAGCGGGAGTTTAGATTACCGAGTCGACCAGATAACATGCAAGTGGCCCGCCATTCCTAATAAACTTTCAGACAGTTTGTTGTATGCAAGATTCATGAATACTGCTGTGTGATAATGAAATGACTAGGGATGGTTAGATGGATGGATATTTAAAATTCAAACAATGTAAACCTAAAAAGACATGTGCCAGGGCCTAGGGAAACATAGTATGATCTATGTTATTTCATTGGGATTTAGTGTATATATTGTAATGTTTTGTGACAATGAAGACGGAGACAGCGGGTCCAGTTCCCCAATTCACGGTTTATTATTTGCAGGTCATTATTTAGTCACTGTCAGCCGTGACCCACGCCTCCAAAACAATAAACCTCGTTGATTAATGACTTCCCTCTTCTAAGTGTGCTGCTGGTTTTAACACTGTTTTAGCTCTCTTCTCTCAAGAACCAAACCCTTCTTCCGTTTTTACTGTTGCCAGCTCGAGTTCTCTTATTTGAATCGGTCAACAAAAAAACTAGGAGGAGTCCGAGGACTTGTTTTGCGGAGAGTGTATGACTGAGCAGCACGGGGCAGGCGATCACTCCCTCCAGTCTAAATAAGACTGCCGGGTCGTTACTTACTTACTTTATAATATATATATATATATATATATATATATATATATATATATATAAATCGAGAGAGTTCATTAAGTTAACCATGTTAACGTAAACTGTACATGTAGCGAAACCGAGTAACTGAGAATTAGAAAAAGTTTCAGTTTGATTCTGTGGTTCACATTTGAATTCTGGCTTGTTCTGACACAAGACACACACACAAATAGCCCACATACACCTACTAACTCGTAGGTTATTTTTTTTTTACATTACCGTTTCGGTTGGTAGTACATTTTTGTTTTTTTAGCTTTCAAAAACAACACGAATTGTGCGCTGTGCTCCCCCACCATGATGCACTGATGGAATGATCCACATTCTGTGTTTCATGCACCGGTACGGAAGGACCGCGCCAAAAAGCAACTCGAATAACCGAGTAACGGAATAAATGAATCAGTGTAAAATAAAATAACTATGACCTTTTTAATTTAAAAGTATAATTTCAAAACACATACCCGAATTTACCGCCATCTGCGCTGCCATCTTTGATTTAAGCCTCGCAAACTAACACGGTGGAAAACCGCGGTTGCCCCATGCGTGCCTAGATAGAAAATAAATAAATCGCCTTTTTAAAAACAATTACCTCACTGACATTTCGCTTTAAGTTTACAGTTTATATAAATTATGAGATTGTGCTCATTCTAAGCAGACCTAATTGCTGTAATTACATGGGGCCACAAAAATTGTTCAATGCTCTATATTTTTTCCTTCAGGCGAGGTCCTGTGATAGGCTTGGAAAGGGAAATTCTCATTGCCTGTTGGGAAATGTAGTCTCGATGGGTGTTTTTATATAACGCTAATGGAGGTACACTTTTTGTTCTCAAGTTTTGTACCTCTAGCAGTTAATTGTCCTTTTAAGAAGAAAAAACAGACATAATTTTTGGACAAGTAAAAAAACCATATAGGACAAATTTACCCTCCTATTTCAAAATTCTGTGTTTGTGATGGGAACTGAATGTGTGTCATTCCATGTTTCCTTCCCGACCGCTTTTCTACGTACACATGCTGCCCATGTGAATGAAGAAAGTCAGCTAGAGATCAAAACCACAAGACAGCCTGTGAGCCCTGTGTAATGTTATATCGTATATTAATTATTGTATATCATATATCAGTGTATCGTCCCTAACAATGGCAAGAGTGCTGAAAATCCTGCAGACCCTGAGGAATCACTGGAAGAAGTCTGTGTTCGGGGTCTGTGTTGTATCTTACGGGGGGCACTGGCTCTATGGAAAACACTGGTATAGTAATTGAATAATAATTTTGCACTAGTCAATAGTTATAATCATCATTTTATTATGTTTTGAACAGCAGTCAGTAGTACTTGGTAATTTCTGAAAAAAAAGTGTATTGCAGTGACTCCTATTAGCTACGTTAGGATTATATTTAGTGGTTGCTTATATACGTGTATATTAATATTATTAAGTATTATTATTTATTTCTTAGCAGACGCCCTTATCCAGCGTGACTTACAATTGTCACATTATTTTTACATACAATTACCCATTTATACAGTTGGGTTTTTACTGGAGCAATCTAGGTAAAGTACCTTGCTCAAAGGTACAGCAGCAGTGTCCCCCACCTGGGATTGAACCCACGACCCTCCGGTCAAGAGTCCAGAGCCCTAACCACTACTCCACACTGCTGGGGTCTGAGTGAGCAAAGATTGGCAAAATAATCTGCATCCACTGTAAATAGTTTGTGTTGGTACTGTGTATCCTTTTTAACACACATTCGCCTAGATGTCATGTATAATCAACTATTAAAAATAAAACGTTACTTTATAATAATTTATTTTGGTAAAAGACAGCTTCAGCCTCCGATGTGATGTGACAGTGAAGGTAGTTGTTTTATTGCTCCTCAGAATTGTAAGATGACAGACTGACAGGTGTCTTTGTTTATGTTTTCAGTGACAATTTATTGCGGAGGGCAGCATGCCAGGAAGCTTTGGTAAGATGCTTATTTGTTTGTTTGTTTCATTTTTAAATAGATTAAAAGTTAAGGAGAAGAGTTTAAGACTGGTTTCACAGACCCTGATTAGGTCCAATCGTGGATTACTTTACCTAAATTGACAATGAGTTGTCCAAGATTAGTGTGAATCGGGGGTCTGTGAAACAGCAGTAAAAGTGTAATCATTGCCTAAACTAATAAACCAGATATTTACATTTACTTTAAGTTTATTGGTTACATATTGGGGACCATTCAATCATATACCCCATTTGTATAATACCCTGATGTTGTTTATGTTTATTGTCTTTATAGCCTTACTGAGTATACTTTTTTATGCACCTTTTTTTCTGGACTATCGGCAATTATGTTTCATTTTTCTTAACTTCGCGTTTTTTTTGCGTTTGTTCTGTTTAGAAATTTGGCCAGCAGATTATCCCAGCGAACGTGCAGCTTAAAAAAGCCACCGTCATCCTCAACCCCGCAGCCTGCAGTAGGTAAGCTGATCATCATGAAAGTTATTCGTTTTCAGTTTTTATTATTGAGGAGCTTACAAACTGCCACAATAAATCGATCTGTTGGAAAGCAAATTAGTTTGATGGGAAACTTCTTTCAAATGAAGCCCTCTGTGTATTCAATTGAATATTTACCTTTCATGTAGAACAAGTTCTGAACTAGTTACAAATACAGTATTGTTTTTATTTTCTACCGTGGCCCTCCTGGCACAGTTTTCCAGTAAGGACTGAAGGGCTTCCTGCATGTCTTTGTGATTTGGTGTTTGACAAGGCTAGTGTTAGACATGATCGAAATCTAGCTTGTCTGCTTACAGCCTTAGATGTCTCTGCCCGTGCTACACTCAGGTCAGGCTGTGTTTTACCTGGTCAGTATAGCTAAGCACTAAGCTCACTTACAAGCCTGTGGAAGCAAGCTTTTTCTGTCTGTCCCACAAGGCTGGTAGTGCAAGGATAGCAGTGAAGCTCTTGTCGGAAGGCTCATGTTTTTACAGGAATTTCTGTCTCTCTCTTACCAGGAAAGCAAGCACCCTTTTTGAGAAAAATGCAGCCCCCATCTTATACTTGTCAGGCATAGAGGTGACACTAGTTAAGGTAAATGGAGATTTATTTTCTGTAAAAGCTCAAGCATACATTGTTTCCTGTCAGTAACCAACCAGCTGCTTCCCCAGATGACTGACATGCTTTGCAGCCAGTAAGATGTTTTGACCCAGAAGACATTGCGGCTTTGAATGACATAGGAATAAAGCAGTAACAGGCTTCCAGGCAAGAGAAGCAAACTGAGAGCTTTATTTAACCAGATGTAGTACCAGGTGTTTCAAAATGAAATGACTTGTTTGCTAAACATGCGTTTCTTTCAAAACGGCACATTTGAGAGCTATATGGTGACTGAAAGTGCAATGCAGGTAAGGCTTATGAAATGATTTTGTTAGCTACAACCACTTTAATTCATCTGTTACAGACAGACTATGAAGGCCAGGCAAAGAAGCTGCTGGATCTGATGGAGCAGACCGATCTTATCATTGTGGCTGGAGGTGACGGGACCCTGCAGGAGGTAGCGCGTCCTGCCTGAATCTCCTCATTCTTTCCTTGTGTGGTCTGCTCCAGTAGTTGTCTATGTTAAAGCCAAATGAAACCCACCGTTATTTAGCATATAGGACCCGAGCTATACCAAGGACATCAAATAAAAACGGCAATATTATGAAATCACCTTGGTATTTAAATTTTAAATCAGTGATCTGGTTTTGATGCATCCAAGTTCCATTTCTTATCCTTTTTATTCCAATTGTTACATTTAAAAAAAATATATATATATATCATTACCTACCTGAAAGCGAAAATGCTTTTCCTAGTGCTATATATCGTCCTGTTGTTGCAAGAGGTGTAATGATTCATTGTGCACTTTCTTTACATATCATAATAGAGGTATGTAAGAGGTTTCTTTTGTGATACAAGACCAAATGGTTCTTGTATGAAAAATATGTATGTTTTATAGTGGGTATAAATACATACTCTTCCTATCTCATTCATTTTTTTCTTTTAACAAAATAGTCAATTTAAATGATCATATGAACTTGTTACCCCATCAGGGACCTCACATGTATTGTATCGCAAACCTGCATATTGTGATTCATATTTTATCGTGACAGTAGTGTATCGTTACACCCCAAGTTGCTGCATGCATGTCACATTGTTGCATAGTCTGATGAGATTTTGCAGTTCAAATACTTCCAAGAATTCTAGAAACAAATGCTCATATACCAAAATGAATCTTGTAAAATATATGATTTTAATCTACATCAGATTGTAAAATATATGATTTTAATCTACATCAGGTTGTAAAATAAATGCATGTTTGGTTTCATTTGAGCACAGATTTTGTTTTCAATGAAGGACATTTTAAATATATTTTACATTTGAGAAAATAAAGATTGCTTGTATTGGTTGCCAACAGGCCCATATACATTGATTTTAGTGAAAAAGATAACCAATTCTTCACAAAAATAATTTATTTTAACAACTTATTTCCATTATTCTTATTTTTTATTTTAGCTTTTCTCTTCACATATTCTTTAGAAAACAAAAAAGCACAAACAAAATCTCAATGCGTTTCAACAGAGTCTTAATCATGAGTACATTTAATTTGATACAGAGGAACACCCCTTTTTTATACACTTGTTTTCCACAGGTGATTAATCATCTTTACATCACAAACCTTCTATTGACAATTAGAACAATAAAAAAACAACTGAACATAATGAGTAATTAGAATTTTGTGAAGAATTGGTTGTCTTTTTCAGTCGAATAAATGTATTTTACATACCATGAAAAGGTGCATCCTCATACATCTCGGTATCATGTATTTACACCATGAAGAAGCATTATCTTTTCATAGGGATATATGTGGCTTTTACTTTAAAGTATTGCCAACGTCAGTAAAACATATAATGATGAATGTGTGATTTTAGGTAATGTGACCATGTCTAAATGTATCTTATTGGATCCATAGAGGATGGTTCTTCTTCCTCACTTATTTCATTGTCTGTCCCTTTAGGTGATCACTGGTCTGCTGCGACGAGCCGATGCGGTGAGTTGTTTTAAATTGAATTTCTGATCTCTTTGACATCAACTGTCTTTTCTGTGATGCTTTTCAAACCATTCACAAGCAGTTCTGCCGCGGTGGATGGGTGCTTTATCATCTTGAAAGTTGCCATCGCCATCAGGGTTTATGGACAACATTGTTAGAAAGACTTGTAAATGCTTAAGTAAAATAGAGAAGCTTTATAAAGCACATTATTAACCTAATCTCTAAAGCTGCGTCCGCACTGGACGGGAGCGAATAATTTAGAAGTCACTGCAGTCAAATGGCAGTATCCACACCAGACGCGAGCGATGTCGCTTTGAGAAAACTTCGCGTCGCTAAAATAGAACCTGTTTCTATTTTTTTTTTTTTCGTCACGTGACTGGAATGAATCTGACCAATCAGAAGCAAGGTTAACACCCTTGAAACACGTCACGCCTGAAAACAAGTCATTTTCTGTAGTACCAGTAGTTGTGGCTTGCAGGTGGTGCATTTAGCAGCACCGAGACATTTTCTTTCCGATTATGCAAGCTGCAAATAGGTTTATTAATGAATAAAAATAAACCGGACCATACATGTAGTCTATATATGCAGCATTTAAATGAAAAATGTGTACTTATTGCTAGCTTTTAAAAATGACACAAAAAACCTGCATTTACACAACTTGAACACTAAATTTTTCTGTGCCACAAATCCGTGACAAGAAGAAGGTCTTTACATATGTATAAAGTTATGTGGAGATTCACCAAGCAGTCATGTAAAGTACTGTGTTTCCGTGTAACAACGGTGTGTTGTAGTTTTGTATCGGTAAGCAGCTTAGCTGCCCGATGGTCAGTCAGGGACTGTACTCTGTTTAGTTAGTACTCCCTTGAGGAGTTAGGCTTTTGTTTTGTTTGATTTTTTTGAATAAATATACAGGCCCTGTCCTGTTTAACTACATCTGTGGTCCAGAAAATGTTTCTTTTACATACAGCAAGACAGTGAAAAGGTCCCGAACTATGGCAAGGCACCCCCATATATATATATACATACATACGTATATTTTTTATTTTTTTATTTTTTAGGCCACCTTCAGTAAAATTCCAATTGGTTTCATCCCCCTGGGAACCAGCAACACTCTGAATCACACTCTGTACCCAGACAGTGACAACAAAGTCAAGTAAGTACCTAAAGATGGGTCGGTATAGAATGTGCACAATATGATAACCCTCAAAACAAATACCATGGTAACCTTAATATCACGCGGTATAGGCCATCATGCAAAATGAAGACTTACTAAAATTGAGAAATACCTCTACTGTAAATTGTAATTCACAAAAAAATACTTCCTTTTATGGAATGATTTCAGCTTTGGCATTTTATGTTTTACGAAGACAAAGCTGAATAAAGGCATACCAATTGTAACTTTTTTTTTTTTAAGACAATTGAAATTTAAAAACTTTAAAAGAACACCTAAAGTTGTACAATATATTATTCTACCACAGTATGTATTATTGTGTTATTAAGAGCTAACCTTTGCTCAAAACAACATGGAGCTGCAGTCTGTTTGTTAGAAAAATTCTATAGTACACAAATAAATAACTAAAAAGTGCTTTGTTTAGCTTATGGGAAACAGAATTAGGAAGATCAGTCATATTGCTTCAAACACAAACATTTACCACTGCAAGTTATTCAAGAGCAGAAAAAAGTTGGGTTTTTTTGGCATGGGGTAAATAAAATACATATAGCAACACCATTAAAACTGTATTTTAGTACTAAGATGTATGTAGTTAGATTTATATCCACAGTTCACGTGACATTGCACAAGCAAGCTTCCAGTGCTGTTACTAATGATTATTACACACGTGGAGTCTGCAAGCACTTACCTTAAAAAGTTTTAATACTGTAAATAACTATTTTGAGAATAAGTATGCTGTCCCGCTGCAGTCGCTTGTCTGTGCTAATTGAGATATTGAAACTTGTATTCTGTGTCGTTGACAGTTTCCTTCAAAACCATTGTCAAAACACAGTACCAGTTCAGAGAAAGGTCTTCCTCAGACACTTTGCTAAAGCTGCAAGTACCATCGCTTGGTTTAGAAGCATGTTTGCAGAAGAAAACTGTAAACCCTGATGAGGATGTTGAATAAAAAGGTGTTCATTAAATCGCCTTTTCCTTCACTTAGTTCATAGGAACTCGAACATTGCTTTCTTTTGTACTTCCATAATTACAGTATATTGCGGTGTAGAATAACAGGACCGATGTCAATACCGTAAAGTACCTAAATCGCGGTAAACCGCAAAACCGGTGTATATAAATAACCCAGTGTGGAGTTGTGGGGGTCCTTACTCTACATTTTATACAGGAATTTGTGCTTTTGTTTCAGCCACCTGAATAGCCTTGCTTGTTTTTTGACATTTTCAGGCACATCACTGATGCTACCCTGTCCATCCTGAAAGGAGACACTATCCCCCTAGATGTGCTGCAGATAAAGGTATGAAACCAAGCAAAATTTACAAGAGAGGAGTACAATACATGGAGCACTTTCTTGTGTCCGGCTTACAGCTTCTGATTGAACTCTTCTTCAGATTTTCAACAACCACAGCCTTGGAATTCTATCGTGCCTGATGAGGTGCTTTACCTGCAGACCAGGAACAGGCTTGACTGATACATTTTCAGTTTTAAAACCTATTATATGTATGCTGTATATAATATTTTGGCTTTAAATGAGTGTTCGATTTGATTTTAGTGAACTTGGTTATTACTTTGATCATTTTCTTTCCTTTAATAAGTTTCACACAGATGCCCAAATGATCACAGTTGCTAGGTGCCCAGGCAACAGCATCCCATATTGTTGTGAAACGGAATTGGAGTGTGTTTTTTTTCTTGTTTGTTGATCCCCCTGCTTGTTGTTCTGTATCGACAGGGAGAGACGGAGCAGCCAGTGTTTGCCTTGACCTGTTTGCAATGGGGAGCGTACAGAGATGTAGCTGCAAACATTAGCAAGTAAGTCTACTTTACTAAGACCGTCGTGTTTTAATTTAGATGGAAATGGTCTTTTTTAATTTTTAATTTGTATACATGCCAGGGGGCGAAGTGTAATTGCCTAAACGTTTAAACTTTAACATAGTGTGTATGGTTGTCCTCATCATTAAAGGTCCGTCATGACTATTTTATAAGTACTAACATTTCAGTATAATAACAGTGATTAGTTTGAAAATGGGATGCCTATTACATCTGATGGGCTTTTAATATAGAAAAGGTCAATTGCAGTAAGTTAAGATTTTGTGAAAAGAAAGGATTGGCTTGACCACAGACATTGTGTGTTGATCTGCAGTATTTAGAGTGTTCAAATTGACCTTCAAATTGGGGAGAAAATAATTGGACACTCAAAAATTCAACTACCAGTTAAATCCTTTTAAAAAGTATGAATGCATTTAATGAAATAGCTGCCTGGGTCCTGGTATTTTAGAGCTACATTTTGTAATGTAATTTTTTATTTTTTTACTATTACTACAACTCCATATCATATGAGTCTTATAAAATATGTGCTTTTTGAATTAATATGTTTTGATTTTTTTTTTTTTTTTTTTTTTTAATGACCCATGTGTTGGTATTAAGATCTGCCACGGTTTAGATCCTTGAAATGGACCCCATTTTATTTGTTTCTATTCTGTTAATATGCAAAGAGCCTTGTAGAGAAATGTAACAATGTTTACTTATTTTCAGATATTGGTACCTTGGGCCTTTAAAAACAAAGGCAGCTCACTTTTTCAGTACTTTGAAGGTATGCTAATTTTATAAATGTTCTCTTAGCTCAACCAAAGAAAGGAGCCATCTGGGGTAAAATAATTGGGCACTCTAAATTTATTTAAAATATATATATATATATAGTCACAGACAAAGTATGAGGGCAGTTAAAAAATATATTAAAGTACAGATTCAGCTTCATAATAAAAGAACACCTTATTGCATACCATGCATAAATGAAAAATAACATGTAAAAACTAAAAATATTTGGCAATCAACATATTTTGTATTAAACCCATTTGTTGCTAATTATTGACGGTTACCATGATTGAAAACCAACACCTGATTATAGTTATAGAATAAGTAAATACATAATCAAGTGCTGAAAAATAAATTGGAAATTTGTGATTCAAATAAGGATAAGGCTAAAGAGTACAGCAACGATCTCAAAATGGCAGTGATTCAACTAAACGAAAAAGGAGAAACTACCAGAAAAATAGCAGAAAGATTCTGTTTACCGAAAAGCACTGTGTGGGCTATTACTGACAAACACAAGAGAACAGGAACTACTGCAACTAGCTCCAGGTGTGGAAGACCAAGAAAGATTTCTGCAAAATCTGGAAGAAGAATCGTTTGAGCAGCCTGGCAAAAGATTTGACACAAAAATTGAGAGAAGATGGTCAAGAAATTCATGAGCGAACAATTCAACGATACCTTAACAAGATGAATGTCCATGGGCGAAAACCAAGATGCAAACCTTTGTTAAAAACACTACAGAAAAGAAAGCGATTGGAGTCTTCTATTGAATACGTGAAGAAGCCTGATGATTTCTTCAACCAAATGTTATATAGTGTTAAACATGGTGGAGGTTGTGTGATGGTATGGGCTTGTTTTTCTTCCTCAGGCACTGGTGACCTTTGTATTGTAGAAGGATCAATGAATGCTGCAAAATATCAAGACATGTTGTACTCTCATTTGTTACCCAGTGCTAGAAGGCTCATTGGACTGATGTTTGTATTCCAGCAGACTTCTGCGAAGTCTACAAAAGAATTTCTGAAAAAAAGTAAGATTACAGTTATGGATTTGCCAGCTCAGTCCCCAGACTTGAATCCCATCGAAATGTTGTGGATTGACTTGAAGGCTGCTGTTGCAAAAAGGAAACCAAAGTCGATTGCAGAACTCAAAGCTGTATGTGTTGAAGAATACGCAAAAATATCTCCGGAAAGATACCAGGAAAGTGGTTTCAAAATAAAAAGCTGTAAAGCAAGCAAAGGGTAGGAACACAAAATACTAATGTAAGGGGGCCCAAATACTTTTGTCAAAGTATGAAATTTAGTTTTTTCATTTCATGCATGTTATGTAATAATTTGTTGTTTTATTATAAAGCTGAATCTCTAATTTATATCTTTCAATAGAACAATTAGAAATGATAGAAATCACTTTCTTTGTGCTCTTTCTTTTTTTAACTGCCCAAATACTTTTGTCTGCAAGTGTGTGTGTGTGTTATTTTTATTTCTTTTTAAATTGAGTTGCCTCAATAATAACATGTTCTGATATTCTCAATTACTAAAAATGTAAGTGCATGCAAGGGGCACGTTACTACAGTTTGGATACTGTCAGCACACTTCAAATGAATAAGTCATTTAGAATTTTGTATTTTAATTTTGACGCAGGAATGGCCACAGAGTCATCAGGTGTCTCTGAGGTACCTGGGCCCCACAGCACGGCCCCCCGATGAGACCAAGGAACCCTCCCGCCCGCAACTCCTCACCCGCATATTCCACAGGCTGGCGCTTTACTGGTCTCCCCCCAAAGAGGGTATGTAAGGCAGGGGGGGCATGTATTTACCCTCCTCATTTCACCCAGTGGAAGACTGTCTCTGTAACTCTTTAAGTAGTAAAATAGAAAAATGTAAAAGTAACGCTACATAAATCTCTTTCAGCTTCTTCATTTTAAATATCTGGTTTAAATATGTATTGCTGTTTCTGTTTCCATCATTATTTATTTGTCTTGCTTACTAAGCGGGTGTAAATCTCCTTGAACTCTGTATTAGTCATGCTGGTGTTACTCCCTGGGGCGATTTATTGACCCACTTAGTAAGATTACCATGTACAAATAACATACAATGAAATGAGGTCCTCTGAAAATCTGGTCTCTTACAGCTTGCGTACTTCCGTTCATTATATGTCACAAATGTCTAGTTTTGAAAGAAATAAATGTTATCGTAAGCATTTTTATTTAGAGCATGATATCTGCTAGTTCACTAATTCAGAAATATCTGTTTGCAAGCCTTTCTTTCAGATAGTGTTGCATGTCCTTTGTCTTTTCACCTGGAGGGTGAAGTTGTCCCCACCCCTTCAATTGCTTCTTTCCTGTCACCAGCCATCTGCTCCCTTTATTGACTGCTCCCCCTTTCAGCCTGTAACAAGCTTTGACCCAGGGGATACCTCTGAGATGAAATGACCCAGGAAGTGCAAATGCAAACAGATAACCTGAGAATAAGGCATAGAAACAGAACTTCCTTTAACCTAAAGTAGTACCAGATATCTGGATATATTTTCAAAGTGTTCACTCCAGTCATTATAGAACTCATATTTTTTAAAAGAAGAAAATAAGCTGCAGATTTTACAGACTAGAACCAAACAATAATAATAATAACTTAAGTCCCAACTTAACTTATCTGCTATTCATCGCTTTCGAATCACTCTAAAGCTTTTTGCTTCTGTTTTGTACAATTTACATAGAATGTTCTTCTTTAAAAAAAAAAGATTTAATTATATACTGCAGTAAATGCTTTAAAAATATGGCCCATCATGTTTTAAAAACTAAAATACATGTGTGCTATATTTAATTCAGAACTGCCCTTTTGAGACCTTTGGAAGTGCAAAACATGTAAGACTGAATTTTTTTGTTTAGCTACAATTACTTTAAGATCTAAAATTAATCTTTTTTTCAACCACCTTAAAACACTGTTTTTAGAAAGCAAGGAAGAGATTGTTTAACAGTCAGTGTTTTATTTAAACAGAACCTCCAAAAGAGACAGAACCAGAGCCTTGGCAAGAGGTGGAGCTGTCAGCAGTGGAAGTGTCAATCAGCACTCACAACAGAAACCCTGATCTCCAAGTGAGGGCTGTGTGTGTGTGTGTGTGTGTGTGTGTGTGTGTTTGTGTCTGTGTTCATTCTTGACAGTTTGAACAGAATAACTAGAGACCCATTTCACAGGAGTTTGAGCCATTCAAAGAGTAAGTAGCAGGATTCTGAAAAATATAGCGCTCTAGTGCACCGATAGTGTAAGCATTGTTGCTCACATTGTCAAACAAGTAACACAGCAATAACGGTCCATGATGTGGTACAGAACAAAAAAGTCAGAGCACTTGTTATGTGTGTTTTTTTTTTTTAATCACTCTTCCTGCAGTGATTTAGAGGACAGATCTCAAACCCCAGTGCACTAGAGCGGACATTTTGAAAAGAGCTTTGAAACAGACAGTTAAGTGTAAAAAATTGTCAGGATGTTAACAATGAAGAGGAAAATTACAGGTACATAATTTAAACAGTTGTACTATAAATGTTATACGTTAAACATATAACGTTATATTTTTTGGAACCCCGCTACTTACTCTTTAAGCTTAATTATTGTAACCCTAAATTTGGTTCAAAGTATAAAACAAAACAGCAGGGGTGTCAAGTTTAAATGTGACGCTTCTGTTTAGTTACTACATTATCATCCATAACTATTAAAAACAATACATTTAGAAATCCTAAAAGAAACTTAAAGAATTCAATGACAAATGTTTTGACTAGAAGTTATTATTTTTTTTATGTCTCATGGAAACGCTTGTCATTGAACTTTTACATTTCTTTTATTAACAACTTTACAATAAAAAATATACTTTAACATTTTGTTTTTTAGTGTATTCTCAATTAATTGTTATTAATGTTTGACAGTGATTCTTAGAAATACTAAAATAAACTTAAATTCAATGACAACATTTTGACTTCAAATTTAAAGACATTGAAAAATAATTCTAGCCGAAATATTTGTCATTGAATTTAGGTTTCCTTTAGTATTTATATTCAGCGCTATTGAGTGTTTAATAGTTACGAGTTGTTAGGAGTGAAAATTGGGTAGATATGTTTAATGTACCCATTAAACATATAGTATGTGCAGGTTTCTATTTTCACATTTTGGAAGTGAACTTTTGCCAATTTAAAATAGCTTTGGAGAAAAGGAGCAAGTTGTTGCCGGGTTTTCTGTTAATCGTGTAATTTGCTTCACAGCGCACAGAAGATGCCCTGACAATCTGTGTGGAACCAGACACTCTCAGTAAAGGGGACTTCATCGCCATGGGGTAAAGTATTGTTCACCTAAGTGTTGCGATTCACAGCAATTTATTCAGTTACCCTCTTTGATTACATTGAGTGCTTATGCTTATTATTCTGTGTGCCTGTACAGGAGCACAAAGCTGACAGACCCGTCTATCTGTCCGGAGAGTGGGGTCTGTGTGCAGGCCAGTAGCTGCCAACTCAATCTGCCAAAGGTGAGTGGCTGTCTTGTTTAATTTAGCTACTTTCCTGTGGTGTGTGGGGGAAGGTGAGCTGTTGCCAGGATTGCACCGTAGAAGGCGGGATTTGAGGCAGCACAGTGATTGTAATACTGACAGTCTGTGCAATATTTAAGCAGTTTTAACAGTGTGCTTGGAAAAGTAGTGTGTGGCTCTGTTAGAAAATACAACAGCTCCTTGTCACCCTCAACGGATACATTTTCCCATACCTAATTAAATTACATGGAACTTATTTAACATCTCCTAGAATTTCTTTAAAGGCAAATGGGTTGTGTACAAGAAAAAGGAGCAGAACGAATCTCGGTAGGTTTAGAGGTCTGTCAAACATAATTATGTGGTGGAAACAAATTATGGAACTATTTTGTTAGCTAGTTAAGTTGGCACATTCTCAGACAGTTTTTAGTCAAGTATACTAAAGCCCCAGAATATAAAGAATATATTAGCCTGTGAGATTAGCAGTTTTTCTGTCACTGACCCTGCACTTCCTGTCACCCTCAGGATGGCGCTGGTTTCTACAGCATTGACAATGAGGAATACGAGGCCATGCCTGTCGAGGTCACGCTGTTGCCACGGAAACTCAACTTTTTCTGCGATTCCGGCCGTAAACATGACTTGCTGAACTAGGCACAAGGCATGAAAGGAAATCAAAAAAGTGTCTACTGAAGCAAAACTGTGCAGACTTGGTCACATGCTTCAAGAGATGCTGAAGGTACTGAGATGCAGACGCAGTGGCTGAAATAAGAAGTGTTGCTGTACCCGGCTTATGGTTTTGTCATAAGAAGTGTTACTGTACCCGGCTTATGGTTTTGTCATAAGAAGTGTTACTGTACCCGGCTTATGATTTTGTCATAAGAAGTGTTACTGTACCCGGCTTATGGTTTTGCCCACTGGAATCTTTGGATAAGATACTGGAATAGCCAGTCCCATCTTGTCCAGCATGCATTGCTTTCCATTGTAGATCCACATCAGAACGTCCAATTTTGCTTGCAGGAGGATGGGCTTCATATTCTGACTAAAATTAGTTCTTATATATGGGCCGGCCATACTTAAGACACAGTTGATTTTTGAGAGGCTTACAGGTTCTCATTTAAGGGTCTGTAAATGATGGATCCCCATCGGCTGAGGCTGTAAAAATGTAACAGAAAACGGCTGGTTTCAGAGACTGATCACTAATTGTGGATTATTTTATCTAAAAGTAGTTAATCAGTGTCTGTGAAACCAGCTGTAAAGGTTTTAACTAGCATACACAACTTCAATGAGAATTTTAAATTTATTATACCATCTTTATATTTTACTTTTGTATTTAATTCAGTGGTTTACAGTGCACCAGACTATAACTGAGAGAATGTTTTGCTGAATGCAAGGTTCTCATGAAACAGGTCATTTTGTTTAAACGGTTAAGATCTTTGCTTTCGTTTTACTGTCTTACAGCCTTATTTCAGATTCCCTCAAAAGAAATTTACTCACCCAAGAATTTTGCCTGAATATTGAATATTAAAATATATTTTTTTCTGTGTAACCTAATTTACTTGTTTGTATCATAACTGAAACAATATTTTACCATGGAAAACTATTGACCAGAAGTGATCATTTACATGTCTTATTTTGTAATGGAAATATCATGCATTGTAAGATGATGTACTGTGTTTTGTATTAAATGTATGTCATCGTCCAGCAAGTATTAGGACTGATGAATAAATTCTGAATATCGCAGTATTCCTGAATAGATTTTTATTTTGTGATAGCAGTAATTCCTGCCAGGGGGAGTGTCCCGATGAGATCGGAGGTTGCCCGCTGACCTTCAGATCTGAGCTGTTATAGGGAATTGCTGTGTTGAGGGAACATAATTGGACATTCTAAATTGGGGGGTGGGGGAACATTTTAAAACAATGAATATAACAGATGCCTGCCAGAAAGAAAAATGTCTACTGCAGCCTTAAAAATAAAAGGAAACACACCAGCTTTTAGGATTATGAAAGAAAAATTCATAGCTTGGATTTATTCACATGAATGAAACAGGTTTGTCTATTCACTAGAACTTTATGAAACTCATTAGCAGATCGTTTTTGATCCTTTATCTGCTTTAAATATTAAGTTTTTGGTGAATCGTCCCCATCTCAAATACCATAACATAGTTCTGTCAAACAGTTCCGTTCACCCACATACAGTATTACAATGGAAATACATAAATATAAAAACCTGGCTACTGGTACACTTTGGTTAATTCGTTTTTAGTAGGATGTTTACTGAAAGTCAAGCAGCCAAATAACCAGAAGAGTTCAGGCTGGAAAATTATTATTTCGAATTTTACAGACAGTTATGCTTTGTAATTTAGCTTAACAGCAAAGATTAATTGGACTGACAAAATATGAGTACATGAAAATGTTTGGTCTAATTAAATGAAGTACTCATTTTAATTATTTTGGGGAAGTGTCAGATTAATTCCTACTTTCATCTTGATTCATCCAATACTAGAACTGGGTATTAATAGACAGGTGAAAAAGGTCTTTATTGCTGACCCAAAAGCAGGCACTGGCTACAGCATGTAGGGAAGCAGCATGGAAAATACATTTTCAACTCCTTATAACCTTTTGAAGTAATTCAGGATTTTCTTTAATAACGTTCTTCCTATTCTGCTCTGATAGATTGCACTTGTGGTTATTTTCGAAGTTGGTTCCCTGGTTCAACGCTGGGCCACGTTTCTTTGCAGTCAATAATGTTTGCAAATTCACTGCAGTAAGTGGTCAATCACAGGGTTCTTTGTTTTTGTTATTTACTTTCACACAGAATACCTTCATACAAACAGCTACTCTTTTAGAGTAACGTTTATGGTGAGCCATCATTAAACCCGCCTGATTTGAGTGTAGCAGGAACGAAGGCATCTGAGACTGTAAGCAGACAAGCTGGGTGTCACTCATGTCCAGCAGACTTTGTCCACGAGTTGAGTGATTTAACACGGTATTTTGTGCACTCCTCAAAAATAAACAGCAAAAACAATGAACCTTAAAATCAGCCAGCTAGTAAAACCCAGTGCACATGTGCAAAAGAACAACATCACTCCACACATCTCCTCCAGTTGGCTAAAAATTTAAAACAAATACAAAGATAACAATCACACAACAGCAATGACTGTCACTTCCGTGGCCAGGTCAGCTGACAACACCACTGCCCCACTGGGAGAACATCAATAAATAAATATATAGATTTTTTTTTTTTTTTCTTAAAACATTAAATAAATATGTTTTCCCCTTACGCATATACACAAAAGCCTGTTCCAACAAAAGTCTCCCCAAGCTACTTTACGGCTCTTGCGTGCTGCTTGCACAAGGTATTTTACAAAGTCGGTCCACATTACATTTTGTGATGAGAGTCAAAGGGGGTTGAATAGAACAGTGCTGGCAGTCAGAATGACCTCCATGCAGCATTGCTGCAGACAACCCAGATTACAGGTTCAGGGTATTCACAGTCAATTCATTATTTTTTCAAGATGCTTTGAAGAAACCCCAGAAGTGACGATATGGTCCAGACTTTCCCAGAAAGGAAAATGGTGTAAGATTTTTCCTACAAGTGACATCCATAAATGAAATATTTACTGTGGAAGTTATTTTAACCTCTGATGGAACTACCATAGGGTTTATTTTCAGTAATGGACTAGTCTGTTGCAATATTATTTGTACTGAATCCTGTGAGGCCCACTTGTATCACGTCTCGCAATGCTAAACAACAAACTGAACACTGAAGCTGTTTAACAATGGCGCTCACATTACACAAATTACCCCAAAAAGACCCTGCATAGGATTCGACACACATGAAAGAAATAAGAATGTAGTAATAGACAATTTCTACAAATGTAAGCTTAGTTACTTCATTAAAGTTGAAACAACTTTCATAGCAAATATTTTATTTTTGGCCGTCACTTGTAGGCAAATGTACCATCTTGTAGACCTTTGCTTTTTTGTGTGCAAATGTATTAGAACACCTCACGGTTTGTCATTTTGATATCCTTTATATACGTACCTGCAAGAAAACCTCTGGATGTGAGCATGTCAATTCTCTCTCAGTAATCAGTGATATAGAACAACAGGCACTCGTGTGAAAATGTTCGACCACTTTGTGCTTTAATTAGACATCAAAAACAACTTCTGTGACTCATGCATTTTACCATTTGTGGCTATGTGTTGTTCCTTTTCTCTTGCCGTTATAAATTAATTGCATGTGTGGTCTATTACAGTCATCAATTAAATTATACAATCACTAATTTGTCTATTTTGACAATTTTCCAAAATATTCAGTTACAGTGGTTTGATTTCATATGTACAACAAATCAAAACAACAGAAGCAATGGGGTGTTCTAATACGTTTGCACACTACTGTATATCCAATAGCTTTGTGGATACAGGTCCCAAACACTGAGCCACAGTCACACAGAGGCACACAGGCGGACAGACCCTCAGCTCAGGGGCAGCAGGGGTTGTCTATAACCAGCATGACATCGATGCCGTACACCTCCAGCAGGTCGATGAGGAAGCTGCGGTCTCCCTGGGGGTCCAGCCCCATCCCCCGCACATGCTCCTCTGTCAGCGTCTTGTCCTGGCTGGCCGACACCTCCAACAGCATCTGGAATATCCGGTTGTTCTGCTCCATGAAGAACCTGGAACGCAGGGCAGGTCAAAACAATTGATTACGAACACCTCCAGTACGTCCCCGTTGCTGAGCGATAACACAACGATGTCGGTGACATTCGATTAGAGAAGTATCAATAAAACGTAAATCACCATGGTCTAAAACCACCGTATTCACATGTAAAACCGACATCCACATGCATCACCAGATTGTGATACAAATTTCATCAATTGGATAAACGGTTCTCTAGGTATATTAAAGTACTATGAAGCGTGACCAAATTGCATATTGCATTTAATGATCTTCACAGTGGCTAAAAACCACCACTCTAACAATTTTTTAATCTAGCTGGGGTTTTTATTGGTAGATTTATTGACCCACTAAATAAAAGACAATAGACGATTAAACAAAAAAACTGAACAAAAAAAAAACTGAAATCGATGTGAAAATCAAGTTTGTAAACTTAGGGCAGCAGTATTACGATCATTCTAGTTTGAAAGCACTGAGAAAGACTACTGGTCAAGAAATTGTATTTAGTAAGTCAATACATTAAATGAACTGGACATTATTGATATTTTCACAATAATTGATTGCAACCACACACAGCATTGCATGACCCTCCCATGCAAACCACAGCTACTTACAGAATGAAGAGGTCCTCTTCATTGGAGCTACAGTCCCGGTCTACCTGCTGGGAGTAGAGCAGCATCTGCCTGTAGAGAAAAGCCCAAGGGCAGGAGCTCGTCAAACACAACCCAGTTACTGTACAACCACCTTCTATGAACACTTCAATTTAACTGCGCTTGTGGGACAGGATCAGGCTGTGCATATACAGTACACTCATTATTTACATTATGGCCTATTCACATGGAAATAATTTGATCTCTCTCTTTTTTTTTTATTTGCTGTTGGTTACAATTTATGAATTACGTGGCCCAGCTTCTGCTAGCGAAAGCAGCAGTCCCTTCCAGGGTGCCGCGGCTGCAGAGATGCATTTCACTTTTTACTTTACATGATTATATAGCCACTTAGATTTGCATCATCTTCAGTATATATAACTATATTGTCATTTTTCCAAACAGTACATCAGAGGTAGCCTACCCATTCCTGCAACAGAACTTTCGACAGCGACTGTAGTTGATAATTTTATTTTGCGTCTCCATAGTTGAAAATGTATAATATCTCGACTTACTGCCCACATCACAACCAATATATTTGGAATATCTGTTACATACATGTATAGGCCTAATCAATCTACATACCACGTCACAACCAAAAATGTGTCACATACTGGAGAGCTCAGAGAACCGTCTCGCCAACGTGGATTTGCTTACACTTACTAAGGCCCTAGCTATTTCACGGCTGTGAAAAACATGACACGGACCGTGAAATTCATTCTTCACTGTGAAAACTGTCTATTTTGTGTACTTTCACCCTGCACTTAAATACAATGAATATATGTGTACCGGTCCAAGTTCCTGATGTGATTATAAGCTTGTTTTAATTTCAAAAAGAAAACTGGACAAGATTTATTGATTGACACATAACAGCAGCCAATAACCACTCTGGGCTCTCCTCATTGATTGGTAGATGGGCATCCGGGGCAGGTTTAGTATCCTAGGAGACCTCAAATGGTAGTGTTAAGCGAGCGTCCAAAATGAATTTAAAAAAAATCTACAATAATTACTGCAGCGGATTGTGTACAATAATTTTGCATTCTACTGGTGGCAAAGTATTTTGAAATTGGATCATTGGATCACATACGTCGAGCTACGATCCAGCGGCATTCAGACTCGGACAGCAATCAAAAATGAAAAAGGTTGCGAATAGTGCATTGCTTCAAAACGAAAAGGTTAAAAAAAAACCTTTTTCTGAAACAGTGGCACGTGACAAAGTAGTAATGTTAAATATTATTAGTTTCGCTTAAGACAGAAAAATATCAAATTCATGGATCAAATGTTAAAGTTTAATATCAAATGTTAAATTTGAACATCAAATAATAAATTCAACATCGAATATTAAATGCAAGTATTGAATGTTAAATTCAACATCGAATGTTAAATGCAACAGTCGAATGGTAAAAACTAGCATCAAACATTAAATATGTACTTTATGGGGGCTCCCGAGTGGCGCATCCAGTAAAAGCACTCGCTATAGAGTGCAGGATGCGCTCTATAGCCTGGACGTCGCGAGTTCGAGTCCAGGCTATTCCACAGCCGACCGTGGACAGGAGCTTCCAGGGGGCGGCGCTCAATTGGCCGAGCCTCGCCGGGGGGAGGGAGGGTTAGGTCGGCCAGGGTGTCCTCGGCTCACCGCGCACCAGTGACCCCTGTAGTCTGGCCGGGCGCCTGCGGGCTTGCCTGTAAGCTGCCCGAGAGATGCGTTGTCCTCCGACACTGTAGCTCTGAGGCGGCTGCACGGTGAGTTCGCAGTGTGTAAAGAAGCGGGCGGCTGACGGCACACGCTTCGGAGGACAGCGTGTGTTCATCTTCGCCCCTCCCGAGTCAGCGCAGGGGTAGTAGCGTTGAGCTGAGCCTAAAAAATAATTGGGCATTTCAAATTGGGGAGAAAATAATAAAAACTAATTGGCAACGACTAAATTAAAAAAAATAAAATAAAAAAAAAATATGTACTTTATACATTCAATGTGCCTTTTATCCATTCGGTGTGCACTTTGTCATTCGATGTGCTTTTTATCTGTTCGATGCATGCACTTGCAAACTGTCAATCAATCCCATCCGCCCCGCCCATTCCCTCCCCTTCCACATCGGGGAGATCGGTGTTCCTCCTTGTTACCTGTTAACCTGTTCAGCCAATGAGAGGCTTCGATTTTCAAACTGAAATACGGAAGCTGTCTTGTGCCGTCTGTAGAAATTAAAGTCTTGTTGTTTTACCTGTTTTATATGAAAAAAGTTGCATAGTTGATAAAAGGCACATTGAATGGATAAAGCGTACATCGAATGGATAAAAGGCACATTGAATGTATAAGGTACATATTTAATGTTTGATGCTAGTTTTTAACATTTGACTGTTGCATTTAACATTCAATGGTAGTATTTAACATTCAATACTTGCATTTAATATTCAATGTTGAATTTATTATTTGATATTAAAATTTAACATTTGATACATGAATTTAATATTTAATGCTAGTATTTATTATTTGATGGTAAAGGAGGATTCATGGCCTGAGTTTCATTATGTACATAATCTGCAGTGCAGTCTCACTGTCAGCTGTGCGAAGATGAAGCCCTTACGCAGATCCGGATTAGCAAGCCCTGTGTTTCGGTACCTTTGTTCGCTGAGTTTGCGATACTTGTCTCGGTCGGCACCATTTATCCTCAGCAGCGGCTGCAGGTTCTCATGATGCGTTCTTACATTCTGATTGTCCACATAGACATCGTACAGACCCTTCTTCTCCTCAAAAATCTTCTCTGTCGTGCCTGAGAAAAAACAGTGTCAAATACAATTAAAACATTTTTAATCAGTCTAAAGTTCAAGGTGACTGCTTTATTACTGGGGGGGGCATGAATACGATAAGCAGATGGGGGGCTGTTAAATCAAGCAAGTTTCAAGTCAGAAATAAGAATAACTGACGCCCGTATTCAAAAACCACTGAAATAGCAGGCTGAATAGGGCAATGGCTGAAGTGTATTTACTAAAATTTGAAAAAAAATCTATTTAAAAACCATTGGCCCTATTGACAAAGCTCACCCATGATTTATTTAAAAGACCTCTTAAAGGTTGTTTTAATTAAATAGATAATGTTTGCTATTCATTAATGTTTTCTAGACTTGTGTTGCGTTCTTTAACAATTAAATATTTCATGAACATCAAATGTCGTTTAATTAATGCTCATTCCAGGTCATTACTCTGACAGCTGGAAGAGTGGTTCATAAGCTATACTTAAAATCTTTATTCACTACATCAGCACAGTCGCCACCGCTTAGAACGGGCGCGTTAGTGTTAACGTGATTCACCCGCAGTAAGCGATGGACGGTATAAACTCCCCACAATAACCTGACATTCAAAATGTCCGCCAATCACCAGTACAGTAAACAAAACAAACAAGCCGCACACATGCTTGTTTGTTTTATTATTTGTCTGCTAAATAAACTGCTAAATAACTGCTAAACTGCTAAATTGTCTGGTAAATAAACAAATAATAAAACAAACAAGCGTGTATGCGGTTAAAAATCTGTACTAAGACAAATAAAAAACATGATTGTTTCCAGCAAAAAAACTCTGACGTGCATCTGGAAGGTCTGTTTTTTGCTAGTATAGACAGCAAACTCAGTATGGTCAGCGTTAACGCCAGTGTTAAAAGCGTAGTACGCATGCCTATCGTTGTCTGTTTCAGGCAGAGCGTCCTGGTCGCCAAGGGGACACAGCTGAAAATTCTTCCGCTAACATCCCCTCTGGTGTTGTCAGAGTTTCAGTTTCGGTTGTATTTTCACCAACACTCCTCGTCAACTACAGAAAACCCAGCTTTTTTGAAGCAATGTTGCATGGTGTGCTGACTGACAGAGTTCCAATCATGCCTTAGCAAGCGCACAGCATCTAACAGAGTTTTTTTTTTTTTTTTTTTACACACTGAATTTTCATGCTGATGCTCATTGTATTTCTCTTTTCAGCCATACTTGCTGTTGCAGTCAGTGCTGTTTTTTCAAACAGCCAAAGGTACAGTACAGGGGTAATCACTCAATAACAAGGTGAAAACATCTGATTTGTGGATTAGTAAGAGCGATTACTACAGTATAAGCAGTGCGTTTGTTATTTAAATCTATGTGACTGGCACATATCAAGATCTAAACAGCTGAGTTTGCCCTAAATATACGGCGTGCTTAACACTGTATAAATCAGAGGTGGCCAAACCGCGGCTCTTTTGCAGTTCCAGTGCGGCTCCCATTGAAATGCTGGGTGACGCACACTTTGCAGCTCGAAAGAAAATAAACAAAAACAAAAAGAGAGAACGTAAAGATAAACACAACGTTTATTATTTGTGTTCTCTGTATTCGTTCGTGTTAATTACTCCTTTCTCTCTCGTTCTCTCGCCTGTTTCTTTGAGCCTGCGTGTTCACTCAAGGACATTTCGTCACATTTCGAAGCCGGATGTGCAGTTGAAAGTAAATTTCATAATTTTGAATTAAGTGCTCGTTTCTTTCGTGGAGTCAATGGCATTGAGCAAACCCTCCACGAGTAATAAACAAAAGTATGAGGCTTTAAACCAGACTGGGAGAAAGAGTTCGCTTTCACTGAAAACAGTGGTGAACCTGTGTCTCATCTGCAATAAATCGCTTACACATTGTAGTCTGCACAAGGCGAGCAACCTCAAACATCACGAAAACACATTTTCAGCTGAAAATCCTCCTGGATTAGGTTTAAGGCAGATGGTGCTTTCAGCGTTCAGTAAAGAAATTGATTTAAAAACTCAAGCGAGTTGTATGGCAAGCATGGAATATTACTTGTGGCAAACATCCTTATTCAGATGAATGAATCTTTTTATAAAATTGGAGTGTTGGTGCTAGACTACAGAATGCATGTTTAAATGTTATATCGCAGGTCTAAAATTAATATTACATTTACATATCTTACGTCTCGTCATGAGCAGGTACTGTAATCCCTTTCAAAATAAATACGGTGCATTTGTCATCCACAAAAGCGCAATAGTATTTAATACACGCAGCAGTCATACCTGTACAAAAAAAAAAAAGGTCTTTTTTTTTTTTATTAAACCCAGCATTTAGATCTTCAAGGGAAGAGCTTGTCAAAAAGAATCCTTACAAAAAATGTGTTTTTATGTGGTGTTTTTTGGTGAAATTAGGTCAGTTACTGTATTTTGCTTCATAATAACTGAATATATTTTATTGTGTGTAATACATACCAGTGTTACATTTACAGTTTAATACACTGTAGATCACAGTACAATACAAATTACACAGAAACTGTATAGGCAATGTTCTATCCCTTGTTCTTGTGTATTTTGCATACTGCACAACAATGCTAGTATTTAAAATGGCTTGCTCTCGCAAACATTTCATGTTCACAGTACACGTGTCTTGCAGCTCTCGACCACATGGAAATTTTGGTATGTGGCTGGTAGGATCAGGAAGTTTGGCTACCCCTGGCATAAACAATGCCTTTTGTCATTGAAATCAATGGAATGGCAAAAGACCTAGTTCTGAATAACTTTTGCTTATTCAGTTCTACTGGGTGAATAGGTACTAGTGGCAGTGTACTTAACAGGAAGGTTCATATAATTGGCAGCCATCAAAGTGGCACCAACAAAGGAGTAAGTGTACTCACAGGCTACATACGAGACCTCATTCTCCAGCACTTCGATGTCAGCCACGTTGATGTAGAAGAACGGTCGAAACTCTGGCACAGAGACCCCGATTCCAGGAAGGGACACATTCGCCAGACAGCAGCAGCCATACACTGTGAGGAAGAACAGGCTTTATTACTGTGCTCTTCTTTATTTCACTGCACATAAAACAAGTGAAATACTGCAAATATTAAGTATTATGAAGGGCCCTTATACAGGACAATATAGGACTTGTCACCTCGTCTAACAAAGAACTAACCAAATTATCGAGTGGTGAGCATGGTTTTTATTTAAAGCTGCTGTTACAGGCTGTTCCTCTAAGAAGCTCACACCTTCTTTGTAATTCCTAGTACTGGCAGCAGGCATTTTATAACAATACAAAACACAAACAAATCAGACAAAACACTTTGGTTAAAACAGGTAACAGCAGACCATTTAAAGCAGAACACACACTGCACAAACATCATAAAAAGGTCAAGGGACAGTTCTCTTCAGAATATCATCTAGGGTGCTGTATTATACAACCTGAAATCCACTCCACTGGGGGGGTGAAATTCAGCTTGTATCTTACTATTATTATATATAGTTTAATAAGAATAATTCAACAATATAGCTAATTGTAATGTCATTTCCATCTGATGCAAACTTTGTGATACAAGCCAACTCATACAAAATATTTGATACAGAGACATTTCAGATGTCTGTATCAAATCAATATCAGGGTCTATTATATATTACATAAATATGGAAATGTGATTTGAAGATAGTTGCTCTTTAAGAACTTAACAAAAACTCAACCGTCCCACACTGCAGTTGTTTAGAGACATTCCCACAAGGTCCTCCTACCCCTGTAACAGACGACCCCCACAGGGGGAGGAGAGAAGATGAGGATGCGTTTCCGGAGCAGGGCGAATTTCCACAGGACTATGATCTGCTCCCCGAAGAACTTAATGAACTGGGACATGCAGCCGGCCGGGTGTGTGATCTGTTGGGAGAGACGTTTAAACCCTTTTAAAATGTGTTGCTAGGACAGTACAGTGCGGTTATGATGGGGAGCTAAAACATCACACACCGACTGCCATGCTCGGCTTTTACCACCAAGTACGCAGCCTTTCAGTCCATTGCTCTACTCACTAATAAACCACAGCCTCTCTGCTCTAGTCCCTCAGGTCTAAACACAATGCAGCACTGCCTCGGGTCAGGGGTGCCGGAGCTGGGAGGGCCAGGGGGGCCATGGCCCTCATTTTTTGACAAAAGAAACGTGCACAACTGGGTAAAAATGCGCTTGTATAGCACACAATGGTTATTGGTGGTTATACTCTGCGTCCCACATAAAAGAGAGGCACTAATTAAATCATACAAGAACCTACCTTACTATCCCTTTGTCTAATGCTTGTGCTGAGTGCAGCTTTCCATTCCTACCTTCATTTCAGGGTGCATGCATCTGTTGATGGAAGGCAGCCAGTGGATTGGCTGGAGGCAAGTAGTCCCTCCATTCCCAATGGGCAGGACACCCTTCTTGTCTTCATAAAAAGCCTCTAACTGAGTGTAGTGCCCTGGAGACTCCAGCTGATGCCTGCAGCAAGACAGTTAAGCATAATTCTAAGTGACTAAAACTCTCAATCTTGCTACAGTTTTAATCTCAAATGGACTTACACCCACATTACTGACCTATTGACGTCATCCAATTTTTTATCAGTGATTCATACACATGACTTCTGTCGGTGCATCACTATTGTTACGAACTCTGGCAGTGCTTATACAACCTCAAATAGTTACCGATTACAGTTTTGTCAATGACTTAAGAGAAATGATTCATTTTTATTCAAGACTGTAAAGGTTCTTAAATGTAATACATTTAAATGACATAGTATTTTACAAAACATTTAAGTGAAAAAGACCTGTTTTATGAGGATCAACTTTTTCAAAAAGTTTAATATTTTATAATATCTTGATGCATTGAACTGAATACTGTATGTAAAAAAAATAATGTCAAATTTGAAATAAATATAAAGATAACTATAAACATTAAATCATCTTCATTTTTCAAGTTGACTTCATTGGAAATGTGTCTGATTGTTTAAACGTCCACTTACACAAATGGTTTAAACGTTTATTGCTGGTTTCGCAGACCCTGATTAGTACTAAGCTTGTATTACCTTACCTAAAATAATCCAAGGTTAGTGCTAATGAGGGTCTGTGAAACCAGCCATATATCTATTAAACATACTTTTACAGCTTTTTTGGGGGGAATACAGTTCAAATGTGAAGCCAATATATCAAAGTGTTCAAATGGAAAGCAGAGATGTCATGGGTTAAAGTTACGGCACATTTCAAACTCAGTACAGCATCTCACATGCTTTTATAGAAGTGAGGAAAGAACATCGGCTTGCCTAAAATATACAAGAGCCCCCTTCAGGAGGCTTAATAATGCAATTAAACTGGCAATGCATGTTTAATCTTTTAAACAAGTTATTTCTGGCTTCACTATAAAATGTTCATCCGTATTCAAAGCACCCCTTTTTACTTACTGAGCTACAACAAAGCACATAGGTGACATTCATGATTTCACAATCAGAGTGTGTCACACCGTCAACCAGCCCCATTTCTAAAAGCATTTTTATTCGATTAAATTATGCAGTTCGTCTCATACATTATTATGCCATACAAAACTGTCTCCAGGTTTAAATACCAAATGTCTACAGAAAGCATGGTGTTTAATGTGGATTTGGATGGGGGTGCATGCTCTCTCTGTATATCCAAACTAGATTCTAGAAGAGATGTTTCTCTTTAAATGTGCGTCCAGCTTTTTTAACCTCTGAATTAAAAGAGATTAGCCAACGCTCTTCTCTAAGAACTCACAGAACCCAAGTATATTATTATATTAAAAAAAGAAATAAAATAAAAATGAAATTTGTGAAGTAATTTGCACATAGAGCACCAAATCATTGGAAAGGGCTATGCAATGAGCACAAGAGAAAATCAAAAGTACTTTCAACTGGATTATTTAAAAACGGACTGTGTTAGTATGATTTAAGTGTAAATGTGTGCTGCTTTTATCCTGCAAGTGTAAATGTATTTGTAATGTTTAGCATGAAAGCTGTAACTGGATTGTGTGTGGCTGCTGGCTGTCCCCAGGACAAATGAGATGGAGCACTTTACGGGTTATATGCTGGATAGCAAGCGTTTTAAAATCCTGCACCTACCTGACTTGGTTCTCGAGGAAGTGCATGTATCTGTACAGCAGGGTGTAGGAAGGAGACAGAATCCCCACAGACTTCATCCGAGCCCCTCTTTCCAGCGCACTCTCCACCGGCATGTTCGCGAAGCACGCAAGCCCAAAGTAGCTGCCTTTGCGGAAATAGCTGGAGAAGACAGGATAATAACACAAACCAGACGTTGTGAGATTCTGAGCGTGTTTCTGAGGGGACATGATGTTACAGGCATGCAGATATTTTCACAAAAATACAATTCAAAAGGAACTAGAAAACATTGTTTGTAACATACACCCCCTGCCACAGCTGTAAATATAAACGTAGAAGTAACCTTAAAAGAAAATTATTTGACAAACATTGACAAGAAATCTCAATGTCATCAGTGTTCAAATTACAGCTATCTTTAACAACACTTTAACAGTAGTTCAATCTTCATTTTTTAATCATAATTATGCCACTGTCCACAATTAACAAAAGTGCAATAAATGATGCATTGCTTACAATTTGCTTCTCTCTAAATCAAGATTAACCCTGGTATACTGTGCCATTTACAAAAATACATTAACTATAACAAGAAATTAAATATTAAAAGGGGTTAAACATATAAGGGCAAACTTACATGAAGTCTGAAGAAATTTTATGGGATCCGCTGGCCATAGACTTAAACTCTACTCCGACCAGGTCAACATCCTGAGGCAAACACCATTCCACTATGTTACCTGGCAACAGAAAAAGAAAGCCAAGAATCACACCAGAGCTAGCCTGCATCATACAGCTTTCAAACTGTCACACCGTCCAGTGCATTCTTTGTATGCAAGGCCTGCCGCGCTGAATGCAGAGCTGTAGAAGTTCAGTAGTTAGGTGAACTCGCTCCCTGATTTCCTTCTGGTGTGAAGAAAACTATAGCAAGCAGTCCAGTGCAAGTGTGCTTTCCCACAGTATTACGAGCTAGTATGAAAACACTATTACAGGAGATGGTGTTCCTGTTTTGTTTTTGACAAGCATGGACTGGCACAATTCAACAAGTGCATATTGAATTGACTGCTGGTGCTACAAAAGCTGACTCTGGTTATCTGCTGGTTTGGATGATGTTGTTGTTTGGATGACTAAAAAAACTTTCTACAGTTGAATTCTAATTCTAGCTTTGGCAGGCACTAGGAAACAGCTTCAAACTACATCACTATCCGACCTTCTGTGGTCATGACATTGCTGTATCCACTTCAGACAGGAATCTGGGAGTAATCTTAGATTCTGGTCTTAGTTTTGAGGCTCATGTTTCGTCTGTGGTTTTCTTTCTACCACTTAAACATTGCTAGAGTTCGCTCTTACCTTTTACAGAAGGATGCTGAGATTTTGATCCATGCTTTTGTAACATTGCGTATTGATTACTGTAATGCTTTGTTGAATCGGTTACAACTGGTCCAAAAATGCAGCTGCACGAATATTGACTGATACAAAAAGGACTGAGCATATTACACCTGTTTTGGAAAATGTGCAGTGGCTGCCTGTCAAGTTTCGTATACATTTAAGATCTTACTCTTAACTGTTCGGAGAATAGGGCCTACATATTTCTCTGAATTATCCGTATATCCCTAGACGTCAACTAAGCTCTTCAAGTTTGAAGTTGCTGACCATTCCCTTATTAAGGTGTGTCGTTCTGGGAAGTCAGAGTTTTTCTACTAGCACTCCCTCCCTCTAGAATTCCCTGCCTCTTGTTGTCAGAAACTCTGACACTCTGGAGGAATTTAAATCTTTATTAAAAACTTACTTCTTTTCCAAGCTTATGGAAAATAGACATTCCATACACAACACTTGTGTCAATATTTATAAATGCACCGTGATGTCGTCTGTAAAGGAAAAATCCAGCATATCACATTTTTTAAACTTAAGCACGAGAGGGACGATAACAATCTGATCGAACAGGAATGCCTGGAAGTCAAGAGGTGCTGTATAAACACCTGCAGAATACGGTAACCCCAGGTTCATGCAGCAGTTGTGATGGTGACGAAACATGTGTGAGTACTACTGTTGTGTAAAAATGTAGCTTAAAATGAAACGTTGCATTCAAGAAATTTAGAACAAGAACAAAGTAAGAAAACTAAAATAAAAATACACTTCAGGTTTGTGTGTTGCACACGTGCCATTAACAAAATGCCCTGGAAACTTAAAATAAAGAAAATAATTATAAGGAATGGCTGAAAGGCAGCAAAAGGTGAATTAAAACTAGATGGTAACTTTACAAGTAAAGTTGTGGGGCTTTAAAAGTATTTTTGTGGTAGTGGTAGAAGTTTAAAAAGTTTTACTTTTTAAAGCAAAGCAGTTACATACAGCCAAAGCTAAATTTAGTAAAATAATTGGTCTGATTACTTTGATATGCTACTATATCAACCTTATTACTTTGGACTGTGGGGCAGTTAGATCACACATGTACCGTTTGGTAGAAGATATTTTTGAACTGATTTCAGATTTGAATAGCACACTGTAAACCCGAATAGTTAAACTCACTGAATAAATTAAGTATTGGAAACACAAAAGGTATAAAATAGTAGTACTGACACAAACGTTTTGGGTTCCCTTAACTTGCAACTCAGTTTTGATTTTGTAGCAATTATGTTTTTGATTCAGATGAACTATATGTGGGATTTTATGTAAAGAGAACTTCTGATATTAGATTTGCTGACACACAAATCTTTACAGTTTGAGTTTATTAATGTGTGACGTCACAAACGTCATCGACGTTGGCACGGTCGAGAAAAATCATCTAAAATATGGTGGCTCTTCCTGGAGTTCGACTAATATTGTAGGTTAACTAAACGTTTAATCTCTTCTATCTGCGGCGGTGGAGAAACTGTATACTGTAAACTTTCGAATCTCGATCAAGTCTGTATAGTTTGTTATAATTTTACGAATTTAACAGTTCATTTCTGCAAAGCTGTCAGACCGCTAAATCAGCTCACTAGCCAGAAAGCTAGCTAGCTATCACAGTTGAGTTGAGCACAAATTGAATAAGTGCCAGTTGTGTTGTGATGCAGATGCTAAAAATCTAAAATATTTCTGGTTATTTTTTAAACTAATCTATGTTTGAAATTTACGAAAGGCAATTTTCAAATGCAGGCTAGCCAATCGTGTGTTTTTTGCATGACGTTGGACAAACGCGTCGGTGCGATTGGCTGGTTTGCCTGTGTGTCTCACTGCAATCTGGACACTTGTTTCCCACACCTGACGAGCAGTTACCCGCGGATAAGGTCTCGGTGAGTACGAATGTCGATTGCATTAGCTTCTCAACCGACTAATGATTCAATGATGTAAGCACTGTTTACATATATTTGCTATGTTTTAGACGAATTTAGCATTGTCAAGAGCTTTACATAGCTACCACGATCTGAATTCCGTGCAAACCTATGCTAACACGTTCAATGGCTAGCTATCCGACGCAACTAACTGGCAGCTTTCTAACATGTCTTCAGCTTTGGACTATGTATCGTTTACCAGGCCCACCGAGAGGGCGGGAAAGACAGGGAAATAAAATATTTTAAAACAACTAATCCTGCACAAGACCCTCTGCGTTCCCACCACAACATTAAAAAGAAAAACTGCCGTTATATATACCACGGTATGAATTATTCTATTATTAAGATCTATAATTTGTTCAAAACAACGTGGTGCAGCAGTTTGTTATAAAAATGGTACAATGTAAAGTAAATAAAGCACTTTCTTCAGCCGGTGGTAAACACAATTAGAGAATGATCCGTTATATTGCTTAAAATACAAATATATTTACCAATACAGGCTATTAGTTAAGAGCAGAGATGGTTTATTTTTGGCACGGGATAAATAAAATAGTGTATAGCAACACCATTAATGTAGTTTATGCTAAAAACGTATGTTACTTGATGTTAAGTAAGCTTCCAATTAATGACTATTATACACGCGGTAGTGAGACATACCAATCCATCCCCGGGGCCCATGATGGCTCTCGGCGGCCCTGTCATTTACTTATCAACCTGGGTAGCTAGCTAAATAATTCAAGCTTCCATACGTTTCAAATAGGTTGCATTCCTGCTAGCCTGTTAACTTTAGTAGCTAGCTAGCCTGGAAAAAGCCAGAAGAAACTTGTAATGTCGGATGGCCACGTTTTTGATGAAATCGCATGGTGGCGCCAGGTGCACAAAATAGTGGCTTAGAGTAGACCAGGTGGCTATGACAAGATAGGTGTAACATTAGCGGCCTTTAACATGGTGTAGCTGAGTATTTTTCTCCATGATAGTTATCAAGTAAAGTTTTTAGTTTTGAAACTGTTAGGGAGGGACAGAGGTAAGGCGGTGACATTGATATTTTGCCATGTTTCTTTGACATTTTGTAATCTCAATTACTCTTGAGTGTCAACGTTACAATCTATTGCAGGTCAATTTAGCCATTGAGCTCTGATTAAATCGGCTTTGAATGAAAATGCATAGTTGACCAAGTACTTAAGGTTTCAAATTATTTGTCATGTTTCAAAATGAGGAATTAGGACATCAATTCATTTTTGCTAATGAGATCTCTTTCTCTCTACAGGCTTGACTGAAGGATGCTGGTGCTCATCTAGCTAGCCTAGGCCCTATGCTATATCCCAGAAGTGAAAGGTACACTTTGCAAAATCACATTGGATTACATTTGTGATAAACATGTTTATCTTTACCATGTAGGGTAACAACATTTGTTATGCTTCCAGGTTGCTGATGGAATGGAATTGCTTGGAATTGTAAGTTGGGTGCGGCCATACTGGACAGAGTTGCTAAAACACTATCGCCTGCAACATAGACACTATTCAAGAGTCAGTCCACTTCCTTGTCTCTACAATGATTGTGTTTGTACATTTCATTCATTCAATGGACTCAAAACTCATCTAAAACGATACCACACTGCACTCTAGTAACACAATCTACAGTACATCTAACGTCACTGTTGATGGCACTCACTACGCTACTGGAATGTTTGTATCTGTTGAAGTGAATGGCTGTCTGCTTCAATTCTGCAACATTGCTCACATCTATCTTGTGAATTACAATGTTTCCTTCCTCTGTAGTCACTTTGAGTCATGGTATGTTGAACATGTATGCTGCGTTCCTAACAGCTGTCACCTACACAAGGGAGCCTGTCTGTCCACCTGCTATCTGAGCTCAATGACACTGTCACGTTTGCTGGTTACACCGTTGATGGCCAGCTGCTGTTGACCCCCAAGAGATACATTTTACTGAGAGAGTGCTGAGTTAATCTTGAGGTGAGTAATCTGTTGGTTCATTAGTGATACAACTTTTTAAAAACATATTTTTTCCCTAAGGTGATACTTGTGCCTAGATCAGCTGTGTTTCTAAAGTGAGTTGCTCTTGTACTTTTGCCGACACATTGTCTTTTAAAGTGGGTGTAATTGTAAAATTACTTTGGTTTGAGCTCATTATGTAACTCTCTTATTATTGCCTCATTGATAAGGTTGTTTTGATATTGGGCATGCAAACTGTTGACTGTTTATCCTACCACAGAAATATGGCAGCCGTATTCTCTCAAGCCTTGAAACTTCGTGTCATTGTTGAAGCCGACAATATAAGGAAGATTACACTTGACACCCGCCCTGAGTCTGTTGATGACCTGAAAAGCATTTTGAAGGACAAGCTCAAGTTGGATGCAGACTTCAGCTTGCAGTACGAAGACCCTGATTTTGATGGAGAACTTATCTCCCTAGTGGACATTGACGAGTTGCCACAGAAAGGTACACTGAAACTTTTCATGGCAGAGGTGGAAACAGTTCTATTTCAACTACAGACACTTAGTAGATGGCTGCCAGGTATTTTTCCCATGCCCACTTTTGCTTATGAGGTAGAATTGAAGCTCAGAGAAGGAAACACTGCCTTTGAAAGAAACGGAAAGTGTCTTCAGTTATCTAGAGATCAAAAGCATGACATCCTAGAGAAACTTGCAGCTACTATTTACAGTTTCAAAGCTTACCCAAGTGACAGAGAGTTATCAAAAGCAGCTGAAGCACTTGTTTCCAAACACCCCTGCCTGAAAGAGCTTGGATCTGAGACTGGCTGGTATGGATGGAAGAACAGCATAAAATACAAATTGGGTAACTACAGAACCAAGTTGAGGAGAGTAGGATGTCAAGAGGTCAGTGTAAACGCAGGAAAAAGAAGCAGAAGTAATCCAGAGAATGAACCATCGCACTCAAACAGACCCAAGCGTGCTGAAGTGAACTTTTTGCCTGACTTCCCCAAAGGACAGGACTTGGCAAGTCTTGAAAGACAGAGGCTGGAGATAATACAAGAAGTTCAGAAGACTGAGAAAACCCTACCCCTCATCGATAGGATGATGCAGACGACATTTGTCCTGCGGTGGCAGGAGGTAGTCACCAACAGCCCACCTGTGAGAGATATCCTTGAGCGCTGGCCGGCTCTACGGTTGGAGTCGCAGGTAAAATTGCACAGCTTTGGTTTTTCACCAATATTTTGTTTTTCCATATAATTTTAATTAAATAACTTGTCTTGAACACTGTCACTTGTCTGTCGTTTCTGTGTGTAGGTGTATGCCGAGTTCCAACGGATTACAAACCAGAACTTGCTGAACATCTTTTATGAAGAGCTTAACCGCCACACTCTTCGCTTGATGACCTTATACCGTCAGAGGGCATCAAAGACAGGAAAGACATCTGATGCTTTGGCTGACATTCTGAGGATTCATGATCTACAGGTAAGATGGTCAATGCATACGTCACTAGGTCACTGCATATCTAAAGATGGGAATCAGACCTGGGTCAAAGTAAATCAAGCATAATCTATTTGACTCAGGTCTGGTTGGAATACTTGTACATTGTTATCACTTTAGTGATCTGAGGGTTCATGTACTGGTGCTTGTGTGATGCATGATGTATCCATTCTAACTATTCACAAGATTTGTGTGCCAGGTAGACAAGTATGACCCAATATGAAGGTCAACCCTAAGCCCTCCTGCCCTGTGCACTTTGGAGATCTGAAAGGATATGACAGGTGTAGGCAATATGCTAGCAGCTCCATATAGACCTTTGATAGGCTAGTTGGAATGTATGGCATATTGCTGTCACCTGCCAAATCTTGTCAGATCTCCAGAGTGCATAGGGCGTGAGGGCTTGGTCTTAATGTTGAGATTAGACCTATGTCTCAAAATGGATTTGGGATTATTATCTCTTCAGGACCAACATGATGTCCACACAAGGCGTACCACTGTGCTCCGTGCCCTTCCTGTGTTGCTGCGCGAGGACGTCTCGGGATTTTTCAAGACATGCAGGGTTAGTTTTCTGCCCCTCTGGTGTATGTGTGTTGATTGTGCGCATTCCAATTCAACATTATATCAATTTGTGGTTGTTATACAGCAAGTTTTTAAAGCTATTTCAGTCACTAGAGTCTTAACCTTGGTCTTCTAAATGCTACTTTTGCTATAATTTGTGCATTTCAGGTGGAGGATTCTGATGAGTCAGATGTTGATGATGCACCAGTCGCCATCCTTACAGTCATCAGTGACGACACTGAAAAGCCGATCCACTTCAACCCAATCAAGATTTCCATTGAGTGAAGAGTGAAGTCATGGTGACCAACCTACCCAGACTGGCTGACGCTTTCCTGGTAATGTTCGGTCTGATCTATGCTCTACATCTGAGTTATCCAAAAGAGCTGGCCAACACTTCTGAGTTCATTCAAAAAATCCTGCTGGGCCTAGAAGATGGGAAACTTAAGCCAAGGCTGCAGGCTTTGAAGAATGTCTTGCTGATACATGTCTAGTGATTGACCAAAGACACGATCCGCCTGGGTTCTGGTGGATGCATTATTTTTATACTGTGGAAGACATTTTGAGTTTGCAGCCAGTGTATGAGTTTCAATTCTCTTATTTTCTTGTGATCTTAGTTAGGGCACTGAAAGAGCTGTTATGGTAGTTGGAATACAGAACAAATCCTGAGTTTTTGTTTTCTAACAGGGAAAGCAAACTTTACAGGCCACATAAGTGTTTTACTTATGTCATATGGCCGAAGGCGGGCGAGTGGAAGGTGAAGGTGACGTAACAGAATTGTTGTAATACAGTTGTGGGCAGCATCAGTGAGTCCAGCTTTAGTTTGTTGATAGTCATTTGATGCAGTTGATTCTACTTAATATAAATTTTTAGGTTGCTCACATACTCTGCTGACATGCTTCTGGTGAGCTTTTTCTAGAGAATTTCTATTGTTGAAAAGCACTAAGCTCATGGTAAATGTTTTTTTTTTTTCTCAGAGACTATCAACATCTGGAAGCAGAGGCTACCTCAAAATGGTCATAGTCATTTTCTGAATCCCAAATAGACCCCTACCGCCTATGTACATCTGAGTAACAACCTCACCCTGACTTCTGATAGGCTGGATGGAGTGTTTTTTTTTTTTACCATGTTTACACTTATCCTAGCATCTCAATGGGAGTATCTAGGGAGTAGGGGCTTGGTGATGATTTGGGATTCAGAGAGACAGGATCACTTAACCTCTTTTTCACACTACAAAGCAAAGTTGCACTGTGTAAAGTAACAGACCTCTCAAATACTTTGTGATTATGTCACCATTATTGCACCTTTGTTAAATACAATTTTCAAATTGTTACAATAAAACATTCTTCATGTTTTAATTATGCATTTGAACATGTTTTTTTTGTAAATTTGTGTTAACTTTATATATTGCATGTATTATTTAGTTTGAGTTAGTGCTACTCAATTAACCTCAGGTAATCAGTTGCCTAAAAAAAATTGATTAACCGTACATTTGCCTTTTGAGTTCCACTAAGTTATATTTTTTAATTTACATTGAAGTTACCGCAACTTAAAAATTTTAAGTAAAGTGGAAGATAATAAATCAGTAAGCAGAACACAAGCACATTAAGTTATGATAACATAATATGTACACATTAAGTGCACTTCAAATGGTAAGTTGTTGTTAATTCATTGTATTGAGTTTTAATTAGCAAAATAATTGAGTTCCAATTAAAAATAGATTAAGATTATTTTCGGGTATGCTGAACAATTCGGCACTGGAAAGACGCAGATACAGCATTTTGAAACGGAAAGAACTAGGGCTTAAAGTTTTAGGTTTTTATTTTTGTTCACATTACCGTATTTTGAGCCAATTCAATATCTTAACTAAACATTAAGACATTAATCACTTTAACTTGCATTTCGTTCTCGCACTTGCTCGGGAACTAGGTACCAATGTGTCCGTTTCAAGTTGTGTTGTTTCTTTCCAGCTAATTTAACAGAATGTTCTCATAATTAGGATATGGCAGCTAAAACCCGTTAAAAGGAAAATAAAAACACAGAAAAATTCAAGCCATACTTATAAGAGTATGAAAACAATGTGCGCGATAATCGAAAAAGATCTCATGCTTATGATGGCGTTGGTTTCAGGATGCAGTGAATCAACACGTACCTGAAAGGCAGACACAGGCATTGAAATTTGCAAAGGATTTAAAACATTCTGTGTGACCTGAGACAGGCAAGCATTCATTACTTTAACAAAATAATTTGTTTTGTAAATGCATTATCTAAATGAATGTTATTAAATTACATACTTCCTTTTGTTCATATTACATCTTCTGGCTTTTACAGTGTGTGTAAGACATACATAATTACAGGAAAGCATGTCAGAGACAAATAGAACATTCATAAGTTATGGGCCCTCTTTTAAGAGACCACCTGTGTTAAGAGATCACTATTAGACTGTCCCTTGAGTGGTCTCTTAATACAGGTTTGACTGTATAGTACATAATAGCTATACATATGCACCAAAAAAAAAAAGCGTATTCCTGTTGTTGTGATATTGTAACAATATGTACCCAGGTGCTTGTGAGATATTGGGGGTTCATATATAGAGTCTTTAAGAAGAAAGGTGTGATGGGATATCAGCTGAACACTTGTCATCTAACATAAATGTTTAAGTGCAGAGGTGCTGGATTATTACACTGCGGTTTCATGCAATAGTACTGTTATGTTAAAAAAAATGGTTAAAATGAACAGTTGCATTCAAAAAATGTAGAACAGCGAAAAACAAAAATAGACGTGCATTAACAAAATGCCCTGAAAACTTAAAGAAAGCAATTTAAATGAAGCAATGAGCTCAATAATTAAGCTAAAAAGGAAGTGAAAAGGTTACCGTTTTTTTTTTGTGAACGCCAATAACCCTACGTTATCTTTCCCCAGTCAAATCGTAGAGTGCCTAAATAAGCATGCTAATTTACCATAATAAAAAACAGTCATGAAAAAATGTAGAACATAAAAAAGAGCAACCATATATAGTCAACAAAAGACAACATATTATTCAAAATGCTGATTAGGGGGGTTAGGAGAAAAACCCAAGTTGTGGTTTGACATGGGAAGTGAAAGAGAAGTGAGAGTGTGTCTAAACTGGCTGCACTTTAGTCAAGCAGACACACCAATGACTACACAGGCAATGCTGTTGCTGAGTACCCTGATTACACAGGCAATGCTGCTACTGAGTACCCTGATTACACAGGCAATGCTGCTGTTGCATACAATTATAAATTCATGGACTACACTATGTAACACAATTTTTGTTCCTGGGTAGTAAGTGTTATTTCCTAATTGCTTATGCCTCAAAAGTATAGAAAATGGCTATTATTCCCCACAAACTTTGCTTTTGTGACCATTTCCAATGAGAAAACGGGCAAATTTGTGTCTTTTCGTTCACATAAAGTCAGAAAAAAACAACATATGAATCCAAATTAACATGTATTTATACTAAAGTAATACAAAAATGACTACAAAAGATTTAGAAGTGAGTAGTTTTTCGAGATTTACGATTATACTGTAAATCACTTTCACGAATCAGCCCCCAAATGTAGTCTCCCATCATGTTCTCGTTATACTGTCCTTGGTAGCGGCGTTCAAAGTCCAGTATATCCTGGTGGAAGCGCTCGCCTTGCTCCTCCGAGTACGCTCCCATGTCCTCCTTGAATTTATCAAGATGAGCATCAAGGATATGGACTTTGAGGGACATCCTACAGCCCATTGTGCCGTAGTTCTTCACCAGAGTCTCAACCAGCTCCACATAGTTTTCGGCCTTGTGATTGCCCAGGAAACCCCGAACCACTGCGACAAAGCTGTTCCAAGCCGCTTTCTCCTTACTAGTGAGCTTCTTGGGGAATTCATTGCACTCCAGGATCTTCTTTATCTGTGGTCCGACGAAGACACCGGCTTTGACCTTTGCCTCAGACAGCTTAGGGAAGAAGTCTTGAAGGTACTTGAAGGCTGCCGACTCCTTATCTAGAGCTCTGACAAATTGTTTCATAAGGCCTAATTTGATGTGCAGTGGTGGCATCAGCACCTTCCGGGGGTACACCAGTGGCTCCCACTTGACGTTGTTCCTCCCCACAGAGAACTCGGTCCGCTGTGGCCAGTCCCGCCTGTGGTAGTGCACCTTGGTGTCCCTGCTGTCCCAAAGGCAAAGATAGCAGGGAAACTTGGTAAAACCGCCTTGGAGACTGTGACAGAAATACAATGAGTTCTGGTGATAAATCTTCCTCCCGACCTGTGAGGGCGCTAAAGAACGGGAGGAGAAGTATCTGGAAGGGCTGGCCTGACAGTTCGTTTCCGGGACCGGGAAGTGGGTCAGCCTGGAAGGAAGCGAGACTCTGTTGTAAGACCGTATTGATTTGACAGGTAAACAAGGGGCAGCTGCAAGTAAAAAGGCAGCTGCAACCGTTTACCTAGATATCATGCGGGATTACATATAGGGGCCAGGGTAACGCTGTTCTTTTCCTTCGTTTGGGTTAAACGTGAGAGAGAGAAGGACTGAGAGAGGAGCTCTCAATAACGAAAATAAAAGAGACGTGATACGTGTTTTTGGTGTTGTGTTTGTCTGTGTGGTAATTGTTTGTGTTTTACTTCACCAGACAGTTAGAGCACATCTCCGGAGCTGTCGCCGAGGGTCAGCACAATCCGGAGCACCACTGCACTAAACGTCACGGAAATACTTGTGTTTGCACTAAGCACCAGCACGACTGCACTCACCCAGGACTGGTGACCGTGTGTTCTTTTTGTTCGGGACTGTGCCCTGTTTTGTTATCCCCGTGCTTTACACATTGGTGTGTATAGCCGGGGGTTTATTAGTTAACGGTCACCAGACCGGGATTATAAATAAAACACCATTTTTCCACTGTATACCGTTGTCTGCCTGTTCACTCCTGCATCGCATCACCGCTACACCTGTTCCCCTTCACTAGCCACTTTGCCACACGTGGTGTCAGATCCGGGATCATGGATCGCAACGCACTGGCGGAGCTGCTGCAGGCGCTGGAGAGCAGACGCGACGCAGAGGAGAGGAGGAGGGAGGAGCGCTACACGGCGCTCATTGAACGGGTAGGGCTGGCCGTTGCCGCAGCAACGACCCCTACCACAACACCGCTGATGTCGCCCCCGAAGGCACGGGCAATGAAGATGTCGGCGGAGGATGACCCGGAGGCGTATTTGGTGGCGTTCGAGCGGCTGGCTACCGCGGCGGCTTGGCCGCGGGAGTTCTGGGCCAGCCAGTTGGGACCCTGCCTGATTGGGGAGGCTCAGGCAGCCTACCAAGCCATGAGCGACCATCACGCCACCGAGTATGACCTGGTCAAGCAGGCTATCCTCCGCCGGCTGAACATCACCACGGAGACCCACCGGGCGCGGTTTAGGGAGTACCGGAGAGCCCCGGAGACACGCCCCAGGGTGGTTGCAGAGCGGTTGTGCGACCACATGGTGCATTGGCTGACCCCCGGGAAGAAGACCGCCCAGCAGATGGGGGAAGCCATTGTGGTAGAGCAATTTTGCCATGTGGTCGGCGCCGAAACCCAGGCGTGGATACGGCGCCACAACCCCGACACCCTGGAGGAGGCGGTCAAATTGGCTGAAGACTTCGAAGACTCCCTGACTTCTGCCCGGATCGGGATCCTGTCGGCCCCTGCCCTTCGGAGCAGCCTCCCTCTCCCTCCCTCTCCTCCAACACCACCACCACCACCCCCCCCCCCGCGTTCCAGGGACCCAGACCTCCTAGAACACCGACCCCATTGGGCCCCCTTGCCTCCCCCCCATGGAGACCAAGGTTGGCCCCCAGCTGGGGTAGAGGTGCTGCCCCTGCCCCGTTGCCATACCAGCAGCGGGACAGATTTATGACCTATGCCCCCTCTGTCCCTCCTATCTGTTTTAGGTGCCACCAGCCGGGACATCTGGCCAGGTCATGCCCCGCTGCCATGGAGTGTGACGTGGCCGCGTGCAATTGGGCACCTGAAACTGGTTCTGGGCCAGCCAGTTGGGACCCTGCCTGATTGGGGAGGCTCAGGCAGCCTACCAAGCCATGAGCGACCATCACGCCACCGAGTATGACCTGGTCAAGCAGGCTATCCTCCGCCGGCTGAACATCACCACGGAGACCCACCGGGCGCGGTTTAGGGAGTACCGGAGAGCCCCGGAGACACGCCCCAGGGTGGTTGCAGAGCGGTTGTGCGACCACATGGTGCATTGGCTGACCCCCGGGAAGAAGACCGCCCAGCAGATGGGGGAAGCCATTGTGGTAGAGCAATTTTGCCATGTGGTCGGCGCCGAAACCCAGGCGTGGATACGGCGCCACAACCCCGACACCCTGGAGGAGGCGGTCAAATTGGCTGAAGACTTCGAAGACTCCCTGACTTCTGCCCGGATCGGGATCCTGTCGGCCCCTGCCCTTCGGAGCAGCCTCCCTCTCCCTCCCTCTCCTCCAACACCACCACCACCACCCCCCCCCCGCGTTCCAGGGACCCAGACCTCCTAGAACACCGACCCCATTGGGCCCCCTTGCCTCCCCCCCATGGAGACCAAGGTTGGCCCCCAGCTGGGGTAGAGGTGCTGCCCCTGCCCCGTTGCCATACCAGCAGCGGGACAGATTTATGACCTATGCCCCCTCTGTCCCTCCTATCTGTTTTAGGTGCCACCAGCCGGGACATCTGGCCAGGTCATGCCCCGCTGCCATGGAGTGTGACGTGGCCGCGTGCAATTGGGCACCTGAAACTGGTAAGCGTGGGGAAAATGGTCGGGAGGGGCCTTGTTTGATTAATGTTGTGTTAGGGAATGTGAAAACCCACGCATTAGTGGACACAGGGTGTGAGCAGACTTTGATTAGGACAGCTCTCCTGGGCGGTGTGTCGTGGCGGCCACGAGGTCAGGTGGCCATCTCCTGTATCCATGGAGATACGGCGGCATACCCCACATTAAAAGTATATTTATCGGTAGGACCGATAAAACGTCACCTTGTAGTCGGGGTGGCGGAAAGGTTGCCACACCCAGTTATTCTGGGTCGAGACTGGCCAAAATTCAAAGAATTGATGCAAATAATGGCAGTCTCAGCCACACACGTAAACGTGGCAGAGAAAAAAAAAAAGGAACGAATTGGTGATGTGTTTCCTTTTCACACTGAAATGTTTTCCCCTCTTTTCCGTCCTAGAAAAACAAATAAGGAGAGACGGACCGCGAAATGGGAGGGAGCATTTGTGAGACAAGGCTGGGGTCTGGTGGGAGAGTGCTGCAAGGGTAACAAACGCCAGTCGAAGGGAGTGGGAACGCAGTGTGACCGAGAGAGCGAGGTTACTGGACCGACCAGAGCAGAGGTTATTCCGGCCCCTCTCAATGTACCGGACCCGTGGTACTCAAGCGCGGACCTAGTGTGGGGCCAACATAATGACCCGTCACTGGTGCACGCTTGGGGGCAGGTCCGGTCCATTGAAGGTAAGGATGTTGACGGCGCTGGGGCGCTAGTATATCCACATTTCAGTATCAAGGGGCAATTACTATATAGGGTAAACCTAGCCGCGGGCACAGGACAGCCTGTAACACAATTGTTGGTTCCCCCGTCTTGTCGGACCGAGGTCATGAGGCTGGCGCATGATATCCCTTTTGCGGGGCACCTCGGAGCCGAGAAGACGAGGGAACGGATATTGGCTCGATTCTATTGGGTAGGTCTTCATACTGATGTGTCGAGATATGTAGCCACATGCCCAGACTGCCAGCGAGTAGCGCCGGGTCGAGTGCGCCCCGCTCCTTTGGTCCCACTGCCGATTATTTCCACTCCTTTTGAACGCATTGCAATGGACATAGTGGGCCCTTTGCTACCTTCTGACTCAGGGTATACGCATATATTAGTGGTGGTGGATTATGCAACGCGATACCCGGAGGCAGTTCCATTGAGGTCCACTAGTGCCGCTGCAATAGCCACCGAGTTAGCGCAGATTATGGCTAGAGTAGGGATCCCCAAGGAGATTTTGACCGATCACGGAACCAATTTTCTGTCCAATACGTTACAGCAGGTGTACAAAATATTGAAAATACGTCCCATCAGGACGTCCGTTTATCATCCACAATCGGACGGTCTGGTGGAACGTTTTAATCAGACCTTAAAGTCGATGCTGAGGCGATTTGTAACACAAGAGCAGAAACATTGGGCATCGCTTCTTCCCTACCTCCTTTTTGCAGTGAGAGAAGTGCCGCAGAGTTCAACGGGGTTCTCCCCTTTTGAGCTCCTGTACGGCCGGCAGCCTCGCGGCATTCTCGACCTGCTGAGAGAGGGGTGGGAGGAGCACAAAGGCTCGTCCAAAAATGTAGTGAAGTATGTGCTCCTACTAAGGGATCGCCTGGATTTGGTCGGTCGTTTGGCCCAAGACAACCTCAGATCGGCTCAGCACCGACAGCAGCAGCATTACAACAAAAATGCACGGATTCGAACCTTTCGACCAGGGGACAAGGTAATGCTGCTACTTCCCTCATCAGAATCAAAACTGTGTGCTAAATGGCAGGGGCCGTATGAGGTGATTCGGGCTATAGGGAAAGTAAATTATGAAATTAGACAGCCCGATCGCCGGAATGAACGTGAAATTTACCATGTTAATTTGTTAAAGCCCTGGCAGGCACGGGAGGTCTTATTTATAGCCCCAGGCAATATGGAGGATGATTTAGGTCCCTGTCCAGAGACCCCGAGCACAAGAGCGATTTCGATGGGGGAACAGTTGGTTCCGGATCAGCAAAGAGAGCTGCGTAAGCTTATTGAGGAGTTCAGCGATGTTTTTTCTGATGTGCCCGGCAGAACCAACTTAGTTGAATATGACATTATCTCTCCACCAGGTGTCACAGTGCGAGAGAGACCGTACCGGATCCCGGAAAGTCGACGAAGTGGCGTGCGCAAAGAGGTATGGGATATGCTCGAGCTTGGGGTAATTGAACCTTCCAGGAGCGAGTGGTGCAGCCCCATTGTCATAGTGGCTAAGAAAGACGGCACCAACCGCTTCTGCGTAGATTTCAGAAAGGTGAACGCTATTGCTAAGTTCGATGCGTATCCCATGCCTCGGGTCGACGAGCTTTTAGACAGACTGGGAAAAGCGAGGTTTATTTCCACTCTGGACCTGACGAAGGGATACTGGCAAATCCCTTTAACCCGCAGCTCCAGAGAGAAAACCGCATTTTCAACACCAGAAGGGCTGTTCCACTTTAAAACCATGCCATTTGGGCTACATGGTGCGCCCGCTGCCTTTCAGAGACTGATGGACCAGGTTTTACGCCCACATCATGAATATGCAGCAGCGTATATTGATGACGTGGTGATTTACAGCTCCACCTGGCGAGAGCATTTGGCTAGGGTTGCAGCCGTCCTTCAGTCTCTAAGGGCAGCCCGGCTGACAGCTAACTTGAGAAAATGTGCGTTTGCCAAAACAGAGACTCAATATTTGGGATTTGTAATGGGAATTGGAAGGGTGAAACCTGTGGTCACCAAAATCCAGGCTTTGGTTGATGCAGCGATCCCCAAAACCAAGACTCAGGTGAGGTCACTACTGGGCTTAGCCGGTTATTACCGCCGCTTCATCCCCGAGTACGCCACAGTGGTTAACCCGTTAGTCGACCTCACCAAAAAGAGTGCTCCAAATTTAATTAAATGGTCAGCTGAGTGTCAGGGGGCGTTTGATACGATTAAGCGTAAACTTTGCCAGGCCCCCACTCTTATTACCCCAGATTTCACCAAGAGATTCATCCTCCACACCGACGCCTCGGATGTAGGTTTGGGTGCAGTCTTGTCCCAAAAAGTAGCTGGAGTAGAACACCCGATATTGTACCTGAGCAAAAAAATGTTACCTCGGGAACGTAACTACTCCGTAGTCGAAAAAGAGTGTTTGGCCATTAAATGGGCTACTCACTCTTTACGATACTACCTGCTGGGACACTCATTTGATCTTGTCACAGACCACGCCCCACTCACGTGGTTAAGCACAATGAAGGATAGCAATGCCCGGATAACTCGGTGGTATCTGGCGTTGCAGCCCTTCATGTACCATATGGTACACCGTGCGGGGAAAGACCACCAAAATGCGGATTATTTTTCCCGGGAGGGGGGAGCAATGGGAAAGGTAGATTTAGCCGAGTGTTCCTTCGGCTCCACTCTGAGCGGTGGGATATGTGACAGAAATACAATGAGTTCTGGTGATAAATCTTCCTCCCGACCTGTGAGGGCGCTAAAGAACGGGAGGAGAAGTATCTGGAAGGGCTGGCCTGACAGTTCGTTTCCGGGACCGGGAAGTGGGTCAGCCTGGAAGGAAGCGAGACTCTGTTGTAAGACCGTATTGATTTGACAGGTAAACAAGGGGCAGCTGCAAGTAAAAAGGCAGCTGCAACCGTTTACCTAGATATCATGCGGGATTACATATAGGGGCCAGGGTAACGCTGTTCTTTTCCTTCGTTTGGGTTAAACGTGAGAGAGAGAAGGACTGAGAGAGGAGCTCTCAATAACGAAAATAAAAGAGACGTGATACGTGTTTTTGGTGTTGTGTTTGTCTGTGTGGTAATTGTTTGTGTTTTACTTCACCAGACAGTTAGAGCACATCTCCGGAGCTGTCGCCGAGGGTCAGCACAATCCGGAGCACCACTGCACTAAACGTCACGGAAATACTTGTGTTTGCACTAAGCACCAGCACGACTGCACTCACCCAGGACTGGTGACCGTGTGTTCTTTTTGTTCGGGACTGTGCCCTGTTTTGTTATCCCCGTGCTTTACACATTGGTGTGTATAGCCGGGGGTTTATTACTTAACGGTCACCAGACCGGGATTATAAATAAAACACCATTTTTCCACTGTATACCGTTGTCTGCCTGTTCACTCCTGCATCGCATCACCGCTACACCTGTTCCCCTTCACTAGCCACTTTGCCACAGAGACCCATCAGGAATGCCACCATTTTGAAGTCTCCTATGACCTCCCAGCCGTACTCATCATACTTCAAGGCGTCCAGCAAGGTCTTGATGCTGTTGTAATCCTCTTTGAGGTGCACCGAGTGAGCCAGGGGAAGAGACGGGTACTTGTTACCATTATGGAGCAGCACGGCTTTGAGGCTCCTGGATGAGCTGTCAATGAAGAGGCGCCACTCATTCTGGTTACAGGCGATTCCGATAGGTCAAATTGTGGCAGAAGCAGAGCCCATCTTGACGGGTGAAGAAGCTGGAAAAAGGTTGGTGACGCTTCCTCTGATCTGCGACTTGCACACTTTCATCCAACAAGTTCCACTGTTTGAGCCTAGACGTCAAAAGCTCGGCATTGGACTTGGTGAGACCAAGATCTCTAATCAAGTCGTTGAGGTCTTTTTGGTTGGGGTAGTATGGGTTTCTCTCCTCAGCTCCACCTCTGAAACTGTCATCTGGATCTGCAACGTCTTCCTCGCTCTCTGACTTGCTGCTCTCTTCTAAAGACGGCTGCTCTCTCTCCGGAGGAGTGGGTACGGGGAGCTCATGGCAGTGTGGCACCGGGGCGATGGATGAAGGAAGGTCCGGATACGTGATAGCAGGTGCATTCTTGCCAGTCCGACGTTTGGAAGGATCCACCATGCAGAAGTAGCAGTTGCTTGAGTGGTCAGTGGGTTCCCGCCAAATTCTTGGGATAGCGAACTTCATGGCTCTCTTTTCCCTTCTGTACCATCCTACAAAAATACATTTATTTCACCCATGAATAATGTGTAAGAGATTCTCGCAACATTTTTCATATATGATATATTTTTTCAATAACATTGAAAATTGTAAAACATTTTAAAATAAAAAACTTTTACAATTTTAAAAATGTTAACAAATTTTACATAAAATTCCGAGCAACAATTGTCCATCTTACCTTCCAGAGTTTTTTTGCAGTGCTCGCAGGTGAAATGAGGTGCCCAGGGTTTGTCTTGATCCCCGACAGGCATGCCGAAATATGCCTTGTAGGCCTCACACATCTTAGCAGATGCTTCCACGGAGTACTTTTTCGCTCTTGTCTTGATAAATTGGCTGCAGACATAGCAAAATGCGTCTGCCGGATGCTTGCAGCCTCTTGATGCCATCTCAGAAAAATGCAGATATGTATCCACTTAGGCAGCTGGAACTAAACTGAACTGGTGGGCTTAAGGCCCCTGTATTTATACTACTATTTATATTACTGGAAAGTTCTAGAAGTTACTCCAAGTTTACTCAGCACTGAATCTATCTGGAATGTTCTGGAAAATAGGTAAATTTCAAAATATCACTGTCCTGGTCACAAAAGCAAAGTTTGTGGTGAATAATAGCCATTTTCTATACTTTTGAGGCATAAGCAATTAGGAAATAACACTTACTACCCAAAAACCAAAAAAAAAAAATTTGTTAAACAGTGTTATCAGGTGGTAAGCGTGTAATGAAAGTAATGTTCTGTGGAAACAACTCTGCTAAGAAAAGAGGAAGTACAATGTTGACACTGTAATTTTAGCAAAGCACATAAGCTTGTTTATCTGTCTGTATAAATTGGGAGTACACACAAGCACTTTTTGCTCCCAGTCCTCCCAGTGACCTTGAAGGTGTGGCTGGCACGCTCCCAGAAGGACAGGCAATTGAGCTCTACCTTTGCTTCTGTAATAACTTGTGCTACATTCTGTTTGGAAATGAATCATTACAAATTCTAAACCAATATATTACTTTCCTTACACAAAGCACTTTACAAAAGAACAACTAAAATGAGACAATTCAATAATGACTAAGTACTACAAACGACAGAATTGCCAATAACAGAATGCCTTTAATCTAGACTTAAAAACGTCGAGTGAACCAGAGTCCTGAAGGGAAGGGAATTCCACAGTCTGAGGACTACTGTACAACAGACATAAGGCTGTGTAGTTTCATTTCAAAAGGAAATTCAATTACAGAAAAGTGGTACCAGCTACGATGATGCAACATTTAATTTGAAGAAATATCCAAGACTACAACAGACTTTATATTGTACATGAGTTCTATATCATGAAACCTAAATAAATACACAGACTTGCCAAAAAATGTGATCACCGCATGCCACGTGATCCACTAGACCTACACTACATACTGCAAGCTTGGGGTGGTTCTGTTTAATTTCCTAATTGTTTAAACTTCAAGATTAAAAATGTTGAAACTTTTAACATATTGGAAATGTCTGTAACCAACCAGGAAAGTCATCAAAAGAAACCCTTTTTATAAATGACTGCAGAAGGTATTTGTGTAGAAATCAGTGTGGAAAGCATTTCATTATGTGTTTCTAACCACTGTTACCTACCAAGATTAACACATTCAGAAACCCCCCACCCCCCCAGTCCATCTGGGGTGTGAGTCTGACAAATACAGACAACAAACGTTCCACCCTGTTATTCTTGCATTTCCAAAAAGCTCCATCAGGTACTGTATCTGGATGCACTGCTAACCACTGTAAGTGAATACTGGGTGTGAAAATCAATGAAAAGTACTTTGAAATAAACAACAGTTTACACAAAAGGTTTAATCTAGTTATTTTTCTGTCTCAGTACTTGGTAGGGGAGTATAAGAAAGGGTGTTGCAATATTGCAAATGCTGTCATTGTGAGTCTGCTAAAACACTGCTGATCACACCTGTCACACTTGTTTCCTGTTTCAACAGGAGATAGGGGTAATCACAGATAAAAACCAAAGATATACTTGAATTGATCACGCCAAGTTAAATTTGAACCACATGGAAGGTGCAAAATCTGCAGCTGTCTGGCAAGCAACCTTTATTTGAATTGATATAAAAGTTTTACTGCATGAATTTTATGAAAACTAAAAAAACAAAGCATACTAAAATGACCATGTTACTTTATGCAACTTATTTCCTAGTTTGATCTCTGTGCAGTTTCAATGTGACCCGGCTCAGCCACTGACTCATTGTGTAACCCTGAGCAAGTCACTTAACCTCCTTGTGCTCCGTCTTTCGGGTGAGACGTAACTGTAAGTGACTCTGCAGCTGATGCATAGTTCACACACCCTAGTCTCTGTAAGTCGTCTTGGATAAAGGTGTCTGCTAAATAAACACCAGGGTAATTACTTATTCTTATATCCCTCTAGGTACAAAAAATGCTGACAAAGCATTAGGGCTTAGGCTTAGGTAGCATTCTCCTATTGACTGCAACGGTCCCGTCTAGTGAGCTGTCATGAAAACAGTCTGCCAGTAACGTGTTCGGTCTCTCCGTTTATTAATAATTAACCAGCTCTCTGAAACCTGTACACAACAACACCTGATACTGCAGCCCGGTGCTGCCAGAGAGTCATGTGATGCATAGTTAATGTGGGTCCAGGAAATTGAACACTGGGAAGATAGACCCTACTGTATGTCCTCAAAAAAAACTGTAACCTGCCTGCCTCAAAATCTGGTATTAAATAAAAAGAGCTTAGAGCTTTCAAACTTGATTTACGCTTGCTTAAGGAGACCAATAAGAAACCGACATGAAAATCATGCTTCTGGAAAACAAGGCTGGAATGAATGAATGCAGTTCAGTAGATCAGGATGCAGTCTGGGCTTTAAAAACTACAAGAGAGTGATGGAAGAAACTCACACACTTACTTTTGGTTTCATGGCCCTTGATATAGCAATCATTTGGACTACCTTTCCTTACCTAGGACGTCCATGATTACTGCTAATTGGAGTCTGTCAAACCAGTAGTTAAAGTAGCAATTCAGGGTCCTCTTACAAAACCTAAAACATGGGCGATGATAATGGGTCTGTACTACCCCAAACAATAATATAGTGCAGTCATAAAAGAAAAAACCCTGATATGTGCTTACTATGATGTGCTCACCGACCTAGGCACTCGGTAGTGTTGTGTTTCTCCCTCCCCCATTCTGAAGGCATACATTTTACAGAAACAACTTGACATCCATACAAATAAACGTTATTGCAACCTTGTACCCTTGAGTTCGTACAGCACTGCCACCAATCAGGTCACTCAGTCTGACATAATACAATGCACCTGTCACAGTTCTGAACTACAGTATGAACCTTTCTGGGTGATGAATAAGAAAACTGATTAACATCCAAACTAAAAAACACAGACACACACACTTCGACTGTGCTGCCTCCGATTGTGGTTACCTCTGCATAAATTATTGTGAGTTTGCCTGAAACTTGTTAGTTAAGTGGCCAAAATCTAATCTTTTGACGAGTTATTTCAGGAGTAACCTGTTCCTCTATTACAGACCCACGTCTTTACAGCAGCCACATGCAAACATGTCAAAACCTCTTTATCCTTGCCCTTGTTCAGTTGGTTGCTGTCAAACCTCAGCCTGGTGGAGCGAGGCAGTGTTTTACTGAGGTAAACCCAGAGAAGCTTCTGTGCAGATGTCATGCTCCTTCAGAAACACCTCCTTTAGAAAACAAACCGTGGGCAGGAAATGCAGCAGCAGCAGCAGCATAACAGCTTCCAACAGGAGTTCAAACTCCACGTCTATCCTAATTGCATCAGGGCAACGAGAAAGAGTTGGAGCAGAGCAAGGTGAGAAGGAGAGATGCTGCTTCACTCCACTTAGACCCCTTTGCTAAGTAAATACCTTGGTATCCCCCGACTAGATTATCGTCCCCTCTTCAAAAGTTTTCAATGGGCAAGCTGTCTCACAAGTACAGTGGTACCCACATATCATCTATTATTTACTACCAACGCAAAATGACTGGGTGGGATGTTTGCTGTTCATTTTTTGGAAGTCACCATTGCAGAAAACAATTCATTGGGTAAAAGGAGTAATAAAATCATGATCTTAAATGATGCACTTGATTCAAGGTACACTACCTATAACACACTATGTGGCCAGGATAGAAACGTTAAATTTTTCAAATTAATCAAACAATTAGACCAATTAAGTAATTGAGAGCTCAGGTGGAAGAAAAGCCAGAAGACACTGCGGCCCTCCAGGAGCCGAGTTTGACAGCCCTGGTGCACTTGTCAATTAAATCATTAGCCTATTTTGGACTATTCAGGGATAACACAATATTTAGGAATTTTGTCAAGAGTGAGGTAATGCAACAAATGACCCCAACCCCTTTGCATTCTGCATTTGTTTGTCCAAACCATGTTTTTTAATCCACTTTTTTAAGGTCGTCATTTTTTTTTAATGTAATTTTGCTTTTATGTAACCTCCAGAACAGCACTGGAAAGCAGTTAGCAAAGTGCTGTTTCCTGAACCAGCTACAAACCCTGTGGGTGTCCAGAGAGGACCTTTCATTTGGGTTCATATTACTTCTAGCTGAACTCTCTTCTTCCCAGTCAAATCCAAAGTGGATGAAAAGCAAAGGAATAAACCCATGGAAGAAACATAGAAAATGCTGACAAACACAGCTATTCAGTCTCTTTGATTGTCTTGGTAGGGTTTACGCTTCAGTTTCACTTTTCTACACCCGTCTGCATTACATTACTGTATTTGGAAATGTATTTCGCTACTGGGCAGTCACGTTTCACTACAACATTTTTTTTAAATTACATCCAAGTGCTTCATCTCCCAGTAGCCTAAACAAAGCCACTAAGTAGTATGCCGTTTCTTATTGTTCTGATGTGGAACTGCACAATTAAACTGTCAACAGCAGGTCTTGGCAACTACATACAGTACAGAAGCAATGTGCAGTAGTTTTGTTTTTTTTTTGACACATTTAATTATCTGCAGAGCACTCTTCCAACACTGCGTGTTGTCTTTCCAGTCTACCTTCACACCACTATTGCTCTACAAAAATGCCACGTTATTTATTGTGATAAAGAGCAATTTTCTTACCAGATCTGGTATCAAATGTTATAACAAAAACAGCCACGATTTGGTCCTTTTCCTCCCACTCTGGTACACTTGTCGCCAGCTCCTTTTCTGGGCTTCCCGTCTCCCAGCCTGAGAATCTGGACTCCCCTTTCACGGTACTGTGTGCATCCCAGCACGGCCCCACTCGCACAGTCTCTGTGCTGGCAGCAGAATCTGCATCCCCGCTAACAGCTGCTGATGAAAATACAGCTGGACCTCCGGGGCTCGTGCTCCAGCCCGTCCCCGGCGCAGTACTTCCCAGTGCCCTGCAGTTGGCAGGGCTCGATTCGGATCCCCGCTCCGGAGGCGGTGCTGGTGCCGGTGTCTCGGCAGGGATCTCCTCACATTCCAGCAGTGGAGCTCGGTCCGACTGCTCCACCATTGCGCGATCTCGGATCAAGTGCAGGAGTGGATTGTGTTATGTGTTGCTGGAATTGTTTCACAGTGCAACAAAATACTGCATATCAAAAAAACAACAGCTGGGAGATGGTGACTGGTGATGCAACTTTTCTTCAATGACGACTTTCCCTTGTTGCTCAAGTCTGTACCCGCTCTGGTCTCAAACCAGATGCAGCTTGAGAGAATAGATCGTTTCCACGTCAGCTGAACACTCACTTCCGTTGAAACTAAACACTGTGGTCTGCATGGACCGTGTTTTGTTCTATTTATTGTCTCTTTTTGTTCGTACCTTTAATAACATTTAATTAAAGAAATAACACACACTGCAAGTTGCACCAGTAATACAATACACGGATTGCTTTTTGGTTACAGTTTCGGCGACTGCAACAATGTGCTAAAATTACTAGCAATAGATATTCGTTTTTTTGTTTTTATTTCTGTAATATAACTTTGTCATGTTGATAATTTTCAGGTAAAAAAATACACCTTTTAATTTAATGGATGCTTATACCGGATATAGTTTACTGCCACCATCTTCTGTATATTTTCTGACAGGTCAAAGGTTCATCAGCTGGTGATAATTATTGATCAGCCATGCATCAGTCAACCATTCGTTGGCACAATCGGTACACGAAGTGGGCGGTATTTAAGAGAGCTTTGAAATGTGCGTAGCTCGCGCGAAATTCAAGTTTAATGCAAAGAGGAAGCGTGGGAGAGCAGGTATGGCGTTTTAAAACAATTGCAAGCAAGCAAGGAAAAACAAACAAGACAGTAATTTAATGTATTTGGCAAACACAGGTTCACAGTGTTAATAACGTGTTCCGGCCGTTTAACACTTGCAAACACCTTTTTTCTCAAAATGAGAAGTTACAATGTCGTCGTTTTTAAATGCAAACATTTTTAAAGTTAGTGTATTATTTTTAGCAGAATGCGCTAAAGTAATTTAAATAAATATACTGTGTTTTGAATGTGAGCTCAGGAAACGAAAATCTTTAAATTCGGCATTGAAATTGGGACAACTAATGACAATTCGTATTCTAATAACGAGGACGTTTATTTTGTTCCTGAATATCGGCAAATGTAATGTACATTTGGTTTTAAATCTTGAAGTCGAAATGAGCTCATGTTAACAAACTTTAAGTAACACTTACTGGTTCATTCAGAACCCTGGCAGCTCTTGGAAACCCTATGACAACATTCGACATTAAGGGGAGAGCCGGCCTCATTTTTTTTTTTTTTGTTGGGCCAATGTAGGTGTAAAGTAATGAAAATGTTTCCTGTATGGGGGATGTTTTGGGAAGTGAAGACTATCCTTTGGTTTGATGCTCCTTCCTGTACCCTGTAGATCTTGACGCTCCCTCCTATCCCCTGTAGATCTGCACTCTGAGAAGATGAGCAGCATCCGATTCGGCAGCAGTATTATCCAGCAGCTGAGCTTCTCCAGTGGTGGCGAGGAGGACAGCTGTGACAGCAGCGTGGATGACTGGAGCTCCAGGGAGAACAGTCCCAAAGCGGGATGGCAGATGACAAAGGAATGCCAGTCTCCCAGGGCCTCTGAGAAGGAGGAGGGGCTGGCTGCCTCCCCCTGCACACCACGAGGTAGCCGCACCCCCACTAGAGACTGCCATGGCACCCCCACCAGTGACTGCCATGGCACCCCCTTGCACTACGCCACCTGGAGGAAGCTACGTCTTTGTGATTCTCCCAACACTCCTAAAGTAAGGCTGGGCAGGGGGTTGGTGTCTGAGTGGCATGCGTGGGTTACTGCATTTACTGGGAGGCAGTTGAGGGGCCAAAAAGGAAACTTGCTATGGAAACAGTTTTGTCTTTAATGGAACTACCATATAACCTAGTGCTGGAACACAGGATTTTCATGTTGGGATATTTGCTCATAATTTAAATGTTAGGGTATTTGTTCGTTTTCAAAAAGTAATAAAAGCCGTTTATTACTCAGAATGCATGCCAAGAAAGCATAGGGGCAGAACGTTGTGGCCCCTGTGTGCCTTTATTTTACAGCAAGACGTTACAATAGGTAACACGTTATAGTAGAAATATATCCCAGGAGTAAAGACTACGTTGCGTAGGCCTGACTCGCTCTCTAAAGCAGCACAAGGTGTTTTTGACCCAGATGGCCTTCCAGAGAGATCACTATGCGTGTGTGCATAATCTGGCTTTTTTACTTTGTGGTCTCAAACTTTAAATAGAGGACCAAGAGCTGCTGCGTTCGCGTTTGTCTTATTTTTAATATGTTAAACTCTCATCGCACAGAGTTCTTTTTCATTTCATTTTTGAAACTGTTCTGGCGAGCTGTAGTAAGTGCAAGGTATTTGTTGTTGCTAGCGAATATGAACATCAGATTTTAGTATCCAAATACATGTTCAATAATTGTTCGGTTATTTGTCCCAGCACTAATATAACCTGCTAATTGTCTTTTCTCTTCCCCCCACGTGTATCAAATCTTTTCGCAATTTTGTTCACTTTAAGGTAATTTATCTTGCTTTGCAATATATATATATATATTTTTAAAACTGGTTGTTTAAAGATGGCTCAATATTAAAAAAAAGTGGATGCAAAATTACCTTGTTTAGCATAATTTCACATTCCAAAATGTGTTTAGGAATTGTGTGGGGTTTTTTTAAACTATAAAAATGCTTTAAATTTTGTATAATGTAGTTGAGTATCTTATTTCTTTACTTAAACAAAAATGGCTGTTTGCTCTCCAAAAGACGATACTTAAGTCATCGATTGCAAGACGAAGGGTGAAATGAAGGGATTTCTGCAGCGTCCTCATTTATTTGGTTGTACCGGAGTAATTGTCTTCCTCCAGAGCTTGTTATCAAAGGCGAGGGTTAACTCCAGCAGTAAATTCTGCCGTGGTCCACGATTACTGAGATTTACTGCCAGGGCAGATCCAGCCCCATCAGCCCGCATACCATCTGTGAACGTTAACCCCTTCACTCCTGAGCCCTTTAAGAAACCCAGTGAACGGCACAAGAGGAAGAGCATGGAGGATGAAGATGAGGAGGGCAGGTACAGTGCTGTTTCTCTTGGGCGTCAGCCAAATGCTTGGGTTGAGTAGACTAGGTCTCCACTTATTGACTCGTTGGGTCATTCACTGCTGTATGTGTGAAATTACCTATTTACCTTAAGCTTATGGCTAAGTCTGTATTTACTTGTGAGGGTCAACTGGCTTTTACTTTCCCTGTCCACAACACATGTAGGTTTCCAAGAGCTTGAATAAGGCAAGGTTGTGCTTAGATTCCTGATCACCATTGAGACGAGTAATCGTATCCAGACAGTAAGGCTCTTTTATAATTTAGTTAGAAACATGTGTACAAGTGGAATTTACATGCGACACTGAGGTGTCAAAAGAAGTCTAGGATGAACTGCTTGCAGAAGAGGACAATCGCTGAAACAGCATGCTTATCTGGAATGTTTCAATACTGTAATGATAATGCAACATACCACTTGAGTCCAATTCACATTATTTTTCTTCACTAAATTGTGTTATGTTCTTTAGAGATGATCACAAGAGATCTGACCAGGAAGATGTATCTCTGCCTTCTAAGGTAATCCAACTCGACAAGTTCTAAAGCATGATAACTTGTAACTGCAGTACATGATTGAATATATGGTTTTGTGGCCTTGCTTAACGTGGCGACTGTGTGCTGAAGCCATGTCCATATACAAAGGGTTCATACCGGAGACTTAAATAGCCACTAAAAATCCTTTCAGAGTTCAACAGATGGCTGTTGATTTGCAGTGCTGGCTCCACGATGATTCAACAAACCGACTGAGCTAGCCAAACTGTAAATATTCTGTGTATGAAAGCTACAGATCATGAGGAGTTGATCTTCATTCGCAATAATTAAATGATTAATATATTGAAATGCTTTTTAAAATCTTATCCATCTTCATTCAACCAAGTCTTCCCCACTACATGGAGGTGTTGACCTTTCGGTGGCATTTCTATTGACAATGCTGACAGAGGTTGAGTTTAGGTATGCAGCCATGCATCTGATGCTGCTGCTACAAAAATCTACAGAAAAGTAAATCTAGTTTTGTATAATGCAGTGGAAGACAGTCTAAAAGCATGGCTTGCAAACTCATTTAATTTACTACCAGATGTCATGTTTTAAAATGAAATACAAAAATGTGTGTGGCAGTGAGTGTGAATTTTTTTGGCTACAATTGAATTGCTTAATTTAACCAATTACACCTCTAATCAGGAATTGATCTGTTCATTATATTGATAACTTGAGGAATAATCCTTGAGGACCGGAGTTGTACACCCCATGTACAAGAACTTGAGCCCTGGTTTAAACACTTAAAAGAAGTATTTCAAATTCGAGTGCACATGTGTTTCTTTTTCTGAATGCTTCTGTTGGCCAACAAGAATTGTAATTGGGGGAAGTACCTGTAATCATGTACTGCCAAGTTTTTCAATCTTCCTATCTTAATTGCGATAAACAGTATTTTACTGCTCTGCAGTGTTTCCGTAAAGTTACTGTATCATACAATGGTAAGGGTCTTCCAAGCTGTGACTAGCTGGACAACTTTCTCTCGTAAACGGGTTTGTCAGTAGTTTATGGCTTTTCCATTGTACTGCAATGTCAGTCCAGGGTGTGTCGTTGTGTGATATTGCCATTTAACTTCACCTTGTGCCTCACAACTCTCCCTGTGGGTGGTGGTATCCCACGATGCACCCTCCTGTGCTATACAGTGTTGCTCAAACTTGTAGTAGACAGCAGTGGTAGTCTAAACCCCCCCATCAGTTCTGATTTAGATGGTTCCAGGTGTTTATACTGTGTGCTGAACCTTCTCTTGCTCTTTCAACTCAGCGGTTTGCACTCCATGAGAACATGGTGTCTCGATATGAGACTGAGTTCCTGGAGCTGGAGAGGATCGGGGCGGGCGAGTTTGGGGCCGTCTACAAGTGTGTGAAGAGGCTGGATGGCTGTCTTTATGCCATCAAACGATCAAAGAGACCCCTGGCTGGCTCCACAGATGAGTGAGTGAGGTTTCTGCTTGCATGGAATGTTTTGGAGGAACATAACTGTTGACTGCCTGTGAAACACCTTGCAACTAGTCGGTTAGATTGCTGTGTGTGGAAGTGTACTGTTTTGTAGTTGCTGTAATTAACTTGAATCATTCGTTTCTTCCATTTTGTGGTTAATAAACCAACAAGATGTAATTTAGCAGTGGTTCCTGGGTAGGTTGTACACATGGTGAGGTCTTCTGAAGCTTTCACAAATGCCCTTTTTGACCTCCCTTTTCTACCCCTAGACATTTTTTTTTTTTTAAAAAATACCAATTGACCATTTACTTGATAACTCCTTTTGAAAGGAATGACTAGTCTGGTTTTTTTTTTTTTTTTTGTACGCTACCAAACTTTCTCTCCTCACCCTCCTTGCAGGCAGCTGGCACTGAGGGAGGTGTATGCCCATGCTGTCCTGGGGCATCACCCCCATGTTGTACGCTATTACTCCGCCTGGGCAGAAGAGGACCACATGCTCATCCAGAATGAGTACTGCAATGGTAAGGCACTCATGATCATCCAGTGATGTACTGCATCTGCCTTTATCAGACCGTTTCCCCTTCTAGCATTTTACCTTTTTGTTTCATGTTTTCTACGTGATGTAGCTACAGCCTTGTGTTATTTCCTGGGAATTTATCAGTAGTTATTAGTATCAAGGATAATACTTGCCTGCTTCTATTCCTTGTGACTGATCTGCGGAATACTGGTCAAGTTAACCTGTATCAGTACTTCAGCATGCTAAATGGACAGACCCATATTGCACTAAAATGCATTTATATAAATTTTAGTTTATTTAGCAGATGCCTTTATCCAAGGTGACTTAGACTAGGGTGTGTGAACTATGCATCAGCTGCAGAGTCACTTACAACAATGTCTCGCCCAAAAGACAGTGCACAAGGAGGTTAAGTGACTTGCTCAGGGTCAGACAATGAGTCCGTGAGCTGGGATTTGAACCGGGGACCTCCTGATTACAAGTCCTTTAACCACTGAACCACACAGCCTCCACCAGATGTAAATTAATAGATATTTTTTGTTTTGTTTTTTTGTTTGGGGGTTTTCAAGGACAGGTCTTGCTGTAAAAGGTTGTCTTCGTTATTTTATTTAATCTCCAGTAAATTAACACAATAGTCAATCTGTATTAATCCTGGCATGGTCTGATTTTTTTTAAAATCTTTTTTAAATGTCAAGTTATTTGTATCAAATGTTGTGCTGTCTCTGCTTAGTTATGACACTCCCAATCCCATATTGTCCTCCAACCTAAAATACATTTCCTTGGAGGACAAGGTTGAGATCTTGCTGCCTAAGTGCAATGAACAGCTCAGCTGGAAGATGGCCTCCCTTGACCTCATTGTTTTATCTGCTGCTTCCATCAGGTGGAAGTCTTCAGGACGCCATTGCTGGGAATGCTGTCAAGGGGCGCTTCTTCCAGGAACCTGAGTTGAAGGAAATTCTCCTGCAAGTGTCCATGGGGCTGAAATACATCCACAGCTCACACCTGGTGCATCTGGACATCAAACCCAGTGAGGAGCAGGGCTGGGGCTGTTTTGTCTATCCTAGACACCGAAGGCACTTCTGTCTGTAGCTGTGCTAATAGGTTGGCCCATTTGGAGGAGAAGCTTTGAAGAAAGTTTGAGGGTTAAATTTTAAAAACTAACAATTCTTAACCAAATATTGGACAAGTAACGAACAACCAATGCATTGAACAGCATTCTATAACCACTGGAGAAAATCTGTAGACACGTAAATAAATACACACAAATAAACTCAACATGTTCATATTATACATGAATTATGCATTGAGAATTTGAACTACAGTACAATCTCAGAATTACGAACCCCTTGAATTGAGATTGTTCGTAAGTCTGAAATGCCTTTAACTTGGTTAATTTATTCAATGGTTTTAATAAATGTGTACACCTGCTATCTACACCCTCAATCTGGCAAATACAAGGATACAGCACAGTAATGCAATATTCATTGTTACGGTTCAAAAGTCTTTAAAACAGTACTAATAAATGGAAAAATTCTTAATTTGAAGTTGCCATTAACATCATAACTGTAGCTAAAACAGATTTAAACATTGGTTTATAAGCAAGCAAACACTAAATTCAGTCATTCAGCCTCCGTTGGGGTTTGGGTTTGGGTTTGGGTTTGGGTTTGGGGGGGGGGGGAACCAGTGCTTTGTTTTAAAACGGCACTTGATTTGAAATCTGCCTCGCCTTTCTGAATACATTTTGGTACAGTAATTTTGCCTTCATGACCAGCACGCCGCTTATGTAGGAGCGCCTATCTGGTTGCATGGCACGCATGATTAAGTGATTGCATATCCGGTTGAAAGAGGGGGTTTGGTAGACTGGTAAGTTTTGGTGTTAGTAACCCCTGGGCTTCTACTGTATTTATATTAAAGCAAGAAGACATTTAATAATTTTAGATTCTGGCATTTCTCTTCACTACAAATACAAACGGAGGACCTATAGTCAAGTCAAGCATGTGTTACTGGGTAGTGTTCGTGAGGCTCTAAAGACAGTTAATGAATGAATCAATAAATAATTGCATCTCATGTGAGGGGTGGGGAAAAAAAAAAATAAATAAACCTCTGTTGCTCACAGGTAATATATTTGTGTGCCGACGGGCCGTGCCAACATCACACCTTCGAGGGGAGGACGGTGAGAGTGAAGAGGAAGATAGTGAGGACTATGCTACAGATGTGGTTTATAAAATTGGTGAGCGCCAGGTTTTAAAATCAACTTATTGGCTTGGTTCCCCCACTTTTTTTTTTTTTTTAATTTGTCGTTGCCAATTAGTTTTTATTTTCTCCCCAATTTGAAATGCCCAATTATTTTTTAGGCTCACCGCTACCACCCCTGCGCTGACTCTGGAGGGGCGAAGATGAACACACGCTGTCCTCAGACGCGTGTGCCGTCAGCTGCCCACTTCTTTACACACAGCGAACTCACCGTGCAGCCGCCTCAGAGCTACAGCGTCGGAGGACAACGCAGCTCTAGGCAGCTTACAGGCAAGCCCGCAGGCGCCTGGCCAGACTACAGGGGTCGCTGCTGCACGGTGAGCCGAGGACACCCAGGCCGACCTAACCCTCCCTCCCCCCGGGCGACGCTCGGCCAATTGAGCGCCGCCCCCTGGGAGCTCCTGTCCACGGTCGGCTGTGGAATAGCCTGGACTCAAACCGGCGACGTCCAGGCTATAGAGCGCATCCTGCACTCTAGCGAGTGCTTTTACTAGATGCGCCACTCGGGAGCCCCGGTTCCCCCTTTTTTCTATTGTGCTAATCTTGTGGTTCTCATTTTGTTAATTTAAGGATGTGCAAATATTTCAAATGCAACATATTTCAAAGTATAAAATATATTTATTTCCCTTCAGGTGATCTGGGTCATGTTGCCTCCACCACCAGCCCCCATGTGGAGGAGGGAGACATCCGCTTTCTAGCCAGTGAGATTCTGCAGGAGGTAATTGTTAAATTGGTCAAAGGTTGATTTCTCACATTTGGTGCACTTATTTGGTCTTGGTCAGTTTGGACACTATTTGGTTTAATGTTTTATTGTTCAATAAAGGTCTGTAATTGACAGACCTTTATGATGCAGACTTCATATTTGCTGTGTTATCCACAGACTTAATGTGTTCTTGCCAGGGGGGTGGGGACCCGACTCCTCCCGTTGTAATCTAATCGCTGGTTTAAAATCGTACTTGCCCTTCCTCTCCAAGGATTACTCGCACCTCCACAAAGCGGATATCTTTGCCCTTGGTCTGACGGTCATACTAGCAGCCGGTGCAGAGTCTCTACCCAAGAACGGGGAGGAGTGGCACCAGCTGCGTCGGGGAAGCCTTCCCACAATCCCCCAGGAACTCTCCATGGAATTGCACAACCTGCTGAAGGTAAGGGAGGGCATCTTAATCCATTGCTGAAGGATCTTTGCTTTGCCAAACTGTTAAATTTTTTGGATGAAAGTATCGAGCAACACAAATGTTATTGATGTAGGTTCATAATAGGTCACAGGGGGTCGTAGTAGGCCTTCAGCACTACAAATCAATGTTAATTTCTTGAGCAGTTATGCCAGACTGCAGTAAGGAGCTTGTGGCTTGCAATATGTCTTGGAACAGCTGAAATCCTTCTTGTTTTAATTGATATAGGGGAGAAATGGCCAAGTGACATTTTTAAAATGGAGTGGTAATGTCATTTCATTCAGATGTTGGTTAATTTACTGAATTGGAGGGTTTTTCATGAAAGGGCAGTTTAATGCTTCCAAAAACCATAATATATGTTTAGGTTTTCAAAGAGGACTTCATGAAGGGTTCATTTTGTGGGTCCTGATCATGCTTAACCCCCACTTGAATATTTTTATTTTATTTATTTCCCCCCCCCCCCCCCCCCCAGATGCTGATCCACTCGGATGTGTCTCTCCGGCCCTCTGCCTCGGGGCTGTGTCGGCACCCAGTCCTGAGGAGAGGGACTGGGAAGACTGCCGCCCAGCTCCTCGAGGAGCTCAAAGTGGAGAAGTTCAGGACAGCCATGCTGGAGAGGTGCGTAGCTTTCCTACAGCTTGGAGGGGCAAAAGCCAGTCTTGATAGCTTTACCTAGATTTGCTCCAGTAAAAACCCAACTGTATAAATGGGTATGTAAAAAATAATGTGATATCTTGTAACAATTGTAAGTCGCCCTGGATAAGGGCGTCTGCTAAGAAATAATAATTCATCATAATTGCACAGGGCTGCAATCCCTTAAAGGGGCCTGCTAATATTATTACTTCCACCGGGGGAGCTCTTGGTTGGCTTTCCAGCATTTTACTTTTTTGGGGGTTTTCATAAGATATATTAATTAATTGAGCATGTATTTGCATTAGGGCTGTCAAGCAATTTAAAAAAAAAAAAAAAAAAAAAGTTTTAATCACATTTAATTGATACAATCACTGCATCCATCTCATTTAAGTTATTAATGATGTCATTATCATCCAAAAAACAACCCAGCATAAAAACCCTGTTTTCCTATTTCTGGATCCTATTTGTTGGACCCTCCTTTTATAGTTTTTATGTTTATTTACAATCCAGCATTGTTGTTAAATTGTTTGAACCAACTGCTAAATCACAATGGAGTCAGTTTATTACACTCCTCACTGCATTTAAAATCAGTTTCCTTTACTCAAAGTAGTATTTTGCATTGCCATTTTTAAATTAAATTCTCTCAACTTGCCTACAGAGAAGCATGCATTCAGAGTAATGGCTATGTCCTCCATAATTGGAAATTATATTGTGTAAAATGTGTATTTTGAAATAGAACAAAGCAAATAAAACAATGTTAATGGGTCTGCAATTAGTAGCTATCGACTTTGCAACAGCGCTGGTTATAGCATCGTGCTTGGCTTGATTCATGGGTTTGCAGCGATCCTGAATTTCTGTGCTGTGTCAAAAATGACATGTTTCATTTGTTGTATTGTCTGTAGCAGAACTACTACTAGGAAGTGTGTTTTGAAGTGAAAGCATGTTTAGCACACAGGTGAATACAGCAGACTAGATGCACTTCTGTGATACTGGAACTCTTTGACAACTCATTCAATCCTGGAATGCGTTAATTCCGGTATGCTAAGAGGGACAGACACAGGAATGCAGTTTAATGTACGTTAATTGCAGAAGTTAACTGCGATTTAATTGACAGCCCTAATTTGCATAATGGAATACTGTAACAATTTTCCACAATGGAACAGTATAGTATTTAGATTGTAATTTAAATTATCGCCCATGATGTACACTTTGGTTTTTTTTTTTCTTAACCCGTTTCATCAGAAAGGAACTTGATAGGCCCAAGACAGATGTAACACACGGGGTAGGGGGCAGCAGTAGTGGTGGAGCTTGTTGACTCTCCATTCATTTCAATTCTTTACTCCCTGTATGAATGAAACATGTGCTCACAGGATCGTAATGTATGGCGATGCAGCATTGCTCACCGGTGTATATCTCACTTGCCCTCTCCATTCTTTCTCAAGGGAACTGAAAGAAGCACGTCTAGCTGCCTCATCCCCTCCTAAAGACCCCCGCTACATTCGGCACGCCAATCGGCAGCATGACTCCGCCCCTCGCCAGGGAGGTAGACGCCTCATTGGTGGAAAGGCTTCCCGTTCCATGAGTTTTAACTGTGTTGGATACTGACTCTTGCTAATGAGATTCTATTGCGCAAGACCATCTTTCTCTTAAACTGAACACTTGGCTGGCAATGCATGTAATGGCAGTTTACATTGCCTGGGGTGGGGGGGGACAAAGTATTGTCAACCACAAATGTGCTGTTGTTGTCTGGAGCATGCTGTAAGTGGGTGATCAAACCGCCTATGCAAAATGAATGGGGATATATGTTTGTGTGTTGGTTCTTGCCACAGTAATCTATGACTCGCATGACCTGTTGCCTTTATGCCGAGATGTTTCTAAGGAAATCTAACTGGAAACTGATGTGCAGAAACATTAGCATTGAGGAGCAGTGTCTTGTGGTGGTTAAAATCTATACTTTTTTTTTTTAATAACATTTTAACTAATTGCTTTTAGATATATTTTTACATGTCCTTGTGTAAATAAAGTTTTAAATATTTTAAAGTACGATTTCTCAATACTTGCTGCTTTACCCCATGTGACACTTGTGCCAAGCCAACTAACCTCTTATACCAACTGCATATTGGATTTGAAGTTTGGGTTGGGGAAACCAGTTGGACCCATTCCTGTTAAATTTTCCTACTAGTGTATTAATCTGTGCACTGCATTAGAGCTTGTGAGTGGTGTCAAGGCACAGCGGTCAAATAGAGAACTTGTATAACAACTTGCTAATTACTGTATCCAAGGCCTTTCACACAAGCCATGTCACTATGAATGAATTTGTGGGGGGGGGGGGGGGGGGGGGGTTGTGTTAATTTGCAGACATTTCATTCACATTTAACTGAACCTGAATGTATACACAAACTAGGGTGTCTTTTGATTGTGTATTTGCTAAAAATGTTGGCGCACTGATTAGGCACAAGGATTTTATAATTTCATTTAAGTTGTTTTGAGCACGGACGGGTTAATTGCACTATTTGGTGTGTTTTCTATTTATTGTTGTGTGCATTTAAAGTAGAAATTATTTCTGTAAATTGAATATGCAACTTATCCATCAAGGCTCCAATTTGCATATTTTAAAATTCCCACATTTGTTGTTTTGTGTCTTGGATAATTTTGCTAGCAATGTATGACCGATTTTATTTCCGACTGGGATGTACTATAGTTTTTGGTGATTTGTGTTACTTACTGTTAACTGGAATTGTTAATGTGAGGAGCGCACAGCTATGACTAAATCCACAGCTTTGTATCTTGTATTGCCATAAACCTTTATTTTTTTTTTAAATAGAGATGTTGCTGTCTGAAAGCAAAAACAATAGCTGTGATGGCTGTATGTCCTGCTGCAGGAAACACTACTTTTAAGTTTTTTTTAAAACAAGGAACTGTCCATTTAAGAGATGGTGGTTGTGCTGTGGCATGAAGCAAGGGGGGGAAACTTTACATTTTGCATTCCTTTCAACTGCAGTCCCAGTGCTGTGCAGCACTTCCTGTACTTTGTACTAACGTGGTTTTGTCTACACTTTGTAGACCCTCTTATTACAAATACAGCCTTCCACCAGGGCAGTGGCCATCTATCTAGTACATCAAATTTGTTCTTTTTTTTTATTGTAATTTTACAAATACAAAATGTAATGAATTCAATGACAAACCTGTATTTGCTTGATTTTGTTTATACTCGCAAACCCTAGCATTATAAATACAGCCTTCCCTGTGTGATATGAGAATGTGAATCTGTACCTCACATGTGCTCCATTTAATTATTTGTTTTACACAAAACTAGTTGCTTGATCCAGAATACGCAATGCATTGTGTACTGAAGTTTCTGCCCTGTGTTTCAGCGGTGTTTGTGTTTAACACTAACTATTAAGGGACTAGGGTTACCCAATGTTGCCATAGGTTAGGTAAGCTGGTCAAAGATTAGTGCCAATATGATTCTATGAAACCAGCTGCTTAACAAGTCTGATAAGTTATTTGGCCAGTCAAACTTCTATAGAACAAAACATTACGGTGAAGACCACCTTATTTTTAACAGATTTCCAAGAAAGGGCTACAATGTACATTTAAAGTGAAACTAGTGGTGGCATTGGAACCTCCTGGAAACTTAAACTCAGAACATGCAAATACATTTTTATACAGTCATTGCCACTTTTATTTATATATTTGGTTTTAAAAAAAAAAAAAAAAAAAAAAAATTCTGCGGTGAAGACGAACACATGCTCAGTGTTTTCTCCAGGACTTGGACTGAGGGTTAATGTGAGGGGGTCAATATGTTTGATTCAGAACCAACCACCATTTCTTATTTTTAAATATGCCAACAGCGTTTATAGACCTTTTTGTTTCTGAAGAACGAAAAATAAAACTGTAAAGCTGTAGATACAACCAAGGTGTCTCTAGAAAACTAACTGTCACTTCTGGGGAAAATATTAGGAAATGTGTAGAGGATCACTGAGTAGAGGATATTCATTGTACCAAATCACATTAGAACAGGGGTTTTCAATTTCTTTAAGATGCATACCCCTTTCCAAAAAATGTAGTTCACTACATACCCCTATCTGAGAGTCATAAAATGAAAACAGAAAAAAGGTCTGTACAATAACATGATACAACAAAATGCACAAGCCTTGGAGTGTGTGATGGATACAATTATAAAAGTTACAGTATTATAACAGAAAAAATATTTACTTTTGGATAAAATAAAAAAAAAAATCCCTCAAACCGATTTCTAGTTGTTGGAAACATCAACGTCATTTTATTGTAAATATTAATTAATTAAAATCAACGACCCCTCCGTGCTTGCCTCAATCACTCAGAAATGACATAGGACTATTCCATGATAGCAAATGGCAATCATGTATTTTTATTGATAATGAAATTACAGAAAAGAAGGCAAAGAAAAGTTCACTATCCACGCATCTCTACAGCTGACCTCATTACGAAAACATATTGACATTTTTAAATTATTGGTGAGTAAAATGTAGAGTACTGATGCTAATTAAAAATAATAATAAAACACTTACCTAGTATCAGTGTGATGGATGTCCCTGCTTGTTCACAAATCACTGATGATGGCAGGGAAATTGGAGAGCGCTTCAGTTGCAAGACATTTTTGGCGTTTTTAATCTCTAACGGTATTTCGTCTTGATCGCCCTTTGCTAGTAGTAATGTACAACAATCCATATTTTTTCACTGGATTGAAAGCTAAAAGATCTGACTCTCACACCAGACATAACGGCTGTCAAACTAGACCGCATAACAATACTTCGGTTTCTGATTGGCCATACATTCTGTATTTTGAAATGAACCAGCAGTACTTAAATTACAATAAATTAATTGGGTTGAAAAAAATAAATATCGATGTGGAGACACGAATGCACACAGGAAATAAAATGAGTTAAAGACTAGGCTTTTATTTTTTTTAAATACGTATTTTTTTATCCCAAAGACAGACTGCAGTAACTGCCCAGCTGTTTATATAACATTTAAACATGGCTTATTTAAAACGTACATATGTAAATTAGTCATGTATGCATTGAACGCTGTGTCACAGCACATCAGTCTGGTGTTAGCGATTAAACGTTGATTACATGGCAAAAGTTTGCAATACATTGGCAAGTGGTACTAAATAAAATGCGTTGTCCGCCGTTTCAGAATTTTTCTCGCGTACCCCCGTTTGAAAACCGCTAGAATAAAACATTACCAATAGATACAGTTTAATAATAGTAGTATTTAAATGCCATTGTCCTGACTGGTAAATTCTTACCTTCCAGCTTCCCCTTTATTTTGACAATTTCCATATCAAAAATTGCATTTTTTTCTTGACATTTTTCATTCTTGGCCCCCAAGTAAATATTCTGGACAGTTTTCAAAACAATTGTTCCTTTATTTTTACAACACACGTTGGTGTTGTTGATGTGATTAACGTGATCTGCTTCAGGTACGGTACTGTATTTAATTTTTTTCAAGGTTAAACGTTGGCCGGTGGTACACAGGAACACTAAAAATAAAATGTCAAATATACACAGTATGTATTTCGTTGGTTTTGTGGATTTGCTATATTTTTAACTTATTTTAATACTGCACATAATTATATGGTTTAGAAAATGCTACTTACCTTTATTCCGATTCCAGTGGTGTTTTCTCATCAAGCTGTATTGTAGGCAAATATACAGTGCTGTATAAAATCACATACAGTATTATATATATATATATATATATATATATATATATATATATATATATATATATATATATACACAGACGTGCTAAAATTTGTTGGTACCCCTCCACAAAAAACGAAGAATGCACAATTTTCTCTGAAATAACTTGAAACTGACAAAAGTAATTGGCATCCACCATTGTTTATTCCATATTTAATAGAAATCAGACTTTGCTTTTGATTTTTTATTCAACATAATATTGTAAATAATAAAACAAATGAAAATGGCATGGACAAAAATGATGGGACTGCTAACCTAATATTTTGTTGCACAACCTTTAGAGGCAATCACTGCAATCAAACGTTTTCTGTAGCTCTCAATGAGACTTCTGCAGGTAGTTTGGCCCACTCTTCCTGAGCAAACTGCTCCAGCTGTCTCAGGTTTGATGGGTGCCTTCTCCAGACTGCAAGTTTCAGCTCTTTCCATAGATGTTCGATAGGATTCAGATCAGGACTCATAGAAGGCCACTTCAGAATAGTCCAATGTTTTGTTCTTATCCATTCTTGGGTGCTTTTAGCTGTGTGTTTTGGGTCATTATCCTGTTGGAGGACCCATGACCTGCGACTGAGACAGAGCTTTCTGACACTGGGCAGTACGTTTCACTCCAGAATGCCTTGATAGTCTTGAGATTTCATTGTGCCCTGCACAGATTCAAGGCACCCTGTGCCAGGCGCAGCAAAGCAGCACCAAAACATAACAGAGCCTCCTCCATGTTTCACTGTAGGTATGGTGTTCTTTTCTTTGAAAGCTTCATTTTTTCATCTGTGAACATAGAGCTGATGTGACTTGCCAAAAAGCTCCAGTTTCGACTCATCTGTCCAAAGGACATTCTCCCAGAAGGATTGTGGCTTGTCAATATGCATTTTAGCAAATTCCAGTCTGGCTTTTTTATGTTTTTCTTTCAAAAGTGGAGTCCTCCTGGGTCTTCTTCCATGGAGCCCACTTTCGCTCAAAAAGCGACAGATGGTGCAATCAGAAACTGACGTACCTTCACCTTGGAGTTCAGCTTGTATCTCTTTGGCAGTTATCCTTGGTTCTTTTTCTACCATTCGCACTATCCTTCTGTTCAATCTGGGGTCGATTTTCCTCTTGCGGCCGTGCCCAGGGAGGTTGGCTACAGTTCCATGGACCTTAAACTTCTTAATAATATTTGCAACTGTTGTCACAGGATCATCAAGCTGCTTGGAGATGGTCTTGTAGCCTTTGCCTTTACCATGCTTGTCTATTATTTTCTTTCTGATCTCCTCAGACAACTCTCTCCTTTGCTTTCTCTGGTCCATGTTCAGTGTGGTGCACACAATGATACCAAACAGCACAGTGACTACTTTTCTCCATTTAAATAGGCTGAATGACTGATTACAAGATTGGAGACATGTGTGATACTAATTAAAGAAACTAATTAGTTTGAAATATCACTATAATCCAATTATTTATTATCTTTTCTAAGGGGTACCAACAAATGTGTCCAGGCCATTTTAGAATATATTTGTAGAATAAGCAATAATTCATCTCTTTTCACAGCTTCTTTGCTTTATTGTATGACATACCAAAGGCATGCAAGTAACCATGATAAAATAGCTTTTAATTTCATCACTTTTCAGGAGGAATGAAGCATTATTTCAATGAGCTGTAAGGGTACCAACAAATTTGAGCATGTCTGTATATATATATATAATGTCATCATGCCCTTTATAGGCCTATTGGCGAAATGGCCAAGAGACAGTTGGGGCTTAACACATACAGAATTATTTTGGCCCTGAATTTTAGAATTTTTGTCATAGAAAAGACAAATTACACATATTTTATAACGTTACCAGTAGGCTACTTTTTTTTTTTTTAATCAATTATGCGGTTTTCGTTTCACAAATCTTCTGCACACAGTATTTTTAAGCACAACTATAATAGCCTACATTTCAACAGTCACAGCCGAAGCTTATTACTTATTCTTCCAGAAGTAACAGTCGGGTGTAACAGGGATACAAGGTTATATTTGCGTCGGTCCATGTTGTTAACAAGCCTGATGTTGTCGTCCAGGCTTTACTGTGAAACTGATTGTAACCAGGGCGGGTGTGAGCGCATTCTACTGTACTGTACTGGAGAATAATGGCACGGGACTTTAATTATGAAAACGCAAGTGTAAACAAACAAGTAAAAAAGATTAGCCGTCAGACATGTCATGGTAATACAAAATGCATTAATTTACTGCGTATTGGTATTGCGTCTGGTCGGGGAAGGGGGACACACGAGCGCGTTAAGAGAATTTCAGCGGGACATTTTTTTTCAGGGGGGCATTGGCGCAATGGCGTGGCCTAGCTCAAACACTGCACTTTGTCCTCCGAAGCGTGTGCCGTCAGCAGACCGCTTTTTTTCACACTGCTGACTCGCCATGCAGCCACCCAAGAGCTACAGCGTCGGAGGACAACACAGCTCTCAGGCAGCTTACAGGCAAGCACGCAGGCGCCCGGCCAGACTACAGGGGTCGCGGGTGCGCAGTGAGCCGAGGACACCCTGGCCGACCTAAACCCTCTCTCTCTCTCTTCTTTCAATTTTGGAGATTTTAAGGAAAGGATTGCTCGCTGCTAATTTAGTTTTTTTTTTTTGCCTAAATGTGTGGCTATGTTTCCATTGAGATATCGAAGCGAATAACGTCTTATGCGCATTTTAAATTCGTCAAAAGTAATGCGCATAATCAACCTAAAATTGGGTTTCCATTCAAATCAATTTCTAGCGGACAAAACTGGCCGACGTGATGACGTTGTGGGCGGAGCTAAAATGATTCGCATCGAAAACTGAAATACGCTAGAAGAATAGTGTGACAGACCGTTTCCACTCTTTAACCTGATTTTCCTTTACAAATGTATGCGATTTTACTTATACGATGACGTATCACATCTAGCGAATAACCCCAGTTTACTAAACTGCAGTCTACTGTCCATCACTTCCCACCAGTTTATATTCACAAAAAAAAGAATTATTCTGAAAGTATTCTCGGGTGAAAATCTAACCATAATATTTGACCGGTGTACTTGAATACTATACTTTTTGTATTGTAAAATTCAGTACGTTAGGCTACCTACAGCTTGATTTGTTTTACCCCATAAGAATCTTAATTAACTGATATTTTCGTTATACCCTACTAAAGGGTAGCCTACTATTTTCTCATGAATTACAGGAAGCATTTTCACATTTCTTGAAATGTTAAATGTTTAATAAGCACACACTTTTAATATTATGTTTTTTCTTTTCCTCATCTTATTTTTTTCTCTTAATAAACAGGGAATAAACACAAAGTTAAGCATCTGACTGATTTTTATATACAGTCATATAGAGAGCAGTGTTTCAGTTTGTGTAAAATCGAGAACATTACGAAGGGGATTTCAAACTGTTTTATGTAGGCTAATGTTTGATGTCACTATACTTCTAAATTGTGTGGATTGCAAAAGAAAAAGGGGGAAAAGGCAGAATGCTATACATATATTTTCTTTGTAATTAATTACATTTATTATTGAATTTTATTTATATATTTACAATAAAATATTTATTAAAATGTATGAGTTTATCAGAGTCATTTATATTAATAAAATTCATGCCATAAAAGCAAGGAATTTATTTGTACTGGAAAGATTGGTGTTCACGACGTGTGACGTATAGATATCTAGGCTACATTATTCTGTTCAAACTGGAGAATTACAGCCATTGTGCACGTGTTCTCTACAGCGGTTAACTTTTCGGCAACAAAATGGTTTTAGCAGAAAAAAAACTCAAATTTCAGGATGTTCTTGAACAAGGCCAAATAATACTGATGCTGTTACTCCAGCTTGCTTCAGCAGTTATCAGTATTGTTATGAGACAGAGACGATCTAGAAGGCAGCTGTATCACCTGGAGCGGTTACTACTCACAACCACAAAACGGAATCCACCTCGAAAGTGGGTGTACAAGCGTTGCAATATATTTTGGGAAAATATCGTGCAAGATCATTTTAATGATCAACGCTGGCATACCCATTTCAGGATGACCAGGGAAGCTTTTAACAAACTGTGCACTAAACCCGTATATTGCTCCAGAACAGTTCAGCCTAAGATCACCTGTACCAACAGAAAAGAGAATCGCTATCGCTCTGTATAAGCTGGCTAGCTGTGCAGAATATGCAGTCTCCCAGTTGCACCTGTTACTGTTAGTCGCCATTTTTTCCTCCCAGTAAGGAACTTCCTTAGGAGCTGCAATGCACTTGGGGGGATTCGCTTATTTTATGCAAATAAAATTGTTTCCATTTAAAGTTATGCGCATTAAGGCACCTTAATTCGCATTTTCTGAAAATGTCTAGGGTTTTTAAAAGTTCGAATAAATGTAGACGTTTTGGTGAATTATACCCATTTCCATTGAGCTTGTCGCATATTTTTTTAATCTGTAAAGGTTTAGCTAATAAATCCACTGCAATGGAACCATAACCACGTGTTTTGATTGGTTTGCAATGTTATGATCTCAGTATACAAAGTCATAACAGGACAATCTGCAAATTCTCTTGGTCTACTCCTGTGTGCATTGCTTGTGTGAGAGTAATATAACGTTTCTTCCTATTATTCAATAAGTAACGGTTTTTATTAGTCAGTCATACCAATGAAACTCTATAAAGTCATCACTTTGGTCAGTTGCCATCAATGATGATAACTTCAGTACAGTGGTAGACTTTGGCAAAGTCCTATACAACCAGAACCCTGCTTAAAAGCAGATGGATCACAAGTTTAGAAGTTCGTCAATTCTAAAAATATTATTATTACTATTACACTATGTAACACAATTTTTGTTCCTGGGTAGTAAGTGTTATTTCCTAATTGCTTATGCCTCAAAAGTATAGAAAATGGCTATTATTCCCCACAAACTTTGCTTAAATACCTCACAGTCTTAACAGCAAGGCAGACAAAAATGTTCAGTAGCCTAAGGTTCGAACAACATGTGTTGAGCAGGCAGTTTGATTAGAGCAGAGGGCAGGGGATCAAGGCGACTTACAGAGACTAGGGAGTGTGAACTATGCATCAGCTGCAGAGTCACTTACAATTAGGTCTCACCCGAAAGACGGAGCACAAGGAGGTTAAATGACTTGCTCAGGGTCACACAATGAGTCAGTGGCTGAGGTGGGATTGGAACCGGGGACCTCCTGGTTACAAGTCCTTTTCCTTAACCACTGGACCAATATATATATATATATATAGAGACAATTTCTGGTCAACAAAAAAAGGATGTGTCTTCTGTATAACATGGGAATTTTACCTACAAGTAATGGAAGAAATGCCATATTTACTATGAAAGCTGTTTCATCTTTTATGGAACTACTATAGCTTATATTTGTGGAAGTTAAATTGTCTATTGCTACATTCTTTCAATATTTATCACGTTCAATATTGCTAAACAACTTGCGTATAAAAATTAGCAAAATTGTACAAGTGGGCCTATAGAGTATTCGATACACTTTGACAAAATAAGAATGTGTCAACAGACCAGTTTATTTCTCCAACCACTCCCCTATGTAATGGAAATTCCATTAAAGGTGAAACCACTTCCAGAGAAATGTTTAATTTTAGTCATTTGTAAGCAAAATCCCCTCTTGTAGACCCTTGTCCTTTTTCTGACTGTTTACTTACAAAATACTTTTGTATCCTTGAACAGTTAATTTGTAAAATACTGTTAATGAGCAAGCCATCTTACCTAGGACGTTGTAGCACAAAATGTTATCAATATTTTTGGAATGACTGTCATTTAGTGCCAATTTAACCCAACTTAAACCCATTCATTTTCTTTCCTTCTGAGTAGATAAAAAATTGACGAGGTCCCATAAACCCACAATGCAGTGGTTCACTGTTCTCCTTTTTGCTACCAATTCAGAACTAATATTTGGCTTGACAACCATAAAAATATGTAACCGTAGTGGTGACTGCAAAGACTGTTTTTGCTTTGAAATACCTTAAATCATATATCGTGTAATTTTTTAATACTGTTTAACTATGTAACAGAAATTAAACAAAATACAACTGCTAAGACAATAAAAATGCAAAAACAAACACATATATACAAAATAAATAGAAAGGAAAATTTACAAATAAAGGTTGAATCACTGGGTTTTGAGAGGTCAGCAGAAATCAGTAAAAGACTGAACAGTCCTGAGGTTAACTGGTAGCTGGTTCCACCACAGGGGGACAAGGAAAGAGAAGGAGTGGGCACACTTGAACTTTCTAAAAAGAACATCCTCTTTACACCCACGTTGCATTTGTTTTTTTTTTAAATGCTAAAGGAAGTACCTAAAATAAATGTGAGGGGATTTCTTTGGGGGGGGGGGGGGGGCGGACGGGGGAGTTCAGTTATAAAAATAGCAAAAGAAAATCAAATCTGGTGATTTTTGGTTCTATATAAAATGGTAATACTTTGTGGTTAACAGAATATCCTATTTCGGATTGTACAGCAAGAAGCGCCAAGTTAATGTGCATTTCATCTGCAAACTACATTAATTGCAAGATGGAACTTTAAGAATCCGAGTGAAGCAGACCCTGAAGAAGCTCTAGCTGAAATGTTGTTCTATTAACTTTAAAAGTGTGTAATGAGCAGTAACGTCACATTTAATGTTTGTGTCAAGTATGCAAAGTGTGAACCATGTTTTTATTTTTAATTTACTTAAATTCTTACATATACGGAACTGTGTTGTGCAAGACAAGTATATATGTAATTACTTTTTAACATACAGTAACCGATTTACAATCTAGTATAAAAAGACCAGCTAAAATGCTTTATCAAACATTAGACCCCTACTTCTATAAATCCATTGTATCATTCAAATGGGGTTACATTTGTTAACAGTAACTTTTAAAGATGCTACTGTAATAATGTTTATAACGATGTAGTCTGGAGCAGTAGTAAGAGACTGTGCCGTTTGTGTTCCGACTTATAACAAGAATACTAGTGTTAGTGTAATGGTATTATGGGTCAAATGGGAGCCATGATCGTACCACCTTATAACCTGTTCCACAGTATAAAGGGCCGCCTTATAAAGGGGGAGCACTGTAGGTTGTTCTGTATCTGCTAACTATTAACACAAAGTGAACAACATTTGTTAAATGTAGGGAAGATGGTTGTTAACAGTTAATAAACCAGTGCAGACACAGTCAGAGAGTCCTCAGAATCGCACAGTACTTGAAAGTGTTTAGGTACGGCTACCTTTTTCTAATACATCATTATTACAAGCGTATTCTTGTTAACATTGTTAAGTGAGAGTTTAGGCGTTGCAGCAGCTGTTTGAACGTGAAAGAGTGAATGTACAGGTTAAAACATAAAAACAAATAGTTTATCATATTATACTGTATAGGAGGCTAGGGGTGTATGATAAGAGTTTACTGAAGACTGGTGCAAAATCAAGGTCTTCTCACCACGTAGTCGGACAGACAGAATCAGCACATCAGAGTCCCCATTTTTTTAATAAGGATTCTAAAAATGTGTCCCTAATAAAACAAGTAAACATATTTTTGTGAATCTGCTACTGCAGCTTTTTCACCTGCTCATAACCCAGTTAAGATGCCGACTTCATATGTTCAGTGTTAAGGTAGCTTCACTTTGACGTGTGATGTGATATGGGTGGCTTTCCCAGATAATAAAGAGCTAACACTTTGAGATATTGCTCTCACTTCAGTTTATGACTTTGAATGCCTGTATCGTACATACAACAATGCTACTGTTGCACAGCTAAAGCTTCACTTCTCAGTGACCATTAGTACTGGCTTTATATTTGCAGGGTTAGGAAAACAGTGTATGACTTTAGGTTTCTGCTGGATAGCAAGACTGTACACATTGAGATACTGTCTTCATATTTAGTACAAAAAAACTCCATTGCAAAACTACGGAAAAAAATAACCATTTTACTGCCACATTCTTTAATCCATATTTTTTTTAAATTTTTTTAATTGTCCCAATACCTATTTGATTTTGCAGTCATTCTGACTGGTTCTTTTTACAGTTACTCAAATACTGTTCTTCAGTTCTGGATTTCTGCCATAGATGTACTGTGTGTAACACAGATCTTTACAAAAGTAAAAGGCAGCACTGTCTAGTGATTTACCACTTTGGGTCAAGTTTCCTTTTGTTTTGATGTCAATGCACTATTGTGTACATGAGAGAGCTGGCACTTACTTGTATAAAGACACTGTGCATAACGTGTAGCTGGCAGCGAGAAATGAGCAACTCCTGAACTCAAAAGTAAAGAAAACCTTAAACAAACTTATCAAGCAAGAAAAAATCCACTGTATATGAGTCATTTAAATAAGACCCAGTCAGAATGGTTGCAAACGCCACATCTTGTCTAATATAGCAGTAAGGGGTTAAGACTGATAACCAGGGCTTTTATTATTCAATTTATACACAAGCCACACAGGTCTTGGTTTGCTTCAGGATTTTTTCTTTAGATGCAACGACTTCTTTGTGTGACAATCTTTCCTGTTGTAACCGACATGCTTGCAGTAAGAGACACGTGTTTGCCACTGCCTGGATGACTCATTACTCTTATCAGGAACTTTCAGCTTTACATTTGCCTGTCCAGACAACCCCTGCACTACATTCGTTGAAAATAGCATTCTCTGTAGCACATTAAAACATGGTTGCATTTTGTATTTTTTACTATGGATAGAAGACATTTTCTAGTTCAGGGCATCTTAGATTAAGGCAATGTTGTTAAGCACAAAATAATGAGTATTACATCACTCTAATACTAACTGGTGCATAATTCCTAGAATAGCATTAACTTGTTTGGTGAAATTCTGAACAGATTATTTAGTAAATGGGTCTCCAATACTTGGTACCAATAGCCACGGTAATATGTGTTGAAGTTTGTCTATTATGAAACCTTATTTTATTAAGGTAAATGTTCTAAAATGTTTGGTACATTATACACACACACAAACAAATAAAGATGGAGAATAGTAGGGTGGCCATTGAATAAAACTGTGTGTCAATTGAAAATGGCATTTTTTTTTATCTTAAGACTTACATGTTATAGAGATGCATACCTCACACAGTTGATAACTAAAGAAATAAAAGCAATTAAGTAATTTTAACATTTTGACTGTGTGTTCCCAGTTTTGGTACCAAATATTGGAGACCCAAAACTGAAAAGAATTAGAAAAATAATAATAATCAAGTTTCTTTTGTGAAATTGAAATTTACAGTAACTCCCTTATAAATGACTTGCTTTTAAGTAAAAGTGCTCCTGTTTTATTCATTTTAATATTTCCCTTTGCACATATGCAATGTCTTTTTTTGCTCCAGTGATTTGTACTGCACTAGATTATATATCCCCAAAGCAAACTTTAATCACAGAGTAAGTAAAAAAAAAACGACTGTCAAATAGTAAGTATGAGGTATACACCACAAACATGGTCATGTTATACATTTAACCAACATCTTGGGAATCTATGACATATTTCAACAGGAAGTATTTTTCTTTAAAATAAGTCGTTTATGAGGGACTTCATCTTTAAAAAGCACCTCATAAAAACACCGGTCTTATTTTATGATTAGTTTTATCTGAAGCAGCAGAAAGGAGCAGCAACTGGCTGTGGTTGAGACGGAAAGATTCTGGCTGGGGATCTCAAGCACAATAGAAAGAAAGCAACGCTGATGTACGGGTAAGTAAGCTGGGCTGAGTTGAGTGGAGGACGGATGGGGGGTGATGCTGGGACACCAGAATCACCGTCGAGCCCTCTTGAGGTGTCGTGGGCTAGTTGACAAAAACACAGAGGACGGAAGGTGCCCACTTGAAGACCCCAGAGATGTACCCTACTCGGCTTAATCCAGACAGCTGGGGAGGCCACACTGTGGTTGATCCCCGGAGCCAGCATCGCAGCCGTTGTGTGTGCTGATGCGCTGGGGAGGCAAAATAAGATGATCCCTGGAGCCAGCATTACACTTCAGCCATCAACACCAGGTAGAAGGATATCTACATCATCTGATGGAAAGAAATGCAAATGGATGGAGATGCAGATGGATCACATTAGTTTACTGTAAAGCTACGTCTTAGTTGGTGCTTATCTTGGCAAGAGCCGAGTTCAAATCAGTATGACGTTTTAACATCTACTCTCATGTAATGGAAATCATCTTTTACTGAATATTGCACCATGCTTTTAAAGTTCTTCATGCAATTGTTATATTGCAGTGGTTTCACAGCTCATCTCAATGGACTAAAATAATCTAAAATACTACATAAATTATATAAGTGTATCCGAAAGATACAGTCCTACAGTATTCCTATGCAATAATCCATTACTTGACCAGATTAGGGAGTTTAATTATGGAACCCAGGGCTATTGTGTGAATCTACCTAGACCTGAGTTAATCTCTACTGGCGCCACTGCCTGGTTGTTGGTTCAAAGCACAGCAGATAACATGCTGGTTATCTGGTAACCAGAATGCAATGTTGTCACTACCTTCATAGTATGTTATCCAATAGATTATTGCAAACTCTGCAGTTGTTCCTTAAAAGTATCCACCACTTGGAATGGATTGTGCTCTGTGACAGGATATAGTGGAGGCAGTGTGCCTACTTCTGGGTCTACATGCAGCACACTTTTAGTTTGATATATCTAGAGAACCATGTATCTAATTGTGATGAAACTTGTTATAAGCATATTCTTTAGCAAAATATATTGTGTATCTAGATCTAGGAGTACATGGAGGCCCCCTGTCTGTCAGTCTGTCTGTATAGAGACGTGCTTTTTCAAACACAGATGAAATTTGGTTAGGAGAGGACATTCTTAGGACGCTAATTGTGGAGAGTATTGGAATCTGAAGGTATAAGGGACATCTGTTCCAATGTGGAACCTGAATTTAAACAATAAGGTGGCTGTAGGTCATGATGCGCAACTTCATGATACTGAAAGCTGCCATTTTGGATACAGCCTTGGCAGGGGATGTTGTCACTCACATGTTTGTTTTCCTCTGAAGTTATTTGCTTTACTTTCAAGGCAATTGATATAAACTATGAAATACCTGTGTTTGAGCAATTACAATAAAAAAAAAAGAAAAAGAAAAAACGTGCCGTGAGCATTCCTCAACAAAACAGCATGACACCGGGGCATCACATTCAGAAACTCCCATCTCCCATCTCCACCCACCCAGCCATTCACATTCAGCTCCGCCCCGCCCCGCATTGTCAAAACCCCTTGCTGCTTTTATTCAAAACAGAGCAAAACAAAGCACACTTTCTCTCTTTGACTTTGAGCTTCCACCATCAGGTAAGTTGAGATGCTGTTTCTCTTTTTGTATAAGCGAATTACATGGTTTTTCCCCTGTCCATGTTTAGATTGGATGTTTAGCCGATAATTGCATTACATTGCTGAAGTAAGGGGAACTCCCGTCCATGTGTTTTTTAAGTTATCCCAAACTTTCCCCGGTAGTATTTGAAGGAAGAGTAACACACACACATCGCCAGTCATATGCCGATAGTCATTGCAATGCGTGGACCGGATCAAAAATCTAAAAAGTAATGGAAAACGACGTCCTGGTGTCATTCGTGTTATTATTTGTTTGATTTGGTGCGCGCACAGGACGTTCGTCGGCGCAGACAACAGAAACACATTTCTGCATGGACAGAAGGAAGTTACTGTGACAAAGGTTATTTAAACTCATGCATAATATTTGTTTGTATCATAAAATATTATTAATGTGTCATTTCGCTACACAATGCTTAAGTAACTGATAAGTTATGCTGTTTGTTTGTGATGTTTAACTATTTAATTTGTTATAAATAAAATTGACTTGTACTAAGCTTATGATTTAAAACAAAATAAGTAAATAACGGAGTGATTTAGATCCAGTAGAAAATCTACTTACAGCGGTCTTTTGGGGGTTTCCTATTACCAGTGCAGTAGTTTATCAGGGCTGAAGAAAGTGAAATAATCGTACGGTACAGCATTTGGGTACCGGACACTTAACTCACACACTCAAAAATAGAACATTTTGCCAATGTTTTTTTCGTTAAGCTGTAATAGGTCATTCTAATAACAATAAAGTGAGGAAAGTACACAAATTATTAATTTGTTTATGAAATATAGGTGAAAACATTACTGCATATTATTACCTTTCAGTTCAGGGCGATGAGCGTCGGATGTAGTAGCGAATTTTAAAAAAAAAATTCTGTCCATCTTTTGACTGGATGTTTAGCCGATAATTGCATTTCATTGCTGAAGTAAATTCATGCCAAGGGGAAGGGGTAGAGGCTCTGGCCGTACCCCTAAACCTAAACCTAACCCATAAAACTAACTCTCAGTCTCACTGTCAAACTAACCCCCTGTTTGTTTTGCATCCCCTAGCGCAGTGGTTCCTGGACCACCTTGCTCTTTAGATTTTTCCCACAGACCACTTGCTACGTATTTTTTCACAACAACATTTCGAAACTATTTGTTATGTATGAGGCGCCGTTCATGAAAAACAAATATTCATTCAATGGTAATTCATATTGGTTCACTGGCATATGTAGTATTGGTTTACTGTGGGGTATGTATTGGTTTGCTGGCATATCTGGTTTAATTTGGCATATATATTGGATTGCTGGCATATGTATTGGTTCTCTCACGCATGCATTGGTTTGCTGGCACACATATATCAGAAAATAATTCTAAGCAGACACAATTTAGACAGCCTCTGGTCCTGCTTTATTAGCACAATTTCACCTTCATTTTATTTATGTACTGTTTTCCTGTGGGACAATGTAAAACTGAAATAAATATTTCACACCGATTAAAATATATATATTTTTCTTTTTAAATATTATTTTCCTCAGGCAAACACAATGGACATCGAAAGCCGGTGCACAATTAAAGCGAAAGGGCCCACTTCACATTCGCAATCTCAAATAAATAATATAAACTGAACAAAGATGCACGTTATAATAATAATAATGAAGATAATAACATTAATAATCATAACCGTATTGGCTAAAGTTTGATAGTCTTTGTTCAGTTTATATTATTTATTTGAGATCTTCTCTGAGGCCCTGCTGCATTAGCCGGCTTTCGATGTCCATTGTGTTTGCCTGAGGAAAATTAATATTTAGAAAAGAAAAAACAAAACAGTGTCTTTTAATCAATGTGAAATATTTATTTCAGTTTTACATTGTCCCACAGGAAAACAGCACATAAATAAATAAAACTAAGGTGAAATTGTGCTAATAAAGCAGGACCAGAGGCTGTCTAAATTGTGTCTGCTTAGAATTATTTTCCGATACATGTGCCAGCAAACCAATACATATGCCACATTAAACCAATAGATATGCCAGCAAACCAATACATAAGTATATGTACATGTAGAAAGTAAAGTGTTTATATAACGTAGCCTAACTTAATGAGATTCCTGGGCTTGGATCGTCGCCACCTGGTCAGCAATGAATGTGGTCATTGTAAACATTGAAAGTGACTGATGGCAAAGTTCCTGTTTCTTTTGTTAATTTTTTTTTTTTTCACGTTCTGAATGCATTGTAGATAAACGGTGTCTCAATTATCAGGTTAAAGTGTTTTGTATGACAAAACCTCCTGATAAATAATGCACAGGGGCTTGGGTCGTCCTCGGATCCAGTAAATGTAAATATGTGCTGGTCTCCGCAACCATTACATCGTGTAGAAAATCATCAATTTCTAATGCAATTTATTGCACTTACTGGGTGGGAAAATTCTAAAAATGATTGGAGATGTTACTTCCCACTTCTGGTGGGCTGTGATGGGTGTATTAAACAGGATTGGTGGCGCACAGTCGATAGGATTTATACTAGCATGTTTGTTAAATATGACAGTGTCAGGAACAGACTGTACACATTATTTCCAGAATTGCCTTGTGTTACAGTCTTGTGAGATTAAACCTGACTGAATAAACCCATATAATAACATGGAGCTGAAATCGGTCATTCACACTACAGTACCCTTCACAGGTCAAGCAACAAATACAGCCTCTGTTTCACATTAACTTCTGTTACTATATTCCGGTTTCCCTGGAAACACTGTAGCACGTATTTTATATTGTTGAACATGAACTACCAAAACTGGTTTTAATGTGGTTGTTTTTTTTTTTTTTAATTAGTCATTCTAAACCAGGGCAGATCATTTGCTTAATTAGACTTTTTTACTTGTTTTCAGCTCTTAAACAGTTGCAGTTCAAGTTACTTATCAAATGTTACAGCTAACTTGAAATATGCAACTGTTCAATGTCTAATTAAGCAAATTATCAGTTCAATTAAGGGTCTAGTTAAGTAATTGAGAGCTTGGTTGGAATGAAAACCAGCAGCCACAGGGGGTCCCCAGGACCGAGTTTGAGAAGCCCTGTTCTAAATCAAGTTAGGAATATTCACTGCAGTCCGCGGAGTGAAAAGCCGAGGACAGCCAGATTACTTTTTATTTCCCCAGAAGAGTGAGCACAGATTAGAAAGATATGCATTTATGTGAATGCTAGATGTAGATTTTTTTTTTTGTAAATAATGCTGGCTAAAAACAAATGTGCTTCATGATATGTAAGTTATTTAGCTCTAGCGGCTACTACATCCGATGCTCGCCGCCCTGAACTGAAAGGTTAGGTAATACGCAGTAATGTTTTCATCTATATTTCATAAAAAAATCATCAGAATTTCTGTATTTTCCTCACTTTATTGTTCGTAAAATGACCTATTAAAGCTTAACGACAAAAACATTTTCTATTTTTGAGCGTGTGAGTTAAGTGTACCGTAACCCAGTATTTTATTGACTACGTTCAGGGAAAGTGAAAAGGGTATAATTAATCATTTATTTGGTGCAGCAGCAGAATCAGTTGCCTCAGTGCCAGTACAAATCCTACTGGTCGTAACATCTGCCAATAAAAATAAAAAACCATAGTGTAACTTCCATGTAGATCATTGAATGTGAAGCTACGTAGAAGCGTCGCGTGGTGTATCAGTTGGTACTCAGAGGGTCAGGGCATAGGTGGAGAGTTATATGGGCCCGTGGTGCCCATGCTCCACCAATGTTTGAGCTTATATTTTACACACGCGGTGTGAAAAAAAGCCTGAAAAAAAAAAATCTCTCTGCGACGTTGCATCATTTGAAAGGCGTCCATATGAGTGCCCGAGGAAAAGAAAATGACACCTCAATTCGGCGGTAGTTTGAGGTGTGATTAACACTTCAGACTACACTTGAATATGTTCTAGTCTTTAAAAATGGTTTGATATAAAATATGTACAAATATGATAGTGTTTTAAAATATTCTTTATTGTTTTATAACAAACGTTACCCTTGGCCTAAGGTTTACATGCAGTCAAATGTTATTATACATTATTATTTATTGCTTTTATTCTTATGCTTTATTTATGGGACTATAATTGAAATATATTATCGTAGGACTGCTACGATTAAATCGAAAATCAATTTTTTGATCGATTCCATTCCTCATTAAATACATCGATATAAATACTGGATAATCGATACAATAATTACATTTTGGTAACGTGCATAGTTAATAACATTATTTAAGTTTATCAACAAAACTGCACTGAACGCCCTGCCTGGCTATTTACAGTATTTCTGCCACACAAGCAGTGTGCGTGCTCTTCTTTTATTATTTATTTATTTATTTATTTATTTCTTAGCAGACGCCCTTATCCAGGGCGACTTACAATTGTTACAAGATATCACATTATTTTTACATACAATTACCCATTTATACAGTTGGGTTTTTACTGGAGCAATCTAGGTAAAGTACCTTGCTCAAGGGTACAGCAGCAGTGTCCCCCACCTGGGATTGAACCCACAACCCTCCGTTCAAGAGTCCAGAGCCCTAACCACTACTCCACACTGCTGCCCCTTTTCCTGCGCATGTTAACTAGAATCTGATTTGCTGGTCCCATCCGACTAGAGAATCAGTCATGCTTTGTAAGTACACCCCTCTGTGTGTTCGATGTATACAAACAAAAACCAAAAAACCAAAAAAAGCGCACCGCCTTGAATCCAGAGCAGGAAGATAGGCTTGTAACTGACAACCCTATTGTGTACCATATTATTTATTTCGTTTTCTGTCTGTGTTGTTGCTTTAAAGCGACTTGACTGAAGTATTGTTTACACTGCTTGCTCTTTTGAAATGACCCTTGATGGGCACCACCAAAAATTATACAAACCCGGTGCCTATGGGTCAGGGTTACTGTGTAAATGTATTCAATATGTTTAAATAGGGAGATTAGTACGTCACAAGCCCATGTTGAAATATTTGATTTATAGTTGGGTTTATATGTAAGAGTATACAGGGATGGGCAAAACAGTAACCCATTTAAATAGAAAATAGTCGTCCACAAGTGCATTTAAAATGCAACTTGCTATCAGTAATGTATTTTAAATAGAAAATATTAAATTCTATTTTGCTGATATATTTTTTTTCAATAGTAGACCCCATCTATTGGACATGTATTGTGGTGTACATTTGCACCACAGTGGTGTAAATAGCTTCTTTTATTTTGGGAAATAAGGGCTAAAATTGGTGTAATCCATATAAATATTAAATTCTGGTGCAGTGCCTCCTACAGTTTAAAACATGTTTTACATACAATCACAAGCTCATGTATAAAAACATTCTTGTAAGACCAGGATATGAAAATGTAATTGTTTTTCATCCCTTCACTGAAACACAGCTTGCATTTGATATTCATTACCCCCATGCTGTTGCAGGTGATAGCACAATGAGGGCTGTTTAGCTTACTGAGTAACTGAGTGCCAGAAAGCTTCAAGGGAGGAAACGTATGTCTGCTGCAAAAACTATGTGTGAAATTATGTGCAAACCCCCCCACCCACACGTGCACACACACACACACACACCTACGCAGAGTAGTGAGGATGTGAATGTTTCCTGTCTAATATTTTAACTTAACCTGCCTGGAAGCTGTGATGTGAATTTTAAAGCACATCTCGTAATAACCAATGAAAGAAAAGACAAAAAATGAAACAACAAATGCTGAAGTTGTTTTTTTATTAATATAAATATCTGTATATGTTTTGTACATTCTTTAAAATGGAACTTCCTCTCTTTGTTCTTTTAGATTATTACTCATAAAAAGGAAGCTGTGCAGTGGTGCCCAGAGCAATGTGTTGAGATGGGGGAGGGCATTACAACACCATGGATTCTCCTCACTTTCCTACAGGACCAGAGGTGCAGCAACCAGGAATATAAGAAGGAACTGGAGACTTTGGAAAATGAATTGAATAAGAAGAGGCCTGTGATTTCAAACTACTCCAGTCTCTGGAGAAGCAATCAAGAGCATTTCAGTGATGGTGATGATGGAGAGCTACAGACAGATGGGCATTTTTGTTCTGACATTAGACATTTTTGCAGAGAGATGCAGCCTGATGTACAAGGTATGGTGATTTTTCTTTGTCTGTTATTGTGAATTGACCCATATGAGGAACTTTCTTTACCTATGGTTGCCATATGAAGAAGAGATATTTGTGGTTTAAAAAGCCAGGGAATTGTATAAAGCTGTTCAGCTTTTACAGAAAGAATGATCCGATAAGTCAATGTTTTACAGCTTGTGTCCTGGTTCAAGAGAGGTTTATAACATATTCCATTATAGACGTACACTGCTGTGTAAAAGTCTTAGACATGTTACATTTTTCTACTCTGATGCATTATGAGCATCAACAATTTACTCAAAGCCTCCACTAGTGATTTCTACTAATATAACAACTTTGACTTGCATAAAGAAGGAAAAAACATTGAGTGAAATAGCTTGCATCACTCGATTTTCAAGGTGTGGTATCCGAAGCATAATTAACAAGTACAGAGAAACATCATCTGTAATTGACAAACTCAGGACTGAAAGACCCAAAAAGCTGTCTAACAAGGATGAGCAATACTGGAAGATAATAAATATCATGAAGGAATAGAAAGAAGACAAGCGTTGAATTGACAACAGAACGGGCAGAAGGCACAGGTGTCGTTGTCCATCCATCAGCAGTGCAAAGCACCTTTGACCATTGTTCCATAGTCCAATTTCTGTGTTATTGAGGATATTTTAGCCTTTCAGTCTTCTTAATAAAAAATAAAAAATTAACAGAAGTTGTTGTAGTTGACATTTGTATTCATTTTCTGAAGTAAATGCAACAAGTGCAATACCTGTTAATTTTTGTCATAAATACAACAAGTAAACAATTTGTTCATTTTTTAACATTTATAATTATACTGTTTTAAATATAGGCCATATGTCTTGTTCTAATAGTTTACAATAGCCCCCCTGCACTGTCTATTATCGGTACCCTAAAGGTATTGGCCGACATGAGTACATACCCATCTTTATCGGTGCACCCCTAGTATAAGGTATTACACGTGTGGTGCGTGTGTGTATATGTATGTATGTGTGTGTGTGTGTGTGTGTGTGTGTGTGTGTGTGTGTATATATATATATTAGACACACACACTGTATGTGTGTGTGTGTGGTATGTCTGGATAAAGCATGAGGGGGCTTTTTCTGGTCACTTGATTGGAAAAAGAAGTGAATACAATATTTATGTCCAATGGGCATAAGATTTGAAGAAATAGCGTTTGTATAAATGTATAGCTTGTTTCAGTGGATAAAAGGAATGCCGAGTGGATTATCAATAATGTGAGGAATCAAATCTAAATCCTTATTTCTCCATTTACAGAATTCACTTCCCACATTTGCTTTTTTCGTCAAAGTCTTGAATTAGTCTAGGCTACATATGGAACATACTTCCTCTTTCGTATAGCACCTTGATTCTGTACCTTGAACTTTTGCTCAGGACGTGTCATCGATGTCGGTGTGGCGAGGCAAATCGCAGCAAATCTGATTGAGATCGCAGATCAGCTGGACCAAAGTGTGGTTTCACGGGCCTCGGGTCATTTAGCCAGGAGGATGCAAAACAGAATTTCACAAGTAAGTAGCAAAAATGTGGAAATGCAGGTTTACATTTAAAAATGTATAGATTAGGATGAGTACCCCAAACAGGGTTTGATCCCAACTAGTTCAGACTAGTGAGGGTTTACTGTGCTCATCAACATAAGATGCTGTGAGTGTTAATAAACCCGTCCTTCCGTTTATTTTCAACCCTACCTAAATACAATTTCATGCATCCGTGAGCAGGGCTGTCCAATCAATGGAGGACCCTGGCGCTCCAAAGTATTGCTCTTTTGATTTGGAGGCGAGGCTGAACAATCTGTAGTTTGAATGCAAAAAACAAATAATGTCTTCTGTAACGTTTAAAGAGCACAACATTACTGAAAGAGGGCGTAGTCTGGTTAAAGATTGTTTTATTTTTTAAAGGCTGTTTTATTATTATCATTATTTATTACTATTAACTCACTGGACATCGAATCTCATATTTTTATTACAATCAAAGAAACAGTTTCTCCTGGTACAGTTCTCGGTACATTCATTCAGAAGATACTAGCCAACTGTTAACTTGTAGTTGAGCAGAAAAAATATATAAAAAATCTCTTCCCTACCTACCCAACTTTAGAAAGCGGAGTTGGGTTACAGGCTACCAAGAGTTTTTTTTTTTTTATGGGAGTTGAACTAAGCTTTCCACTTCCTTGCTCAGGGAAGCTGTATCACTGTCCCCATGCAGATGTTGCACCTCTTTGTTTTATGTAGGACTGGACCAGCTTGCTGTCCTCCGAAGTTGAGCGCTTGATGCGGCAGGGCATCCCGGGGCTGCAGCAGTTCCCTCAAGAGAAAGTCATGCTCACCCTCACCATGGTGCTAGTGCAGAACATTGGAGTGCATGCTCCCACTTTGCTACGCAGCTTTTTCAGTACTGCTGTGCAATATATTAATGAAAACCTCCAGAACTTCATAAGAGATCAAGGAGGATGGGTAAGTGCCAGTTTCTGTGTGATATATAATGTATATATAATTATATGGGTCGTTGGGTTATTATCATAACGCTGGTTCCCTGAAATAGAAATGTAACCATTAACGTATGGGTGTTTACCTCCTAAAGACCCCGAACCTGAATAGATTATACCAAAGCTGCACGCCAGCACCTGTGATGCAGTTATGTCCGCCCCCGAGGGCATAAGAAGACTGCATGCACAGATGCCAGCAACATTTTTCCTTCAACCATGCTGCAGTCATTGACACAGCGACCTTGAAGGTTAATGGTTACATTTCTATTTCAGGGAACCAGGGTTATGATAACAACCTTACGTTCTCCATCAGGTACAAAATGTAACCATTACCATATGGGTGAGTGTATCAAAGCCGTCTCGAGGGCAGTATTGCATAACGACTGGAATGCTCTGAAGCCACCCTCATTACTCGAGTTCCAAAGCCAGGGTTTTGTGGATCCATGACATTCAGTTGATAGAACCTTGTAAAGGTATGGGGAGTAGCCCACACCGCTGCATTACAAATGTCCTTGATGGATGCAGCCTGGAATAAAGCCCACGAAGTTGCCATGCCCCTGGTGGAATGGGCAGTGAGCTTTCTGGAAGGGGCAAGTTGGCTCGCTCATAGGCAGTCTTAACTGTGTCTGTGATCCATTTGGACAAAAATTGCAGTATAACTGCCATGGGACAGGTCATTGGGTCAAAACACAGAGGCAGGCACCACGTCTGAAAGACTCACCACTGGGAACACATGGATGCTGCTGTGGCATGGTGCAGGGCGTCAGTGACTATTAGAAAACCCCAGACGTCTCAAATGCAGCCTTTCAAGGGCCAGACAGAGCCGTAGGCTCATTGGATCTGGATGCCACGATGTCCCTCGTGCCTGACTGAGCAGGCCGCGGCATTTGGGCAGGCTCCACGGCTGGCCGCTCAAGAGTGGCTTCAGAGTTGAAAACCACAGTCTCCTGGTCCAATAAGGTGCTACTAATAGCACCCTGGCCGAGTCCTGCCCGATTTTTCTTCAGACACAGCAGGAGCATGGCGAGCGGTTGGAAGGCAAATAACAGTTGCCTCAGCCACTGCTGTGCCAAGGCATCTATCGCCAGCGGGTCCCCTTATGGAGAACTAGAGGGGACAGTGGGTCGAGTCCTGGGAGGCAGAGAGATGCATCTCTGCTCTCCCGAACCTCTCCCAAATGAGGCTCTCCATGTCGCGATGAAGCTTCCAATCTGAGATGCTGGAAACTTCCCCTGAGAGGAGGTCTGCCACTATTTTTCACCCAGGCAGGAGTACCGCCTGCAGTGAGAGGAGGTGTTCGTGTGCCCAAAGCAAAAGCTTGCGGGCTACACAATGGAGACTGGGAGACCTGAGGCTGCCCTGGTGGTTTACATAAGCCACCAGGATAGTGTTGTCCATCCGAACAAGCACGTGTCTCCCTTGAACCTCCTCCAAAAAATTCTGCAAGGCCAGGTAAACTGCCTGCAGCTCCAAACTATTTATGTGGAGACCCTGCCAAGGAGGGGTTCCATACCCCCTTTGCCCCCCCTTGCAATTCCACATAGTGCCGCAGCCAAGGCTGGACACATCCGTGGTGATGACCTCCCTTCTGGTGGCACTGCACAGTGCTACGCCTAGGCATAACTGGGCAGGTTGTCCACCAAGAGAGCGCCTTTACACAGTGGTGAGACACTGTCACTAGGTGGCCACGGTTCAGTGCAGGCTGAAAAACCCTGCTGTTGAACCAGGCTTGTGCCCTAGTCTTATGGGGATGTGGAAATACAATTCCTTGAGGTCCACCGTGGTGGACCAGTCAAGAAAACCCCCTCTGGCTATAGTTGCAGCCGGCTGTGCTGGTTTCTGAGGCTACTGGGGCCTTGCGCACTGGAGGTGGCCGCTTAGCAAGCAGACGCACCACTTCCTTTGTGGACTCCTGTGCACAGTGAGAGCGCTGCAGCATCTCATCCACCGCAGGACCAAAGATATGCCCCGGTATAATGGGGGCATTTAACAGCAGTGCTTTATCTCCATCAGACACTCGTGCCTGGGAAAGCCAAAGCTGTCATTTTGCAGCTATCAAAGCAGCAAGTTTTCTGCCCACAGCCTGCCCGTTCAGATATGGAGCAGGTTTATATTCACCAACTGCAGTTGCTGAGGTGAGGGTCTATGGCGCTCAGAAAAAGCCTTCAATAAACAGGTCTGGTAGGCTACCTGTATACTATTATAGTTACCCCAGCCTTGCGGCAAATGCACCGGCTGAGTAAGCCCGCTGCCGAATGACTTCTGAGACCCGATACTGTTAGGGCAGGTAGAGTCCTTGGTCAGGAGCGATAGTTTAGGACGCCTGCACCAGAGAGGCAATTGCAGCGTCTACGGGAGGAAATTGGGCCAAACCCAGCTTCTCCGCGTCATGCAGGCTGTACAACAACCCCACATCGACCGGGAAACAGCCAGAGCTGCAGCTGAGTGACCCCAGGATGATTAGACTTCAAAAAGAAAATCCTCAAAGATGGACTGCTTCTGTACTTCATTTGCAGGCCAGGGCACTTGCAATCTTGCAGTGGCCCTCTTAATCAATGGCAGAAGCTCTGCCGACAGGGATAGACTAATTGCCGGTAATGGCCTGTCTGTCCACTTCCTCAGAGTGGAACTCCAGGTTAGCTCATCTCCTCAGAGGTGACGATGGGCACCTCCTACAAGGGAACAGAAGGGGTAGGCAGAGCAGCTCAGCAAGCACTGTGCCCAGAGTTTCTCCATTTGTTCATGGTGACGAGAAAGACCATAAAGACGGCTTCCTATGTGAACTCTTCCCCCGGGCAATTTTTCTGCTCTCCCTTGGCACAGCGCCATCTGGAGAGGATGCAGCCACGTCTTTAACAGACGATGGGGGAGAGCCCTGCCCAAGTGGAGTGGACATGGATTCCGCAGAGCTGCGGTCAGCGAGTGCCTGTTTTGCATGCTCTGGCCCCAGACGGGAAGAGCATCTGCCGTGCTTATCCTCCACTGGGAGAATGGCCTTGCACATGTCACAGGGATAAAACCCCAGCATGATGCAAACAGCAACGCAGTGTAAAAAACTGCTGCCTCAGTCTACTCAAGCAGCAACGCCGCTGCACAGTAATGTAACATTGTACAGTACTGTATGTAACAGGGCAGACGCAGTGTACAGTACTATATAAACTGCAACAGGGCGGTTCAAGACCCGAACCAAGTCCTCTGGTACTGGACCAGGGATGGTGGGAACCGGGTCAGTGACTTTGCACAGTATGTAACCGAGATGGTACCGGGTGGTGCCGGGTTGGTTTACTACCGGTATGGTGCCTTAGTGCCGGGTCTGTACTGTACGGTACTCATACGGTGACTTGCATCGGGTCAGTGTGGTAACCTCGATCCCTGTTCGGTATGGTACCGGGATGGGAATGGAGCGGGTCAGTGATCTACAGGTCTACACCATTGCCTTACCGCAAGAAGCAGTATATAGTAATGCCCACCTATATAGCTTCTGGCAAACCCAGACAGTCACATACACATGGGTGAAAGTCTGTTGACGAAATTCTGTCAAAATGGCCTCTCCCAGGTCCATTCCTATGATTGTATAGAAGTGCCAAAAAAAATTGGGGGTGGGGTGGTATATATTTATCATGTAAAATGAAATTGCAAATCGCTTGATTTTTCTGACCTAGAGGTTTTTTTTATTCTTGTTGAACTGTAACTTGATTGAGACCATAGGCCCCCTAACCCACAGGGCACAGGGGAGGCAAACTGTATTTTTCCTCTCTACTTTTTTTTGCTCCGTGTATACACACTAATGTTCTAAGTTTTGCCTTTAAACTGTTTCAAATGTAATAAAAGAAACTGGAGTCATTCAGAAGACACTAGAAGTCCAACTTTGATAAAACAGAAAAATAAAGCGCACCCTACACGAACATTGGTTTGACCCATAGTCCGCACTACACTATTTACAACATCGTGGCAGTTTGGAGACTACAAAAAATTATTTAATTAGGTAGTTGTTAGTTTTAGTTTGTTTTATTTTCTATTAATTAAATTATATTCATTGGAGAAAAAAAGGCAAGAGAAAACCAGATGGTTTTTTATTTATTTGTTATTTCTTTTCTTTCTTTTTAAATATGGAAGTTAGTAGGTTCATGTTGCTGCGGGGCCATGAACAGGTTTAAGTTCAACACCAACTCTAAATAAAATTTTGTTACTGTTATTAAGCACTGGTAATAATCTGAAGCAGTGGTATTTCAAAATAACAAAAGCATGTTTTTACTTTAGTGGAGTAGGTTACAATGTTTTGTTTGTTTGTTTGTTTTTTTAATTAAATGTCCAGCTTTCATGTTGAAGCTTGTTGTAGGTGGCGACTCATTCAATTAAACCAAGTAGGAATGTGCTTGCATCGTTTAAGACGTTTTTCAAGTCAAGTAAGCTTATTTGTTTATCAAAGACAATAGTCGCAGTCCTTCTTTCGTGTCATCTTACATTTAAAGGCACGTACCTGAAATCGTAAGGTAATTAAAAGTGTTGTTGCTTACATGATACTCTCCCTGTCGTTCTGCGCACTGCCAGCCCTTATTAAATATATAATGAACCCGATCCGAAGCAAGTACAAAGCGTGTCCCGAAATTTAAAGTACAAAATAAATATTTTAAAACTAGCAAGAAATGACTAGCAGCACAAAGGCAGAGACACAATTTCTTGGAGGAATAACACCATTGTAATGGTATAAAACAAGAAACCACTCTTGAATGGTCCTTCCTGCAACTAAGTTTATACTGTTGAAATAGTTCACTTCAGCAGAGTGGTGTCACTTTTTTATATAGTAAACTGCCATAATTAGGGAATACTTACCTGCAAAACAACAGTGCTGTACTTGCTTTTCTTTGTTTGTTTAACACTTTCCTTTAATAAACTCCATGTGGGAATTCTGGGTGCAGCTCTGTGCAGAGATGCCACTGGTACAGGTTGTGCCATTTGGTGCTACTTGCATGTATTTGTAATTAATGCTTGCTCAGTAAGTACATATTGAACATTTTATGCTGAAACACCTGCCCAATATTGTCAGCTTGCAGTTACTAAAACCGTAACTTCACAACAGAAAGGCTTGCTTGGTTACTTAAAATCTGCCTTTCTACGCTCGTCAGTTTGTCCTTTCATTTGCCCCCCACTTTTTAACAAAGTTAGGCACCTGTGATTGAGACACACAATTCTTGGACTATTGCTTCTGACATTGATTAAAACACTGAATTGTTGTACTGCTTTTAGAATGAAACACTCACCTGTAGATACCAAAACTGACTTGGGGTTACTGAATAAGAAAGTGTACTGGTCCAGAGCTTATTTATACTCAAAGATCATTGGTCACTTTCACCCATGTATACAAGACAGAGAGGGAAGCCTCAGCAATCGCGTGGCTTGGAGATGCACATTCTATATGGCTACACTTTGTATAATTTTACTCCAGTTGCATTTAGACAGGAGCATGTAGACATTATTGATGTTTCAATGTAAAGAATGTTTAAGTTATAATGTAAAAGGTGGGTTGTTTAATTTATACTGTTAATGAGCTGATAGTTTTGTAATTGTATGTTTTAATAATAAATGTGTTTTTTCTATATGTATAATCTCAAATTGAATTGAATGATAATTTACAGTTTATTCCATAAATTGTGTTTATTTTATTTTGAACAGGGAGGAATTTAACCATGGAAAGGGAATTCCAGCTGCCATCTCTGGTTATGTTGCCAACATTTCCATGTTACATGCTTTATGATGGGGGGGGGGGGGGGGGGTTGGTGGAAAGGAAAATGTCCAGATGTTCAGGGACCACTTTTGTTTGTTTCTTTGCAATTTTTCAAAAAGTGTTAAGAACACTTCGTTTTGTATATTGGTTTTTTTTTATTGATAATTCTTAACTTGTACACAGTACATTAAAAATGAAATCAATGCAGTTTGTGCAAACAATTTAGCATAAGCTCCTGCGTTGCCTAAAGTCTTATAAAAGCAATTTATGTAGAGCTGTTTAAAATATCTGTAATGTGCATTGTAATGCATTCTTTTACCGTAATAAATACTGCATTGAAAAAAAGCTTTTCTGCCTCTAGAATGTTTAATTCGTTTTGTTCTTGTACATAAAATAGTCAACACAATTCCAAATAATTTACAGAAGCTGCATTTTAAAGTTGAACACACAACAATGTTGATTCAGTTATGAATAACTTTGAGACAGCTACAACACTGCATTGCTTTTTAAACATCATGTTTTATTGTTTAATCTTTATGAAATTCAGCTATGTTCTGTCAAAACCTGTAGTTACAATAAGGTACCTTTACAAAGGTTTAAAGGATCCCAGATGGGACTAACTGCAGTATCATGACCCAAAGCAACTGAGCCATAAGCATAATTTTATTCTCTCTTTTTTTTTTTTTTTAATTCTGCTGCAAAAAGCACAATCCGTACATCAAATACCCCCCCTCCCCCCATTGCTAGTATCCTCTTCCACTCGCACACTTTCCTTTTAGCTGTCTAAATCGGTGCCCAACATTTTTTTTTGTTTGTTAACAAGGACCTAATCCAGGTACCTGTACAAAACTATTTACTGGGGTGGGGTTCAGACAGGCAGCGGGCAGGTGACAATTGTAAAATTACTTTTCACAAACCTTTTTATATGAAAATTCCACCACCAAAAAATAAAGGAAAGTTACCGATTCCCCATTACGTTCTCTTTTTTTGGTTGTTGTTGTAAACTTAATCTGGGTTGAAGAAGCCTGAAGTGTTCATTTCTGGAATTACACAATTCAAGCGGCTGTTTGTCTCTGGCAGGACTGGCATTCTTTCCAAAAACATTTGGTACTTGATGCATTCATTAAATTTAGTGACAAACATTAAAATAAAAATCCTCTGACCTTAAATAGTGCTGTTCCATCTACATGACGAGATCCCATAATAAATGTATGATGTGGACTTGTTTAACTCAGAAATCAAGATGTAATGAACTGATTGAAATGGCACGCCCGATTTGCATCTTATTGCCAACAATACCAGCAGTTAAAGCCGGACATCAGTCTTTAACTTTACATTGGTCATGTTACTAACTACTAGACAGGCACTCCATGCTAATACAAAAGGTGAGGGAAATTCAAGGCTGAGCCATGTGAGTGGAGAGCTAGCTTGTACACAACCTAGACTTTACTTGGTGGCAGGGATCCGGTTCTCAAAAAAAGTTTTATGTATTTAACAACAAAAACAAATATCTAAGAAAAACATTAAGACACCCAGAAAGATTAAATAATTACAACAAAGATGTCTGGATCATGAAAAAGAAAGTCACCATGATGAAGTTTAAAAATGGACAAGTGGTTTCCGAGAACCACAACCAATAACGTACCGTAACATGGAAAACCAGACCACCCACCGTGAGCAACACTCGCAGTACATGGAGTAACTGCCCTATCCACACTATCGAAATGCATGATCAATATGCATTGAAACCAGGATTGCCATTCACTTCATAATTTCAAAATGTGTTGTTTGTGCATTATTTAAATAAAGTGAACAGGGTATTAATGTAACAGGTGCCCAAATAACAACTAAAATAATACACATTGGGGTCCATCACAATTGGATGTTAAGGAAAATTGTACAGGCACCTCCACAATTAAGTGGATAAGAGTATGTCTATAGAAAAGGGTGTCATTTTTTTAAATGTTTTTAGATTGGATGATACTAAAGGGGATTAATAGGGATTTTATTTATGGCTGACAGTGTAAAAATGCAGCAATTTTAGCCATAGTGCATGATCTTCATAACATCAAACTAGTTCAAAGTCTGCCTTTGTAATGAAAGCATACATGAATCCCCCCACCCCCACAGTTGTCTGTGGTTTTGATCACAGGCCATGTGATCAAATGTTAAAAAATTTTAAAAATAAAATCATGATATTAAACCAAGTCACCAAATTATCAAGAATGCATTTTCTCTTTGCATCCCAATTCTTCAATTAGGAACATGTTTAAGAATTGACTTTTTGAAGATTCCTTATCAATTCTGTACCGCAATACAATGTATCGTTAGGTTATTATCATAACCCTAGTACCCTAGTACGTCTGAAAACCACCCCACTTGAACCCATACAGGGAATGTGTGGACACTGCTCTGGCATTCTGCAAGGTGTCAATAACCCAGTCAAAGCCCCGGAAGGCTCAAATGTTGTCGTTCTGGGGCCAGACCCAAAGCCGCAGGCTTGATGGGTTGGATGCCACAATGTCCCCCGCGACCGACTGAGCAGGTAGCGACGTTCGGGCAGGCTCCATGGCTGGCCGCTCAGCAGCTGCATCAGAACTGGAAACCAGTCTCCTGGGTCTGTAAAAAGCTACTAATAGCATCCTGATTTTCTCCAGACATAGCGGGAGCATGGCAAGTGGTGGGAAGGCATACAGCCTTCCCAGTGGGTCCCCAGCACCTGTTATGGAGAACAAGCGGGGATAATGGGTCGATTCCTGGGAGGCAAGAGGTCTATCTGCTCTTCCAAACCTTTGCCAAATGAGGCTCACCACCTCCAGGTGAAGCCTCCATTCTGAGGCACTGGGAACTCCCCTTGAGAGGAGGTCCACTGCCTACTTATCACTGCAGGAAGGTGTACTGTTCGCAGGGAGAGGAGGTGATCGTGCGCTCAGAGTAACAGCTTCCTGGCTACTCGATGGAGACTGAAGGCCACCATGGTGGTTTATATAAGCCACCACGATGCTGTTGTCTGTCCAGACAAGCATGTGTCTCCCTTGACCCTCCTGTAAAAATTCTGCAAGGCTAGAAACGCTGCCTACAGCTCCAAAATACTGATACTGAGACCCAGTCACGGGGGGTGCCATAGCCCTTGTGCTCCCCTGCCATTCCACACAGCGCCTCAGCCGAGGCTGGACGCGTCCGTGGTGATGACCTCCCTCTGGTGACGCTGCCCAGCGCTACGCCTAAGCGCAGGTGGGCAGGCTGCGTCCACCAAGAAAACGCCTTCAGACACTGACGAGCCACTGTCACCAGGAGGCCACGGTTCAATGCGGGCTGAAAAACCCTGCTGTTGAATTTGGAGAGGGCGCTGAAAAGCTTCAGACAAGCGGCCATTCTGTACTGTGTACTGCATGGACCTGGAGTCCAGGCGCACTCCCAAATAGAAGGCTGTCTGCGAGGTTTGAGCTGGCTCTTTGCACGATTCACCTACAAGCACAGTGTGGGCCTCTACCTGTACTGGAGACTGAACCAAATGAACCCAGTGTACCATATGAATAGCCCATTCTTGCAGCAGAGCTGCTACCTCCCGAGACACCACAGCAATATCCTGTCGGTCCGTGACTGACGCTGCTCACCTTGTGGCTTGGCCTGAGGCTCTTGCCTCTGTGCCAGGAGGCGGTCTGGCCACAGGCGCAGCTGGCTGTGCTGGTCCCTGAGGCTGCTGGCACAGGAATAAAAACCCAGCCATATGCAATAGCAAGCAATGTACAGTAAGAATGTACAGTTTCTGCCTCAGCTGCGACAGTAACAGAACTGTTAACAAGGCCTGCTTGGTACCAGACTGGGATGGGAACACCGGTCGGTAGCGGGCCGGAACCAAACAGAACGTTGTCCCCATCAGGCAGGCGTGTCTGTGGGAAACTGCTGCCCAGAGCTTCTCTATTCCCAGGTACGTGGCTCTCCCTTGGCACAGAGTCATGAGGTGAGGACACAGCTACCTCTCTGAGAGGGTGATGGAGAAGAGCTCTGTACAGGTGAGGGAGGCAGAGCGCTCTGTAGAGCTGCAGGAGAAACGTTTCTCCAATGCATGTTTGGAGAATGTACACAAAAGTCGTAGAAATGCAGTTTACCAGTGCCTCCTTTGCGTGCTGCTGCCTCAGGCAGGAAGAGCATCTGCTTGTCCACAGGCAGGCTGGCCCTGCATATGTCACAGGGATAAATCCCAGTCATTATACAAAGAGCAAGCAACGTACTGTAAGAATGTACAGTTGATGTCTCAGCTTGCTAAAATCAGCAACTGGACTGTCAACGAGGCCTGCTTGGAACTAAATTGGGGATTGTAAAACCCTGGTCAGTAGCAGGTCGGAACCGGGACTGTACTGGAATGGTACGAGGTCGGTTTGGTGCCTGTAGCACTGGGTTGCTACAGTACTGTTACTACCCACAAGGGGGCGCCTGCTCAAGCAGTAACGCCGCTGTACAGTAATGGAACAGGGCGGACCCTCTGTAGACCAGGGCACCTGAAAGACTGCAGTGTCCCTTTTGATCAATGGCATAAGCTCCGCAGTTACAGGGAGAGTATAACTGCAGGGGATGCGCTATGTGACTCAGACAGGTATGTCTTCAGACAGGAACGCCAGCTCCTAGAGATGCAAAGCGCCTTAGAGAAATGCGCACACAACTCGCAGAAAAGTGGTTTGATAGACAGCAACTGGGCTGTCAACAAGGCCTGCTTGGTACTAGACAGTCAGGCTGGTCTTGCATGTGTCACAGGGATAAAACCCAGGCATAATGCAAATTGCAAGCAATGTACAGTTGCTGCCTCAGCTTGTGTTTGGTACCGATTTGGTGCCTGCAGCACCGGGTAGGAACATTCCAGCTGCAGCTCCTGTATACAGTACGTACTGTAACAGGCTGGTGCAGTATACAATACTTTTAACAAAAACAGCTGTCTCAGACAACACAAGCAGCAGCGCCGCTATCCAGTGTGTTACAAGTACTGTAAAAACAGATAAAAACAGCGCAAGTCGAGACTCAAAATCGGTCCGCTGGTCCTGGACCAGGGATGGTATCACTGTTTTGTACCACAATACCACCTTTGAACAGAGTCTGAACGGTGATGAACGGAGGTTGAACCAAGCAGACAGCAAAATGAACCGATCGGTTCACAGCTGCACGGCGCCTGAGCCTTAGTGCTGTGCTGAACAGTACCTTGCAAGGCACGGTTCAGTGAGTGTTAAACTCGGTGGTGGTACGGTCCAGTTCGGGTCACCCGGTGCAGTAACCTTGTTAGCTGTTCGGTACGTATATTGGGTTGGGAACGGAGCAGGTCTGTGACTCACAGTTACTGCAGAAGCAATATATAGGGGTGCTCACCTATATAGCTTTAGGCAAACCAACACAGCCCTAAGACTGGGGAAAGCCCGCTGTCAGAGCCGGTCAGGGCGGCAACAAAACACTACAGGAGGGGCTGCGGATAGCCAGACCCGAAGCAGAGCAACTGCTAGTGAATCAAGGTGGTAACCTCGTTCGATTTACAGAGTACCGGCGGGAACAGAAGCAGGTCTGGACCCACAGTTACCACGGGTGCTGCAGCGTTCTTGGTTAATCCAACAGTCTGAAAACTGAGGAAACCTACTATTAGAGCCCTGCAAGCAGAACTGATGTGGCAACAAAACACTGAGGGAGAAAACTGCAAGCGCGTGTCTCAGTCCAACAGGTGTGCTAGAATTTCCGTTCATCACCGTTCAGACTCGGTTCAAAGGTGGTATTGTGGTACAAAACAGTGATACCATCCCTGGTTCAGGACCAGCGGACCGATTTTGAGTCTCGACTTGCACTATTTGTATCTGTTTTTACAGTACTTGTAACACACTGGATAGCGGCGCTGCTGCTTGTGTTGTCTGAGACAGCTGTTTTGCACTACAGTGGCAAACACTGTTGCAGCAGCAAAGGTCAATCAAAATGATCTAGACAGCATTCAGAACTGGGCAGACACATGACAAATGACATTCAATAGAGAAAAGTGTAAAGTATTGCATGCAGGCAATAAAAATGTGCATTATAAATATCATATGGGAAATAGTGAAATTGAAGAAGGGAACTATGAAAAAGACCTAGGAGTTTATGTTGACTCAGAAATGTCTTCATCTAGACAATGTGGGGAAGCTATAAAAAAGGCTAACAAGATGCTTGGATATATTGTGAGAAGTGTTGAATTTAAATCCAGGGAAGTAATGTTAAAACTCTACAATGCATTAGTAAGACCTCACCTAGAATACTGTTCAGTTCTGGTCACCTCGTTACAAAAAGGATATTGCTGCTCTAGAAAGAGTGCAAAGAAGAGCAACCAGAATTGTCCCGGGTTTAAAAGGCATGTCGTATGCAGACAGGCTAAAAGAATTGAATCTATTCAGTCTTGAACAAAGAAGACTACGCGGCAATCTGATTCAAACATTCAAAATCCTAAAAGGTATAGACAATGTCAACCCAGGGGACTTCTTTGACCTGAAAAAAGAAACAAGGACCAGGGGTCACAAATGGAGATTAGATAAAGGGGCATTCAGAACAGAAAATAGGAGGCACTTTTTTACACAGAGAATTGTGAGGGTCTGGAACCAACTCCCCAGTAATGTTGTTGAAGCTGACACCCTGGGATCCTTCAAGAAGCTGCTTGATGAGATTCTGGGATCAATAAGCTACTAACAACCAAATGAGCAAGATGGACTGAATGGCCTCCTCTCGTTTGTAAACTTTCTTATGTTCTTATGTTCTTAAATTCTGTGAAAAGAAACAGAAAAATACACACCGAGAATTCTCACACAAAACAATAAACATTCGATTACCGTTAATTATGTATAATTTTCATAAAAAATTATTATTTTTTTTTAATTTTCAACTTCAGCCTAGCAGCCTGAGAGAACACAAAAAAACGACTTAAGGTTATTTGATCCCGGGGAAGGGGCGACTGAGCCGCTGGCTTCACGCGGGGCACAAGGCCGCTGAGGGACTTCACGAAAACCACGGCTGAGTGCACAACACGTGTAAATAGCAATTACTATAATCACGTAATAGAAATCGCATTAGCAGTGTAATTACACAAGCGAATAAGCAGATAAAAGTATATTCAACACTTATCTGTTCATAGTCTCTGTCTCAGGTCGGATGAAAGAAAAAATTATATTGAGATCTATGCGTGCAGTCTATTTATGCCCTCGGGAGTGGGCATGACTGCATCACAGGCTCTGAAGAGCAGTCTGTTATATCTATTCAGGTTACAGGGTCTAAGGATAAATACCCATGAGGTAATAGTTACATTTCTTACTTGTTGGGAACCAGTCATTTTTAGTATCCTATGTTACTACACATTTTTCAAGATTTTGCATATTCATTCACACGAAATGTAGACATACTTTAGCTCACACAGGCCCCTAATTTGAGTAATCCAGCTACACCATTTGAACCCATTTTATTTCAGGTAAGCAACAAACGTTATCCCACCCGGTTTACAAATTATCCAAAAGGTTTTCAATTACGTATTACTTGAAGAATAACCATTGTGTTTATTGCAGCAAGGGAAACATTCCTCAGAAAAGAGGATTTCATTTTGGAACAGCACAAACCTGTTACTTTACAAAAATTCTACATTGGGATAAAGGGAAACAAACATGTTTAAAAAAAAAAGAAAGAAAAGAAAAAGATATAACATGAATTCCAAGTTTTTTTTTGTAATTTATTTGCCTGCACTCAATCCAGAACATATTTCCATTTATAACCCTAAAGACAACTGAACCCTGAAACCACCCTTAAACTAAACATTTAATCCTTTACAAACAACTATAATTGGTTTAGTGTCCAACTTTTAAAGAAGTATAAAAGGACTGATGATTGTCTTCACTTAAGCAGGTCAGTTTGTAAAGTTGATAAATTATTATTAAGCAATCCGGTTCACCAAGGGAGATCTTTAAAGCGGGTAAACTGCTTTAGCTGGAGAAGACTTTTGGGTAAGACCCTCTCTTCAACCCCAGGTGAATACAGTGTAATGCAGGGGGTGGAGGGGTCGCAAGAGAAGAACTAGGGTCCAATCTTATTGCAAAGTCTTAAAACCCTAAGAGCCCTGACCCTCCAAGCGAAAGGAACACTTAAGGAAGGTAATGCCTTAGATTCCATAGCCACACAGTGGAGTTTAGATATCGGGAACATTAAAGCATGAATAACTGTTGTATCTGGAAGTGTGTAACAGATCATTCAGACTTTTGGATGAATGGGATATTGTAAGTCAATTGTATTAGCAATTTCACTACTACAGGGTAACAGTAGTGTACTTTGCCTTGACCCCCATGCAATATTACATCACATTGCACTGAGGCAAGTTTGGTGGCATCTCCAGTTTTATTCAAAATATACAATTTGTATACTGGGGTCTGTTTTCATAGAAATTAGTTTTAAAAGTGTTTGTAGCAATCCAAGTAAAATGTCATAAATCTCACACTTCCATTTGCTATACAGGTCTCCAATGTGCAGTTTTGGATGAAATTAATGTCACTGTAAACATGTATTTAAAACCCAATATCTGATGTTAACCACTTTATGGCACAGGAGGGTTCCTTTAAGCATTTGGGATATCTGGTTAGTGCCATCTTCACTGTACTGGATTTATTTATAGTTTTACCATAGACACTAACAACAGTGCCTGTTGAAAAACAGGGCAGGGTGACTGAACCCAGTGTCTCAGTCAAATGCGACCCCCCCCTCCTGAAAGTTCCCCCAACGCCATTCCCTCAAGACAACGGGGCTTGAATACCCTGTTAAAAATGCTTTAGAATTACAATTAAAGTAAAAACTATCATATCCTAAGCAGTGCATCGCTGCACGATTGAATCCTGGCATTGGAGGAACAAATTAGGGAAAATAAAAATAAAAACACCCTTAATTCAAATCCAATATATGGATTGGTAGCAATAACAGACTACGACTACTACTGACTTATCAAAACATAAAAGGGGAAAAATTAAATTAAAAAAGGCAGCCTGTATATAGCGGAACTAGTGGTTCGCCCTCTAGACCTTTTTTCGAATTCGAGCCTAGAAATGGTGGACAGCACGTGGTGGTTTAGATGTCCTAAACTATTTTTTCCTCAAAACCAGCGCTACAGCAACAGCCAGCGCCACCACTGCGGCAGCCGTAACCCCGTAGTACAGGAATGAGTTGTCGTCTGCCAAAGAGTCCTTCTCCTCTTCTGGTGGCACCGTTTCTACCTTCTCCTCTGGAGCCAAGGGCACCTTCTCTGCTTCCTTCGGGGCTTCAGGCACCTGTTTTGGGCTCTCTTTCAAGATATCTACCACCACCTCTTTTATTGCCTGCTCCTCTGCCTGCACAGCTGGTTTGGCTGGCTCCGTTACAGGTTCCACGATTGCAGGAGGCTTGGGTGGTTCTTCTGCTGTTTTCAGTGCAGTTTCAGCTGCTGCAGGTTGCTGTACCGGTGCAGGCTCTGGCACACTGCTTGGCGTCTCCTCTTGAGGGATAACGGCAGTAGCAGCAGCAGCAGCAGCAGCCGCCGGTGGTGAGACATCAGTCTGCTGAGGCAGAGCGGTGGATTCCAGCAGTGCTGGCGGGGTCACCGGTGGCTCCTCCTTAAGTTCAGTCTTCAAAACGGACTCTTGGGCCCCCTGGACTTTCAGGACTCCTGCCACTGATATGGCCCCTTCATCGTCTGCAATCTCCTCCTTCTCCACGTGAACTATGTCCGAGTTGGAGGAGTTATTCTCGCTCCTCTCCTCCCCTCCCTCGTTGCTGTCCAGGCTCTTGAGATCTTCTGGGTCCATGGTGACCTGTGCCCAGGACTCTGGTCCAAGGGAGACCGGCAGGCTCTCTGTCTGCCAGCTCTGGCTCACTGAAAGGGACACGGGCAGGCTGTCAGACTGCCAGGAGCTCAGGACTGCGAGCGACTCGGGAGGGCTCACCTGGCCAGATTTGTCACTGGTCAGGATGTAGATGTCGTTGCTGTCCTCGGCAATGATCCCTTGGTCCTCCTCTTCCTCCAGGCTGAAAACTGTACCCTGCAGAGGGAAGCAGAGACCGGCATATTAACACAAATTGACTAACTGTGAATGACAGATGAACAGGCCTTTCCTTATATCCCGGGATTCTGATACTCTTTAGCGGTTTTGCATCACCCTGTAGAATTAACTAACTTTGCTTTATGTTGAAAGAAATGTGCTGCATAATGTTACGTTAACGTATTGAATTACATATCGCTTTGTATTTTTCCATATACTTAACGAAAAATTGAAGAATGTGACATTTCGAAATCCAACATGAAATACCGTTTGGCTCCCTGTAGACACTTGCAATATAATTTTGTAGTTTCTTTGATCACAATTTAGATATTTTATTTAACATTATGTAAATATATAAATATATTCGAACGACACGAATGCAGCAGGAGTACATAAAACAAAGACGACAACTGTAGCTAGTGATGAAAAGTAAATACCGTTTCCTTCTTTTGTGGAGACGATATAAAATACATAAAACAAAGAAATAGAGTATCGGTACACAACACACTAAAAAAAGGAAATTTAACAGCGACTGTTTCTGGTTTAACATGTAAATTATTCAAAAAAAATACATCTACGCATTTATTTGGAACTACTGAAGAAATTAGTTTAATACAATATACTTCTATTGATTTTCAATTAAATAAAATCTTCAGTTATTGTGTTAATGTGATTATTATTATTATTGGTCAATATTATTAAAACAAAAAAGCATTTTACAGAAATACGAAACCAGTGTGTGGTGCTCCCCGTCACTTTGACTAAAATTAAAGTGAAATAAAAAGAGAGACACATACCAGACATACCAATTTTCAAATGTTCTGCTATTTCTTGCCATACGGCGTCCTTTTTAATTGTCTTTATAACCACTGACACTGGCATCATAAAAGAACATTATATTTTTCAACTTTAATAATTACATTCTCATTGATGTCCATTTTTTTTTTATTTCTGTGGTAATCTCTGCGTGAGCGAGACAGTGACAGTGTGACAGCCACTACCTTTGACCTTATTTCTGATTGGTCCATTGCGACGCGAACAGCTTGTGGCGCAAATAGAAATAAACCACATTTATTTCTAAATTCGCTCTCTACGGGTGCGGTGTGCATTGCCCCATTTAAATATTTTCTCTATTTTTTTTACGTTTCAAAACGAATGTACTAGCTCCCCCAAGCTGCATGGTCACATGATTTGAATGGAATGGAGAAGCAGTTAGTCCGAGCTCTTAGGATTCTTCAGACAAATTCAAAGCCAGATTGAGGGGAAATGATAACTCAATATGAAAGCAACAGAACCCAGAATCCCCAAGAATGATTGTAAACACCCTAAAAAAGAATTTGAAATCTATCAATAGGCAAACATGTTTTGCAATTTCATATGATTCACCATAAGCTTACCCTTACCCTTTAAAACAACCAGAACAGAGTTCTGTAACTCTGACTCTCAAACATAAAAAATGCCAGTACAATCTTAAACCAATACAAAATCCAACCAATAAATAAAGACTTGTTTTTTACTGATCAATTAAGTAAGAATGTAGACGACAGGTACCAAAGACTACAGGGTCCATTTCAATGTTGAATGTTAACTGGCTTAACATTTATAAAATATCACTGTATTTTCTTAGTGTATGTACATGTGAATAAGTAGGCCAACAAACTGCCCCCCCCCCCCCCCCCCTTGAAGAGAACGGCAGAATTAAGATCCGCCACATTTTAGATCATTAAACTAGACTTCAATATAAAACATTAACTGTGGTATTAAATTAGACCTCAATATTAAACACACTGGGTAGACACCATCAAAAAATGTTGTTTTCAGGCTTCATCTTGAAAGGTCTAAGGATAAAGGGGGTGACCTTCCCCAGGGGCAAAAAAACACCCATTAATTCCTCATCTCAGAGGGCAGTTACAGCAGCTGTAGGATTAGTGCTGGATTACAGCAGCATTAGGAAATCAGAAATTAAAGCTGGCCCAGGCACTGGGCACAGACTCTCTCAAATTCAGACTTCAATATCCGTTGCTATAATCTTAGTAGGCAGATGTAGCTTCGTCCTTCTGCCCGAGCAGATTACAATTCCAACCAGAACATAAGAAAGTTTATAAACAAGAGGCCGTTCGGCCCATCTTGCTTGTTTGGTTGTTAGTAGCTTATTGATCCCAGAATCTCATCAAGCAGCTTCTTGAAGGATCCCAGGGTGTCAGCTTCAACAACAGAAGGACTGACGCAGCTTCAAATAATACCACTGAAAAGGATATATTAAAAGCAAATGAGACCACTCTTCTATACGCAAGCAGATATTGTGTCAACCCTTACGGACATAAAAATGTTCAAGTTTAACTAACCTGTCCAGATTAAAATGAATATTTTCTATCACTCATTTTTCTACCATTTTCTGGTTTAATATTGTGTTACATAAGATTCCTGGCTCTTATGTACAATATTTAATATCGAATAAGTGATGACGGCAAAACACCCTTTAAAAGGGTATCATTTGTCATGCGACCCCCTATTATGTGCTGTAGACCTCTAAGGGGGGCTCGGACCCTAGGTTGAAAAACACTGCTTTAATTGATTCATTTTGCTATTGAAACTGTGGATTTATGACTGAGAACACAGAGCTGTTGATTAGTCAAAGAAAACTGTGAATTATTTGTATTCCCTTCTGAAAGTCCATCACTTTGAAAACCGATACAGTATCCATGCGTGTGTAACACTTCTTACAAACCAAATGTACTGGAATTCAATTCATCTCGTTTTTGAGAGCATTTTATGTGACCGCCTTGACGTCTATAATATAATGTTATCAGTTCAGTTAGAAATGTTTTAAGTGGGATAAACAGCTCCAAGTGGTGAATCGGAGAGTTCAAATCCAGTGGACTATTTTCAGAGATTCACCACTTATCGTTTATGCTTTACATACTGAACTGGTGATTTAGAGCCATCAAAATCCATGTCGGTTTACATTTTAAAATAATTTATTAAAATATATAATATACAACGTTACATCATCCAGTTTATTTTTCACCCATTAACTTGCATCTGGCAGTTTCATCAAACAGATTATTATTATTATTATTATTATTATTTTTTAATCAGTGCAGTCTGTAGTCAATCAAAATTAGGGGTGACTACTAGGATTTAAAGACCAATGCAATTCATGGTTAAGTGAAATTACCTTAGACATGCAGGTCTACCTAAACGTAAGGCTGCAAACAGAGCTTTTTAAAGTAATGCAGCTAGCAAAATAGTTTCACACATTTCCCCTGCCATTGCACTTCCATTCATTAGATCGGTCTCAAAACGTGCAGTTTCAAAAGAAACACATGCTTCAGAAAACATGCATTTTCATTTTATAACAGGCTACCTGGTACTTCTCCATGTTAAAGAAAACTCTATTTGCAAGCCATGCCTTTAGACTGTCTTGCACTTCCTGTGTCATTTCACCTGGCGAGTGAACTTGTGCCCAGCCCTTCACTGACTTTTTTCCTGTCAATAACCAATCAGCTACTTCCCCTTTGTGACTGGCATACTTGCAGCCAGTAACATGCTTTGACCCAGAAGGCACTACTGAGTTAAACCTGGCCCAGGAAGTGTAAATGCAAACAGGTAACCCGTGAATAAGGCATAAAAACAGAGTGTTCATTAACCTAAAGTAGTACCAGATATCATGTTTTTCGCTAATGGAAATGCAAAAACAGGTCCAATTTAGGAAATGGTATGGTACCAGATTATTTCAAACAAATAAGAACGCTGTAACGTGCGTTCCTTTCACCCACATAGTGAACGGAAGTGCAAAACAAGTAACACACAATAATTCCATTACCTAGAACACCTTTCAAGTCAAGGATAATTTGGTAATTAACTTGGAACACGCGTCTGTGAAATGCCTAAACTAAAAGAACATTAGAAGATGGGCATTCTGCCTACAAGCGACGGACAAAATGTTTTTTTCTTCATGTTGAATGAAACTACTCTAGAGTGCATTTTCCCTCCCCATGGGTATCAAATCAGATGTAAGCTCTCAATTTTGCTCATTTTAAGAATTGTCCTACACTGCAACCATTTTTCAATCAGAGTGCGGTTTGAAACAATATTGTGTTTTATCATCACATCTTAAATGCTACACAACATACTGAACACTGAAGTTGTTTAACAATGACGACAGCATCCAAAAATAGGTGAAAAGTAGGAAAATGTACTTAAAAACGAAGAAAACTGCACAAGTGGCCCAACACAGGTTTCAATACACATGTAAAGCATAAGAATATGGTGATGGTCAAGTTAAATTCTGCAAATATTCCCTATGGTAGTTCCAGTAAAGGTGAAACATCTTCCACAGTAAATATTTTACTCCCTTGTCCTTTAGCAGTGTGGCTGAAAATATCTTCACCTTTCAATACCCCAACCTATCAGAGGGCCTAAATATTGGACTTAAAATCCATCATGCTCAACCACCTAAGGAATGCCCTTACCAAGTTTCATAAAAATTATATGGGTAGTTCTTAATATACAGGTAAAGAAGTACATGGATACAAAATATGATATACTGTATATCTAGGGCTTCTGGTTTTTATTCATTTCATTTTTCGGTGCTTATTTTTAGCTATTTTCTAGTTATGTAAATTGTTTTATTTCAGGGCTTTCACTTTTTATCTGCTGTATGAAATTTTTGGTTACTTTTGTTTTTTCTGTCACAATATGTATAGTAACTGGAGTAAGTGTGTAAATACTCCCTAGCATACTGTAATATAGCTATAAATCTCGCAAGGAAGAACATATCATTTTAAATATTGCACGCGTGTTACAATCCTCCAATAGAAATGTAGGAATTTGCTGCCACTCAGTTTGGGTGGGTTTAAAGTATTCAGAACGAATCAATGCGAGATACAAGCCAGTATTTTATTTTGTAGGTATTTATTTTACTTTTTTCACATGAAAAGGGGTCAAGTCAACGTGAATTGAGTAACCATTTCCAGTGTTTATTGGATATACACCGATTTCATTCCATTTTTATTGGTTAAAAACGAAAATCAGAAGCCCTAGATATACCATACAGATCAGTCTATTTAAAAAAGAAATCTCCCTAATCATTCTCTTCTGAACAAACAAGATTCCATTTTTAATTACCATGCTTCTGTTCCAGGAATCAGGTTTACTTATAACTGACTGTACCACGCTCCCTTTATCTGGGTGTCTCACACAAGACAATGTAATATACACTTATACAGACAGGAAGGTGTTAAGTGACACACTGCAATTCTTTCACTCATGCACACAGTCACATGCAAACCAGCTTCTTGAAATACCTTCATGTATGACTCAACTTGTGCCCATAAGCCTTACAGTTTTTTTGCTTCTATAATTGGAGCTTGAAGTGGACAGCTAGCTCAGTTGTCACATAAAGCTTACAGCATTAGAATTAATGTTTAAATGTACAAAAACCATGGATTGAACAGCAGCTAGCAGCTGATTGATCTCAGAACTTGGGTCTTAAAGGATCCCAGTGATTCTGCCTCAACAATCATAACTGGGTACTGTAGCACATTCCATCCCCTCACCACTCACTGTATGAAGAATTGTCTCCTTCCCTCTGTCCTACGTCTATCTCTGCTTCATTTCCAACTGGGTCCTGGTTTCTGTAGTGTGCTTAAAATAATTGTTTGGGTTAAAAAAAAAATAGTTTTTGTTGACTCTGAAAACAACTGATTAAACAGTACCCAGGAAAATCCTGACTGGTGATAAAGTAATTCTATAAAAACTAGGGTCCCTTTGAAAAATACTGGGAATTGAAATTAGCAAGAACAAAACAGAAGGCTAAAAACTGGTCATTAAAGTATATTTAAGACATTTAAAATAAGTGCCACACTTTTTGAATTTTCAGTCCTGGAATGAATTCTCATATGTAGCTCATAAATTCTAGTGGATCATTGGGTTTAACGCTACACTCATTCACACCAATGATGTTCTACCTTAAAAATGCTCTGGAGTGGCAACACTAACATCTACATGTATTAATGCTTTATACAACATTTAAGAAGATACTGCAATATGTTTTCAGATGTACCGGTATTTTAAGGTTCTCTTGGGGCAATGCTAGAGGATTAGCTGGTGATAATAATAATAATAATAATAATAATAATAAATACAAGTTTTTAAATCATTTTACACACACTTCACTATGCCACACTACAGTGTTTTATTACAATACACGTGTATGCATGGTCTGCGTTGTGTATATTTTGTAGCCACCATCCTTGTTCTTTATTTGTGGCACACTGTAGGTTAATTTTGCAACAGGTATCAGCAAAAGAAAACCTGCTTTCAGAAAGGGGCAAGGGCATAGCCAGAATTATTAATGCCCTGTCTTCACCTGCGGTTAAATTAATTGTGTCTGTATAAATTTTTTTTTAAAAATTCAATTTGATAAACGAGTCCCACCCCCAGCAGTGACTTCCTTTGTGCCCAATAGTCTAACATCTCTCCTGGCCCCCTTCGTGGAATTCTCTCTGTGTGTGACAGTCAGCTCACACTGGGATCTCTAGAGACTTGGTGAAATATATTCTTGCAGGGAAGCGCTAAAAAGAGAATTTACAAACATGTTTCAAACAAATATAAAATGGCTACGTGCCAGTTAACCACACGTACCCACACACAGAGATAGTAAATATTACTGTACACATACTGTATAAATTAATTTCCTGAGTGTTTATTTTAATATTAAAACAGATGAAAGGTGAAAAAAGGGAATACATCAAAACTGAACTATGTATATCAAATAATTCAAATCATTCTTTTGGGTTTCCATAAAACTACCTAAATAAACAATAATGAACAACTTAATTGCTGCCTTTTCCTTTAACTCAATCATATTAAATAAATAGTCTCATGAAAATTCAAACCTTTTTAAAATGAATCACAAATACAGCATGTAAATTCTGAAAAACAAATAAAGCACTGTTTGAGTTCTGGCTTTGTTTCTAGTAATTTGGTTGTGTTCAGACTTTGCCGTGTGGTATTTCTCTACTATTGTCAGAGTGCTATACTAGCTTTTGTGCCGTTAAATTAAAAAAAACAAATATTTGAATTAAGTTTGAATATGAAAAATGATCCCGGGAAACAAACAAACATGCTACTGTCCATATAACTAAAATGTTAGTTCATATAATCGATAATTGCGCGACAGAAAAAAAAAAAAATACAAAATGAGATGTTGATAGTGGATTATCCTGTCAAAAAAAAAAAAAAAGAAGGTCAAACAGGTTAAGCTAGCAATATTTTAAGATGATCTGTAGTGCCAGATGCTTTTGTCAGCTGTAGATATATCTGTTAACCATACAATGCTTGAATGATATTGACCTTACATTTACAAGAATCATCACCATTGTCATTGAGGGAGATTTTCCCTCAATGACTTGCATAAACAGCATCAACTAACCTTATTAAAACTGTCAATTCAAAACCAATTAAAATCAACCAATATGATCTTGAAACCCTTGTGTCAATGCTTTATAAAATACAAATCTGATGCACTTACAACAAATTCCACCTCCAATGTAAATCTTTGATCCAGATCTTAAATGTTAATCCAGCAAAACTGACACTTCAATTACATCATCCAGCAATTCAATCTTTTATTCTGACTCACCAACAAAAAAAAAAAAAAAGCCCAACAAGTTTAACATTTAACTTACATAGTCGAAAAGCAACAATTTTACTTCTGTGACCACTCATGACTAAACTGCACAATTTACAGAATAATTTATTTAACAAACCCTCGTACAGTAAAGTAGATAAACAAAAAGATTACATATTCATTCTGTATTCACTCTATATAATGCATGTTACCATGCATCTGCTCCTATTTTGTGAATTCAGACATTTCTTACCCAACTTCTTTAACCAGGATCCTCTGAAAGGAGGTTTCTAATGCTGGCAATGTAAGCAGCTCGAAGGAGAGAGAGAGAGAGAGAGAGAGAGAGAGAGAGAGAGAGAGAGAGAGAGAGAGAGAGAGAGAGAGAGAGAGAGAGAGAGAGAGAGAGAGAGAGAGAGAGAGAGAGAGAGAGAGAGAGAGAGAGAGAGAGAGAGGTGTTTGTGGCGAGGGCACAGCTGCAGGGTTCTATAGCAGGCTTCTGCCAGATTTGTCTAGTTCCTGTACTGCCATTTAAAAAAAAAAAAAAAAAAAAAAAACATTTTAAATCCATCCCAGATATTACACAGTGACTCAATGAGGATACAGCCTTGCCTTATATGTACAGACCTCAAATCTGCCTGGAAGATATACACGTGGTTATACTGTCAAGTAGGTAACACTGAGCATTTGACACTATCCTGGCATTTCCCATCGAAGGAAATACAAGTCCTCAAAGCTTGTACAAGTTAGGGCAAGTCTTCCACTGTGTTAAGTCATACCACATTTTAATAAACGTAACCTGAATGGGGTTTTGTATTTTGCAAGGTGTTCAAATTGTTCTTGACAGATACCTGACTATTCTTCAATAACTTCCCCCAAAGAGAAACTAAGGGAACAGCCTGATCTCCAGAGAGATGTCCCATAAAGTCAGTGATGACTCCGAGACCATTCCTTGTGAAACACAATTTGTGGGAGAATAAGGAAGCACCTGCCAACAGAATTACATCTCTTTATAAAATGTATTTACACGCTACCAAGGTGCAGACTTCACTTACTTCTTCTCAGACCCGTCGCCAAGGGTGATGCTTTTCAAACATCCTGGTGCCTGAAGTAAAAAATCAGCCAATTTTTTGTCTCCATCTTTTTGAAAAGTAACATAAGGCTTCCCACAAGTAAATGTGATTCTAGTTTGAGGCAAAGCACTTGATTCTGAGGGGATTACTTGTTTATTTATTCTTTTAAATTTAGTAGTCGCCAATTAGTTTTTTGTTATTTTCTCCCCAATTTAGTAGTGTCCAATTATTTTGGCTGACTCGGGAGGGGCGAAGACAAACACACGCTGTCCTCCGAAGCGTGTGCCGTTAGCCTGCCTGCTTTTTTATACACTGCAGACTCACTATGCAGCCATCCAGAGCTACAGCGTCGGAGGACAACGCAGCCCTGGGCAGCTTACAGGCAAGCCCGCAGGCGCCTGGCCAGACTACAGGGGTCGCTGGTGCGTGGTGAGCCGAGGACACCCTGGCCGAGCTAACCCTCCCTCCCCCAGGGCGGCACTCGGCCAATTGTTCACCGCCCCCTGGGAGCTCCCGTCCTCAGTCAGCAAAGGAATAGCCTGGACTCGAACTGATATTTTTTAAATAGGTTTTCAAACCCAAACTTGGAGACCAACCTATATTAAACCAAGCTTTGTAATGTCTTGTGGTTCATGCACAGACAATATTGGAACAGCCTCTCTACCAGCAGGGGGGCACTATCAGGCAGTGCAGTTTTAGATAAACAAGAAACAGGCATGACCAGTAATGCTAAACCCCCCAAATTAAAACCAGTGCACACACATACAGAAGGTCCTCATAACTGTGTCTGCACCACACAGTATCCGAAGGGTTAAAAAATGGTATACAATTGTGACGGGGTACACCCTGCCCCTGTGTGTGTGTGTGTGTGTGTGTGTGTGTGCGTTATTTTGTATTTGTTGCATTATTATTTAAAACGTATTGTTTAAATATGTACAACACACAACTTTAATGGCTGAGCAAGGTTGGAGTGTTCAAGAATGGAGAACAGAGATGGTGTTTGAGAGATCGATCAATGAAATAGAGAGCAACTGCTACCTACCTAAACCAGCACGGTACTTGTTTTGTGTTTATAGTGTTCGTTTATTTTGGCCCTCGTGCCGTTTTATTTTGAGTTCAGCGTTTGTTCCTGTTTTGTTAAATCTTTTTATTTATAATTAAAACATGCAAGCAGCACATACTCCAGAGCTATCTGTGTCTATCTTCCTGGCCTGACGTCACCACCCAAGCCAGCCTGTTCACAACAATCAAAAAGCTTATCGGATTAGTCAAATTCAACCCTAAACATCTATAGGAGGTTAGGGGTGTTTGATAAAAGCTTGGTACAAAATCAAGGCAGTTATCGTGTTCACTGTGTAGTGTGCGACAGACAGATTAACGGATCAGTGCAAAAGGGTTCCAATTTATTGAATGAGAACCTACAAAACAAACCTATCCAAGTGAGGGGAAGTGACGGGAGCTATCCATGCCCAATGGTAAAACTGTGGGCTTCACTAGACCCACTTTTCCACCCCAGTAAAGCACAGCTACCCTTGAAAAGCCTGCTCAAAACACACACGACCAAATATACTGCATCTGCAGGCAGATGTGTTCCCCCAACAGCCCTCGGTGCTGATGAGATTAAATGTGTGCACTCTGATGGTATTTTTAGCCCTGCAGCTACCCCAATGAAATATTACAGAAATGATTTTGAGCTCTGCTGCATCAGATAAGAATGATCCCAAATGAAATAGTGACTTAAGACAGAGAATATAATGTATTACATATTTATCTATAAAATTATAAGTATATTCATATCTAGATCATTAGATAAATATTAGTAAGTACCTTTAAAATTACATTTTGTACGACGTTTGTTATCATTCCGAGAGGTTCTTTTTGTAATGACTTAAATACTGTGCTTTGACCGAGTTCATCAGGAGCAGCTCTTTAGTTCTAGTTAAATATAGAACTAATGTAGGACAGATCAGCCCAAGTGTCTTTACATTAGTCACCTGGTGCACTGTGTTTCATCTTCAAAATTTAACATTTAAACATGGAATACTGACGTATGTACCAATGTATAGGCGTCTCCACTATATGCCCCCATTGGGGATATGAATACATAAATACAAACCTGAAAGATTTGTAATATTTAAATAACCTAAAAGTACTGTAACTTCAAAACAACCGTATTTATTTTACTTCCCTACCTTTTATGATTTTTTGCAATCATTCCGAGGATAATTGCTACAATATTGGTATTTGAATATTTACAGCTGTCCTCAATTTGTTTTGAAAATTGAGCCTTACTGAAGCTGGCTGGGCTTCAGTGGCTACCAGCAGCGTCCTGTTAGGTAGCCTGAAACTTTTGAAACTGTGCGTCACTTACCAGGACAAGGAGCCTATAAAGAAACTATGATAAGGAGCTGGGGGTTTTAAAAACGGCTGAAAACACTCCCACAACCCTGACCCAAAAACGAAAAAAAAAAACGGTTGTTTCAGCAACGGTTGCAAAATTATAAAAACTTAAAAGGAAAGATAAAACCCTGTTAAAAGTGTCATTTGTAAGTACTGTGTATGGAGGCTCAATGTTTCAGCGCTGGCACACTGGTGAACTCAGAGACAGTAAGTGAAAGGCCTCGCTCACCCAGCCGCCCTGCTGGATGATGTAATCAGCCGCAGCCTCCTCCAGATACTGGACTCCGAGCTGCAGCAGGGGGCCGAGGGGCTGCTGGCCCTGCCTTGTCCGCTCTTTCAGGAGCCTCTGCAGGAGCACCAGAGGCACCAACACCTGGGGGGAGAGAGACAAAAACAACTACTCAGACATTCGGTCCTTCAAAACACCTCACCACAAAAAATACAGCATTGCACTTGAGAAGGTACAGAGAAGGGTGATCCCTGGACTCAGTTGTTTGAGCGATGAGGACAGGTTACACAAACTAAACTTCTCCAGCCTGGAAGAAAGAAGGGAAAGAGGGGACTTGATTGAACTTTATAAAATCATAAATAGTATAGATAATGTTAACACAAGTCACCACTTCAAATTTAGCACAGAGCCTAGGACAGGAGGGCATATGGAAGCCAAGTAAAAGGGGGGGAGGCTGAGAAGAGACTGCCATTGGTGCACAGTTTTGTGGTTATTTTTTTGTGATGTGGATTGCTGGTTTACCGAGGACCAGTTCTTGGCAAGCACTTTGATTTATTAAAATCTGATTGGACAGCAGTTTCTTGTTTTCTGCATGCACCCTGGCTGGATCACGCCCTGTTGCTATGCAACAGTATTCTAACGTGCCTAATCAAAGACGAAGACATTCCAATATGTGGATATCTTTGCCAAACTACACTTTTGTTGTACTGTAGTGTATGCATGTGAATAATAGGGAGACTGAACTCAGCAGCAGAAGTTTCTCAACATATTAAACCTGAAGGCTTTGTTTTATTTGTGTCCAATTATAAAAAGGCAGGTTGGTTCAAAACCCCAAAAAACACACCTTGGAGCTAATCTATACATGTACTTGGCTTCACTAGAGGCAAATACAATTTGGTGCCAAATTTTCTTTTTTCCCAAAACTTGTTTTTGCCTGTGCCTTCCCTTCAACTTTCCCAAACTCTGTTGGGAACTAAACACATCAAAATGGCAGAGCTCCTCAAACTAACAGTAAAAGATACACTTTGTCAGTGTTTGATGTGGAGAAACTGATATACACCTTAATTTCATGAAGAATTGACTACTGTAATGCCTTCATCTCTTGCGATAATCAATCTACTGTTCATATTAATAAAAACGGTTCCTCTTCCCTTCTAATTATGCAACTTCGGGGGTGGGGGAAGAGGGGAGAGATCCCTGGCCCTCTATGTGATTATTTCTTATTCTCTATTCCAGCGCTTTTGTTCTCCCTGCGTAGATTGCGAGGCTCTCCATGCGGCCTCGGAGCGTCAGCCGAGACTTTCCCGGCCTTGGAGGTCGATCGGTTCGGCCTCACTTCAGCAAGGGCGGTTCTCCCGAATAATCGGGGAAACCCTATTCTGTTACCAAGTCACAAGCACTTTTTTATTCAGTAGTCCCTGACGCAGGCCTGGCTCCTGCCTCGTGAATTATTATTAATGTAAATGTGTAAGTGTAACATTGACTGGATGCACCATAAGGCCTGTCTCTCACCAACTTATTGAACTGTGTATACCCCATTAGGGGATAATACAGTCTACAGATTCAAACTTCACATACAAAAGTTAAAAGGATGTTTGGCGTACCGTACTCCATCCTTGAGAATGAGATGCGACTTGCTGAACTGCTTCTTTGTAGTGTTTGTAGTCCAGGGGTCTGCAAAGAGAGAAAGGAAATGAAAACATACAAATAGGGTACTTTAAACAAACAGCACCATAAAGAAGTAGATCACCCTGATGCACGGTCACAGAACAGATAACACTGCACAGAGCCATCAGATTTGGGTTTGTTGTTCAGCAAGTATTATTTTTATCTCCCTCTACCTGGCTTTGAACTGCTTTGAGCTTATCTAGAGAAATGCTGGTACTGAAAAGCCTTCATCCTACCATGCAAGTTTGAGCTGCTTTTATTGTGCCTGAAAAACGCAAGCCAAGTTAGTAAAAACAATTGGGGCAACCCTGACCCCCACCGCTTTTACAGATGTGCTTATTTGCTTGGTGCTGGCCAAGGTTGCCTCAATGGTTTCTTGAAACTTGGTTTCAAGAAACCATTGTGTTTTTGATATCTCCACTTTAAATGGCTGGGCACTTTTGATAACTTGGTGTTTTTTCACATTTCCAATGTGTTTTTGTTTCAGATATCACTTCTTTTTTCACTTCATGGGTAATAACACACACACACATTACGGGAATGGCACAATTGTTCAACGTATATTAAGGCAATGTATTGCCGTTTGGATAGGGTAAATGTAAATAGTAGTGTAGTCTGTTGAAAGGGTGAAGATGTGAATCTGTGTAGCGTAGCAATTATGTAGTTGGACTAAAAGTATGACTAGTTAAGGTTCAAATCCTGCCTTTATATATGTAGAAATAGATGTCTACAATTATTTATTTCAGCAATTTTTTTGCAAAACTCCAAAAATGTTAATTAAAAAAGTATTCATACCCCGACAAGAAAAATTTAATTCATAGCTAGTTGAGGCACCTTTAGCAACAATAACCTCTTTTAAACAATTAGGATATTTGTCAGTGAGCTTTTGGCACGATTCCTTAGTGATTTTTGACCGCAAAATATTTCCAGTTCATTCAGATTCCGAGGACTTCTCTTGTGCACAGCCTTCTTCAACTCATACCAAAGATCTTCAATCGGATTTAGAACCTTGATTTTATTCTTCTTTTACCATTCTGAAGTAGACTTTGATGTGTGCTTTGGATCGTTGTTGTGTTGGAATGTCCAGTTGTGTTTTAAACCAAGTTTTGCAGCGGAGGGTTTCAGATGATTGGCCAATATCTTTTGGTATGCTATGGAATCCATTTTACCATGTATTGGAACTAAATTGCCTGTGCCATTAGAGGAAAAACAGCCCCATAGAAGGATATTACCACCTCCATGCTTGACAGTAGGTGTGGTGTTCTTTTCTTTGTACGCCTCACCAGACTTTCTCCAAATGTAACGACTATCAGCGTGACCAAATAGCTCGATTTTTGTTTCATCACTCCACAAAACCTTTGACAGGAACTAATATCCATCATTCAAATGCAGTTTTGTAAACTTTATGCGATTGTCCTTGTGACGTTTTCCTAAGAATGGCTTTTTCCTTGGCCTGCGACCATTGAGACCTTCACCGTGCAATAAAATCGACCTATGGTTAAAATGGAAACCCCAGTCCCAATTGCAGCCAATTCACTTTCAATATTTTTGGCAGTCAATTTCGGATTATTAACTTTCCTTACAATTCTTCTACTTGTTATTGTTATATCTCAAACCTACTTTTACAATCTGGCCCCCTAAAAAAACTAGTTGAAGAGCCCTGATCTATATGTTTGTGTAATGAAATACACAAAATTATAATCTGTGTATATAGAGACAAATCACTGATGCACTGTTTGGCCACCAGGGGGGGTTTCAATAATGTCAACATTATCTAGTAAACTATATAAAAATGACAGTCTGTACTAAATTAAAATAGTTTTAACTTGAAATAAAGGATGAAAAGATGAAACCCTCAGCTGGCAGTGATGAGGATGAGCTGCACTTGACCTCAGCGTTTCGAGACTATTTGAGGATTTAACTCAAATCAAACAAGCAAACGACTTAGCATGCAGCATGGGAAGGCTGAATTGGGAGACAATGGTCTTCATCTCTCCAACCTATTCGCTGTGGTTTTCATCATACAACATATATTTAACAGGAAATTCAAAGAGCTGACCATTCTTGGTAAGAGAATGTCATGGTACTGTAAATATCGTAATGAAGGTATGTCAGAAGATGAAAGCGAACAGCAAACTTCGAGAAGGGCAATGTTAGTTACAGCGTGTTCACAGTTTGACAATGTTAGAGCCAGAAGTTCAAAACGTGAAAATATATTAAACACACAGTGCTTCAAAACGGCATGGAGAGGCATACCTCCAGAAAGGTTTCAAGACTCGGGTGAAAAATGCTGGTAAGTTTCCGTTTTATAATGACCTGTGCTTAATATTATAAATGCTTTGATTGTGCGTTTGTTACATTTTTGTCGTTGTTTTACTATTGCTATCTTACGTACTGGACACTATTATATTAAATCCCGCTAATAATCAAGGTTGGTCATAGCCTACTGATGGATCGCGGAGCCCGCTGCGATCCGGCAAAATGAATCGCAGTGTTTGATGTATTGGCCACCACTGACTTACATACCTTTATAGGAAGCCATTTAAAGAGAAGTTTCAGCATACATTTTCAGTGTCTTATTTTATTTTTTTTCAAAAGTCGTTCTTAGTGCAGTTAAATGAGGACCCTCATACACTGATCATGGCTGTCCATCTATCTGTTTGTCTGTGTCACACTCTATATGGTAAGCACGATAATGCCTGCATCATATACTCCTAGCCTCCTACAGACCTTTCAAACGGATTAGGCAATCACCTGACAAACTCAGTTTCATACAAATATTTCAGTATTCAGTATCCACCGACATACGCAGCCTGTGTTAGAGCAGGCAAAGTAAGAGCCAGCTGTATCTGGTGCACCATTGTGTACAACCAGCATAGAGACACTTGAGCCTGCTTTTCACTAGATGGCATTGGCTTTTAATTTAATAAAGACGCTTAGGCTGATCTAGCCTGGATTATAAATGTCTATGACAGGAAAGTAGAACAAAAGAGCAGCTCCTGTACACTCAAAGCACCTTAACACAGCAAATGCAAAATAAATAACCAAAGTATTTGAGGCTTTGCAACAAGAACCACCCGGCATGAAGGTAAACATAATGACATAGCAACTGAACACTAAAAAAATAACTTTATGAATGTAGTTTCAAGCTACTCAATTACAGGACTTTTAATGGGAGCCACAGACTGAGCCTGCAATATGAGGGGTGAGGAGAGCGTGGTGTGCTGTACTCACAAGCTGAGCAGGCTCTGCATGGCGGTGTGTAAATGCGTTGACAGATCCTGAGATACTCTGTCCCCCAGGTGTGCCAGGCAGTCCTCTATTGAGCTCTCCGGGTTGGCAGGGCTGAAAACTGGAGACGTGTGGCAGTCAAACCCTGTGCTCGTGAAGGCTGCGGGGATTTAAACAGAAACAGCATTGCTTTGTTAAATATAGCAAGGCTTTCTGGACAGAGATGTTTTCTGTTACTGCGACATAGTGATGGAGGGCACCTTTTAAATAAAATATTGCACTAGCAAGCTGTTAGGAAGCGTTCAGTCTAGTTGAAGTTTTTTTTTTTTTTGGTTTCTATAGGCTAATGTTTAAAGAGCATATGAGAAGATGATGGCTTGCCTTTCGGTAATGTAAGTTTGTGTTCAAAGCGGGTTGGCTCTGTCATACAAAAGAGTGCTAGAGAAATAGTGCTAGAGGAAGCCACAAACACTGACACGTATTAGAAGTCATTAAATCGAATAAAAAACAGATACAAAGCTTATATAACAAAAAACATTTATTTCTTAAAACCCTAGGGAATGTGTTGTGGTTTAGATGTTTAGCATGTTTTGTCATGGACATTTGCTGAGAGTGTAAATCAGAGTGCGGGATTTACACTCTCAGCAAACTTATCTGCATAGTTTATTCCAATACATTTTAGTGGGAACATGAATTGTATTGCTGCTGAAAACTTGCTGCGCTGCTCTGGAAATGGCCTGTCAGTTTTGGTTACAAAGCCAACAGCCTAGCAGTGTATGTACCAGCAGTGGGGTCAGCTGTGCTTAGACGGAGAACCTGTTTTTCCCCCACCAGGACCTTTAAACTTTCTGACTTACCTTTCGAAATCTCCTCTTCAAGAAGCTTCAGCTCCTCTTCGATCTCCGCTTTCACTTTTGCAGCGACCTCCTTCTCCTGGGGCGTCTCTCCCTGTGCGCCTGAAGTCACAAAACATTAGCTGTGAAAATAACTTACAGAATTCTCTTCATGAAAACAGTGGTTGAGTTTCCTTCAGGGGACTACTTCTACAGTCTACCAATGTTTTCTAAATCCTTTTACAGTTTACAGTTCTTTTATCTATATACATTTGGTGTATGTATTTAAAAGTGTGATAAAGTGCCAAAAAAAAACATTACTTGACCGGACTCTTGACCGGAGGGTCGTGGGTTCAGTCCCAGGAGGGTGACACTGCTGCTGTACCTTTGAGCAAGGTACTTTACCTAGATTGCTACAGTAAAAACCCAACTGTATAAATGGGTAATTGTATGTAAAAATAACGTGATATCTTGTAGTAATTGTAAGTCGCCCTGGATAAGGGCGTCTGCTAAGAAATAAATAATAATAATAATAATAATAATAATAATAATAATAATAATAATAATAATAATAATAATCTCTGTTGCAAGGCAATGGAACACTCGGGTTACTTCTAGGTTTACTAACTATTCCAGCAAAACATATAAAGGGGAAGCAAGGTGGGAAAGCACAGTGTTGCACAAACTCCAACATAAATAGATCTATTCATTATTACTGAGCACAAGGAATTCACGGAGACACCCTGTCACAAAGACGGCCGGAGTGGGTGGCGTCAGACCAGAAGCAGGAAATAAACAGACAGAGACTTGTGGTTTGGTGGAGCTGAGCGAATGCTTTCGCTCAGCATTTAATAAACAGCACAGAAAATAAAAGGTTTTAAAACACAAAAACAGGACACGGCACTTGCGCCAAAATAAATAGACAAACAAAACGTACTAAACACTTAAACAGACAGATGAACAAACACGGTGAGTGAAAACACTTATTTACTTATATTTACTTTTCTCCTTCTCTCTCTCCCATTCTCCACTCACCGAACACCCAACCCCGACTGAAAGAAACGTGCATCTATATATACTGTTGTACTGGGATTCAATTACTAATTAATTATTCACTTGAATCCCAGCACGTGAATTAATTCTGTGCAACCCCGTGCTCACATATTACATTTAACCAGCATGTGAAGTGATTTGTGCCCTCCTCGTGCCTAAATACAAATTTACACTTTTTAAATACACGTGAAACACAGACCCGTTTATATCCCGTGTACCAATGACTATACACCAACATTAACACACGCACGCAACATACAACACATAATATGCACACAGGGGCGGGGCACATTGCCACACACCCATTGTCCTGCTTTGCATTGTGATTTTGCTGAGCACCAGAGCACAAAAGCAATCTTCCACCAAGTCACGCAAGCGCTGCAGACAAACGGCTATTTCAGTGGGGTTGCTCAAACCCAAGTTTATTTTTAAACCACATATGTGACACAACACTTCAAAACAACTTTAAATTAGTGCCAGGCAAAACAAATGTTAAGTTCTCCAAAAGATTTTGAGCAGGAAGACTGATATTCTTTAGAAACTACAAAAATTAAAAAACTAGAAAAGGGGTTTAAATTATGTCACTGAAAATGTGCAATGGCAAGACACTGTAGTACATTAAATTTCAAGCAGAATTTGAAACAGGATTATATTGTGTAAGAACACTGCTACAAGTTTCTGGTTCTCAGACAGAAATGAACAGGCAACCTGCTTGCACGAGTGTGGACGTCTTTTGCAAGCAGTTGCATGGACCAGAGAAGTGTTCTACTTTGCTTTGGTGAAGGCCCATGGCTCAGTGTGTTGCGTTTCTTTTAGCTCAATTTGTTTGGAGTTGGGTATCCATTTGCAATCAATTTTTCCCCACCCTGTTCTTACAGGATTTGAAAAGCCCACTTTGACTATTGCATCACTTATCGTAAGATCAAGGAGCAACTTCTATTCCTGCTGGCAAGCCAATCACCTCTTTTCATCTGCCAAACCCAAGCTCTGAATGTTACAAAGCTACAGAACCCAGGAGGCCTGGACTTGTGTCTCTGCCTGGACTTGTGGGACACCTTACCAGTAGGGGCTGCTGTGGAACAATCAAGTGAGCTATCCCAAAGGACAATGCAGCCCATCCCTGTGGGCACCCAGCAACTCAGCACCACCAGGATTTAAACCAGTGAGCTCCTGATTGTATGACTCGTGGCTGTGCCTTTACTGGATGAGCGACAGCGGACTCCAGAGGAGGGAAAGGGGGTGGTCAATAATGATATTTTCTTTAGGAATAATAACAAAAAGCAGGTAGCAGATGCCACTTAGCCACTCTGCCAGAAATACTGCATGGCTTGAAGATTCCTACACTATCCAAACAAGCTGGCTCCCCACACATCCAAAGCTATGAGCTTTTTAAAATGAATGCAATCAGCAATCTGCGCTGTTGGAGTTGCTCTGTTCAATGGCTGGACTGCTCATGTGCGAGTAATGGTACAGTAATTGCACGACAGACTGTCAGAACGGATGAGGGGTGATGTGGAAAACACATTTCCATTGCTCAGAGGCACAGCGATAGGTTGGGCCATGTAGATCACTATTAACAGTAGGATAAAAATGGCTTTTTGTATATTGAAATAGATCTTCTGAAACTAGCTGTACCACGATATAATCCCCAATACATCTGACAGCTCCTTACACAGAAGCTGGGCTACTAAAAAGGCTGCTTTCTGATCTCTGGGAATGTGAACTTTTGACCTCCAACAATGGATTGAAGCCACTATGAACACTCCCTACATCTACGCAGGCATACAATCCTAGAATGTACAGTATGTTTGTGCTAAAAACACACAGAATGTGTTTAACAAATCCCTTCCTTGTCATCTAATCAAAATACTCAGCAAACACTCCTAAACATTGGGCTGTATTCTAAAGCATGGCTTATTAACTTAGGGCAACAAATTGCGATTTACTTTCTGTACAAACCTCTATTTTTATTTTACTCTTAAATTCCATATCGTATGTCTATATTTAATTTAAAATTAATGGGCATTTTCAACACAACTGAATTAATGGATGTCAAATGCAGCACAGGAAGGACTTATGGTAAAGGGTTCAAGATATTATACACTATTTAGATTTCATACTTTGCATTATTTTCCTCTTCATTATTCTCTTATCCCAGAGACTTACACACTCTTAACATTAACAATGAATGTAAGCAAATTAGCTATGTTTATTGCAGGAATTGCGCACTATTGACAACACCCGGTAAAACACTGTATTAAAAGGCAAACATATGCAGAATTATCTTTAATTCTTTGAACATAATTGAATGCTAGTTTTTATGTACTGTGCGATGTTGTAATCAGACACTACTGAATGTTAGCTTGTTCTAATTGTGTACAATAAGATGGAATGTAAGAACACAAAAGCATTAGAGTCACACACGCTGCGGTATACTTGACAACCGTCTATTCGCAGCATGAGCCCAGACTGAGTGGAGCCAGCCTCTGTAGGATTTTGACCAATCAGAGAGTTTTGATAAGCATGCCTTACTGTCTATAGGTTGCCTGCTACAGGCACTAGGGGCAGAACTAGAGCTATTTAACCCCTGGAAATGTGAATGAAAAGGTGTACTGAGCTCAGTGCCTGGAGTCAGACCCAGGGATCTTTTTGATTCCTGTTCTGAATATTGTTATTTTGTGTACCTTTTAAATGCTTGTCTTTCTTTGCTATGTTTTTTTATTATTTATTTATTTCTTAGCAGATGCCCTTATCCAGGGCGACTTACAATTGTTACAAGATATCACATTATTTTTTTTACATACAATTACCTTTTTTTTTTTATTTTTTTTTTTTTTTACACACATTATTTTTACATACAATTACCAATTTATACAGTTGGGTTCTTACTGGAGCAATCTAGGTAAAGTACCTTGCTCAAGGGTACAGCAGCCGTGTCCCCCACCTGGGATTGAACCCACGACCCTCCGGTCAAGAGTCCAGAGCCCTAACCACTACTCCACACTGCTGCCCGCTATTTGAATAATGCATTTTAAAACCAAACAAGACAAAGAGCTTTCCATTAAATGCAAGCATGCAAAGCAGAGTGAGCAGCCAGTGATTCTCGAGTCAGAAAGGCTCTTCTCATCAACAACACGCAACAAAATAATATAATTAAATACACCACATCCATCAAAGACATCCAACTACACAGAGACACAGTAATGAAAAGCCTTCATTTCTGCGATTCAAAGCACATATTAGAACCAGTCCAGTTCCCAAATGAGCATCTTAATAGGACTTCTAACCAAGGTTTTAAAAATGTATTAATCTTATTAGCAGAAGCAATATGATCACTCCTCCTCTTGTCTTTTATTGAAGAGATTTTGATTATATACTTGCATTTTTAATAGGAATACGAAGATGATTTTAAATACCAGCACTAGATAAAGCTGAGGTGTCCTGATTTAAAAAAAAAAAGTGCTGTAGCAATTTCATCAATCAGGCCATGCATTAGAGGCCGCAGCCGTACTCACGTTACGCACTGTGCGTACCATTTGAGTTTCAAAATTCCGTCTTCATATGCCTGGACGCGCATGCAGCGGTCCAGATAAGATGCGTACCTGCTGCTTTTACGCATTCAAAAATACAAAATACACACAAATTTTAATTTAATGCATAAAAACGTGCATTGCAATTTTGCTGCACAGCTTGTCTGCCTCCCCTAAAACTTCCACTAACAACTACATCTGCCAGAATACAAAGTCTTCAGTTACTAGGAAACCGTACACAAGAAAAACCAACCAAACAAACAAACATTCTCCAATCTGGGGACTCCCAAGTGGCGCATCCAGTAAAGGTGCTCCGTGTGGAGTGCAGGGTGTGCCCTATAGTCTGGACGTCACGAGTTCGAGTCCAGGCTATTCCTTTGCCGACTGAGGATGGGAGCTTCCAGGGGGCGGCGCTCAATTGGCCGAGCGTCGCCCGGGGGGAGGGAGGGTTACGTCGGCCAGGGTGTCCTCAGCTCACTGCGCACCAGCGACCCCTGTAGTCTGGCCAGGCGCCTGCGCCCGAGAGCTGCGTTGTCCTCCGACGCTGTCGCTCTTGGGTGGCTGCTTGGTGAGTCCGCAGTGTGAAAAAAACGGTCGGCTGACGGCACACGCTTCGGAGGACAGCGTGCGTTCGTCTTCGCCCTCCCAAGTCAGCGCAGGGGTGGAAGCGGTGAGCTGAGCCTAAAAAATAATTGGCCATTCCAAATTGGGGAGAAAATATTAAAAAAATAATTGGCAACGACTAAACTAAAAAAAAAAAAAAACTCTCCAATCTGTGGCTAGCCCTGTTGTCTTTGCAGCCAATCACAGTAAGAATAAGAAATTTGAAGCTACACAGGTTGAAGCGTAAACACGACACCCCAGTCCAGCTACAAATCCGACTGGAACCATCGTAAGAGGCTAAAAAAAGATGGCTACAATATTAAACAAACTGTTTAATAACTTATTAATGCATTCCTTATTTTATTTATCTGTATGGCTTTATATATGAAGATATAACATGTTTGCTGTGTTTAAGAATGTAACGTTTAGATAGAAGTTCTGTTTCTGTGCTTATCTTCAAAGTCATACTGGCTGTGGTCAATAAAGTGAATAAGATTAGCTGTTGTCTCTGATGTTATTTTAATACAAGTTTTTATACAGTAGTTCAAGTAACATTGCATTTAAAATGGAAGGCTCTTTAATGCCCATCCCATTACCATAAAAGATTGTACAGTATTTAATCGAGCACAGTTAAACTGTCAGTTTAATTTCAAAATGTAACTGATGAAACAGACGTGCACGTTGAAAATCAGGAAATACTGCCACAAGAAAAAAAAGACATTAAATTTACTAAAAACTTTTACTAAAAGCATACAGAAAAATTCATCAAATATCTGTGCAGCACCTAGACAACATTACAGTATACTGGGTATTTAACACGACACAAATATGAACGTTCAATTCACTACGGAAACCAAACAAACTTTACAAAAACCAATGTTTAGTGACAAAACAAAAGCATAAAAAAACAGGGGAAGGGAAATGGTCATGTGTGCTACTTTTTCAAGCTATTGTAAACGGCTACAACTAATTACTAATTTGTAGCTTGTATTGGTGTTGTGGACTATTTGGCTGTCATTATGGCTGTTCTGTCTCGATGGCAGTGTGCTGTGTTTATTCATTTTTAGAAAGGGAAACGTAGGAAAGAACAGAAATGCAGCACTGATTGGCTGAAACACTTTACAGCAGGTTGATGCAGTCATTATCGACACGAGATGGGATGTCGGTGTGGTTCAGTTGTGCGAACCACGTGAAATTTCTGTCCATGTGACCCAATACACAGGAAGTGATACATTAATACAGTACACCCTCGCTATAACAAACCTATTGGGGGCCAAGCCTTTTGTTTGTTATATCGAGGGGTTCGTTATAGTGAAAGGACAATCAAAATAAACGATAAACTGTTGGAGTAAGTTAATGAGATGAGATTATGAATACAAGGAGAATTACATGTACCTGTTTGTTTCATGTATGCAATATTCTGCCTTTGCTTTATTCTATTTGTTCGAGTTAAAACGCAATACATAAAGCAAAAATTCTGAATTGAAGTAGTTAGTAAATGGTATTTAAAATGCACCTTATTGAGGTTTTGGTAGTTTCAGATGTGTCACTGTAACAAAGAAATCTAAGTTCCACACGCAAGTTCATAACCCCTCAGCTCCAAGCTAGTGCCACTGGAAGCACACCCTGTCACTTTTTACTCCAAATCTAAACCCAGACAATGCAAAATTGAAGAATAACGCCAGTTCGGTTAGGACTATGTGGTACTTTAGCCTCACCAAAGTGGCCATAAGCAATGCTCGAATGCATTGCAAATGCAACTTCAAAAATCCAAAATCCACGGATACCAAAAGGTGTTGCTTGATTCTTGTAGATCTCATCAACAGCTATCCAAAAATGTGGGTGATTTTTGGAGCCCCCCGTGAGTTATTTCAGCCTACACTTGCAACTTGCCAAAAGAGAGTTAGGAGCTCCTGGTATTTTTTTCTCAAAAGCTCTATTCAATACGAGTCGAACACATGAAGTACACATGATGGTAGCGACTAAGTTGAGCCCAGGGTGATTTTTCTGGTGAGGGTCACTTTTTTACTTCAGGTTGGCCCAAAAACCCCCAGGTGAATTATTCTAGCAAAATCTGAGCTGGTCGGGCAACAGAATGCCCCTTTTCTGGTTGAGTTGGTGTGGAATGACCCTATAGTGATGAAGGAATGAGTTAGAAAATGAATGTGGATAGTTGTATGACTAACAAAACAATCCCAGTAAATCGAATCGGAATGAAACACCCTGTCAAAGCGAGTACAAGCTAATGTCGCTGTTTTAATACTAACACATATGAAGAAGAGGAGGACATAGAAAAGGCGGAAATTCTGGGATCGGCTGTGGTTTGTTACACTAAAATACAGAAAAAACTAAATGATGTTCTAAAGAATAGGCTACAATATGTGTTGCATTGACTCAATGAGTAAGTAGCGAGCTTCCGAAAAATACAGCATTATATGTTGCTACTGCTGTTTAAATAACGTACCTGTCATTTTTCTTTTCATTGTTAACATCAAACAACTTTTTACACTTTAAAGTCTGTATCAAAGTATGGGGTACCAAGTGTTAAAAAAAAAAAGTACTAATGTTTTTAAGTGTTTTTTACCCAGATTTCATGTAAATCGCAAGTGTAAAAACATCTGGTGCCTTGGCCAGAATGCTGCCCTTGGAATTAAATGCAGGCTACATAAACGCTGTCTCCCTCTAGGTTTGTTTTCACGGTGCTCCTTTCTCTCCCCAGCCTTACCTTCTACTGCAAAACCCTGCTGCCCCTGTGGCCTGTCCTGTGCGATGAGGCCCAGGTAATTGAGAACGACATACTTCGTTTCATAGTGAAACCCTTCCGGAACAGCAGCAGCAGAGGGGGCAGCAGCAGCCATCGAAGAAGAAGAAGTGTTCACACAGACACAGCCTGGTCACTCAGTCTCAGTGTCCTGCAGCAAACAAACAGAACTGAACTGAAGGGACCGTGTCGAAATTGATATTCCAGTAATGGCCAGCACTGGTTTATGCTGGTCAGAACTGGTGGCATGCTATTTTAATACTCTACACTCATAAATTATTCTGCTGGTAACCCTTGTATGGGATTTTATATACCTGCTTGGACCCAGTAAATATTCAAATTCTTAACTCTACAGGGATGGAAATAAGACACCCATTGCAATGCAGTTTGATCCATTCCTGGTTTTTCTTTGAGTTTAATACGACACACCTGAGCTTGTTACCTATATACTGTGGCTAATCAAGCTTGTAGTAAAACCTAGAATGGTTGAAACTGCTATGTAACAGGAGTCATTTCCAGTTGCTGGAATTTGCAGCAGGGAACTGGACTCGTAAGATTAGCCAATGTAACCCCCCACCCACCTCCCTCCCTGCATTTCTATCTCAATTTACCTCACCACTTGACCTTGGCATTTTACTCTTCTTGGGTCTCAGGCCCCAAAACCACACCGTGCATTCCCAAGTATTAGGCTAATACTTTAAAAAATTTTAAATGCTTCCAGGTACCTTGGGTCAAACATGTCTGAATACCATGAATTGTTTCTCGTACTACCAAGGCTGAAGGGGATAATTCCCATGCTTTACTTACTGTAAGAAGAACCAAATCTCTTTGAAGAGTAAGAGTCACACAGAGTGGGGCCTCTCCAACAGGAAATACACTGTGCAGTATGCAAAGCATTGAAGTTAGCTTTTAGTTGTATTGTGGATAGAAGAAAATCTTTGTTCTTAAGGGGTAGATTGTGCACCTGTAACCCGAGACTGTGCAAATCAAGGACCACTGTCTGTGTCACTCTATATTTGTATTGATTTATTTCTTAGCAGACGCCCTTATCCAGTTGTTACAAGATATCACATTATTTTTACATACAATTACATTATTTTTTACACATTATTTTTACATTCAATTACCCATTTATACAGTTAGGTTTTTACTGGAGCAATCTAGGTAAAGTATCTTGCTCAAGGGTACAGCAGCAGTGTCCCCCACCTGGGATTGAACCCACAATCCTCTGTTCAAGAGTCCAGAGCCCTAACCACTACTCCACACTGCTGCCCAGTAGAAGACAACTCTCTCAGTGATGTCAGAAGTGAGAGGAAGAGGGGGACTGCAGAGGATTCACAAAGGTGTCAATCAGAACACAGTTACCCAGACATTGAACGCAAAGACAGGCTGCACTTACTAGCTGATCCTACTATAGTGGACATGTGTTCCATTACACAGCAGTCCAGCTACATATCCAAATTACCTAATATTACTCCCTGTATTTCTCATGGCTGCTGCTCAGCTGTAGTGGAATGCATCGTAAATACTGTTGTTCTGACGCTTTTATTATATGTATTGGAAAAAAAACTCTAACTTTGGCGATATTCCCATAGTTGGCCACTGTTTCTTATGCAGCACTACAGCCCACGCCTAATATGCTGGAAGGCTCTGTACACTTTTTTTTTATTTTTTTCAAAATGTCACTCAATTATGTTAAAATAAATAAACAAGCCGTTTTAAAACGAGTACAATATTTTAGACATTTTATTTCAATATTTATTTTAATTTGGGACTCGGAAACTGTTTTTTCCACATCTGTGTTACCATCTACCCGAGTGTGCAAACGCAAGTACCTTTCAGACATTAAAATTGTCATGGCCTTTACAAAGTGCAGTCTCGCTTTATAAACTATACAGAATAACGATTGTCACCATTGCACAGTTACTCCTTAAACTTAAATTATACAGATATATTGTTATGTCATGGTTATATGACTTCATAAAATAAATCACAGTCCTATTTTTTCTCTAGCCAAAGTTTTTCTGAACAACCGGAATGGTAGAGAATTTAACAAAAAAGTAAAACCTAATAAATAATTTGCACAATATGCACACTTGCAATTTCTAAGAATTGCACATTTCATTTTTGAGCACGTGCTTTCAACAGGACACCCAATAGACAAATTTTTTTTTTTTTTAGATCTATTACAGCGATGGATTACATTTCAGCGAAAGTTAGACGAACAAACACACCCTGCATGATTTCTCTTCTCACCCGCATTACCTGGCTTGGTTCTCAATCTGTTTTCTCGCCTGTCTGGAGGTCAGACACGCGCTTCGAATAATAATGCAACAAACTGTATGTGCAGAAGAACTAAACTGTTGCAAAGATGCATTACGTTTTTCCCTTTCCCAGCACTGGAATAGAAAATTAAATGACAATTAAAGGCTGAAATATAGACCGTTTCTGCATTCGCTGTACTCCTTACCTTACACCGCTTCAGTCAGTGTGTATCAGTGCTCTGTGGGCCACGCAAGAGTGTGTCTGGGTCTCCTCTGTTCTAAAACACTCAAGTTCCTAATTTGGAGGCAGAGCGGCCATGATGGGGGCAGAAATGCACAACAAATAGCAACACTATGGGAGGGTCAAAGGGCAGTCTGTGAAGCACAATTTCTGATGATATATCATTACTGCATTCATTGAGAATGTGCTTGCATGTCGTTTTTTGTTTGTTTGTTTGTTTGTTTTAACTACAGACCGTCATGAAAATACATTGTTTTGTTTTTAGTACATTTTTCGCTTCACCATGTGTCAAAGGTCATACGATGCATATTTGGCTCATCTATAAAATGTTTACTTTTAGCAAATTTACAATGCATTACATTCCATTTATTTATCCGTACACTGCAAATACATGTCATCCTATTTTTAAAGGGGTGCATATTATTCGCATAGATACATTAACACCATTACATAATATGATAGCAATTGACGCATCATTTATGTATTCATAATTGAAATTAATAATTCGCGATCCAACCATTTCTTTGGTTACATGTGCATTTATTTCATTCAATTGGTGTTACAAATTAAACTTTACAACTTACAAGTGTATGCATATTGGCTTTCAACAATTGAAAAAAGCTGACTTGTAAAACTTAATAATTTTAATATTTCAATCTCCACAGCACAATAAAGCAGCGTAAAATATACAACCGTATGTTCAATATAAACCGGTCGACTGCTTCCGTATCAAGAGGTCATGTGACACTAACAGATATAATAATAGCATTTCTTCGTTTTATTTAATTTTGTATTATTAAATATAAATGCAGACGCTAAAGCAATAATGAAGCTGATACTGTATTGAATGTACTATAAAAAGTAAGGTTTTGGCGTTCCCTTTTTTGTCATGTGACGAACGTGAAAAATGCAGATTCGTTTTTTAGGAACATTTATATAATTACAATAAAAAATCGTATTAAATGATAAATATTAAGTTTGTTTGATTTGACTTTACAAAATATATTCAATGTATTTATTTTGGGAATCGTTTTTGTCAAGTCATGTGACGGGTGCATCCAGTTCCAGCTGGAGGTTGGCGACAGTCAGCTGACCAGATCTTGGACATTTTAACATCTAGCGACTGCAGCAAAAACCCGATCATTTTGAATTTAAACAGCAGGGAGAGAAAAAAAAGGATCGTATTTAAAACGAGTCGAGTACGCCACTGATAGTCAAGAGGCAAGACCACCTTTAGCAGACAGCAATATATTCAGATCATTTTGCTTTTTAACTTTAATCAGAATATAATTCTCTATTCGCCGCAGCCATGGCACTCAGCGATGCAGATGTGCAGAAACAGGTACAGTGTGTTTTATTTATTAAACATTACGAAACATTACGTGGTTCACCGCATTCAGTGCTATTCGCCAGAAACGATTGTGCAGTAGGATTAATCTCAATAATTGTCTAATATTTTAAGTTTATAGGTTATTTAAGTGTAACTAAAAGAGTAACTGCTGATTTTACAGACCCTAATAGCACTAATATTGGACTACCTAATGTTGCTGTTTGGGTAAAACCAGCCATTATGTCATTCATCATCAATAACTCATTTAGAAACGTATATGCTGCCAACTCTAGTAAGTTCATATGCATTAATTATGCCAAAAAGTCCATATGCAATGCTTGTTTTTATTCTAATCTAATAAAACCATTCATAGTTTTTAGTGAGAGGTATAACTGTTAGGGATAATTCTAAGGACGGACTAAACCAGAAGAAAGTCTATTGGCAGCAGTCTTTTTGGGGTTTCTTATTACCAGTACAAATTCTACTGCCCAGTTATATTAATTTGTTTTGTGCAGCTAAATCTGCTGTCTTTGAATTAGTGTACAGAACACTAGTATGATATTTTAGTTTTTGATTTTCCTTTCCATAAAATGCGTCCAGTGGTACGTGAGATTGCAGAAAATGTGCGTCCTTGATTATAAACAATATAAATGAAACTAATATCTGAATATCTGAAGAAATTATTTCTTTTGATTTGTGTACGGTGCTCCTTTCATATCAAAACCCTGTGGTGTCAAAAAGGATCTCCGGTGATGCTTTGTATTTTCCTAAGTTGCTAATTATAACGTAAATGCTGCAGTTCCCCTTTTTAGTTTCTGAAAAGCAGGGAGTTGTTGTGTGTTTTTTTTTTTTTTTTTTTTTTTTTTTTTTTTTAACAAAGGGAATGGATGTTACAAACAGAAACAATTGTTAGTAACAGTTTAGGAATGACGTAGGTAAATGTTTTTACAATGTAATATTTTCAAGATGGCGTATTCATTGAATCACTTAAAGCCGTATAGCTTTCTGAAATAGAACTCTACTCTTTGGACGATGAAACAACCTTGGACTGTGACACATGGCTAATCTGACTTACATACATTTGTCCTTGAAGAATTATTCTTACATTAGCAATGTATTTTATCTTCAGAGCTCTGCTATGTCTCCTGTGTTTACCAACAAGCCTCTTTCCATTAAAAATCAGACCCAAAACAATGTGTATCTCTTTTCGCTGGTTTTCTAGTTTACAGTAAACTGTTTCCCCCTCCTTGCATCTCCACAGCGTTCCAGATCTGTAGCAGTTCTAGCTTGTTTGTGGTGGCATGGAACTGGGTACAGTAGATATAATCACTGAAGTTCTTAAAGCATGTCAAGGACTGTAGGTCTGGATTCAACCAAATCCAACTGGGGCTTGAGCCAGTCCTTCTGTGGCTCTCTAAACTAACAGACTCCATCACAGCCGTATTGGCAGGTTCAGTCTATCACCAGCACCAACAGTCTTCATCAGTTTGGAGGTTTATTACACTGTATTTACAGTGTTTTAATATATCAGTGTTTGAGTTTAACCATTGTATAATTACATTATGTATGTACAGGGGTGTGCAATTTTTGAAAGATACTTGTTGTCCAAGGGACAAAATGCTAGAAAAATCTACTTGTCCTTCTTAAAAATCTACTTGTCCCCTCCCTGTCGCACAAAACACACACAAAGTAGACTATAACTTGTAGGATTTTGGTTTTATTTAACAGTGAACACAATCAATCAATTAGTGATTAACAGGGGCGGATCTAGCCTTGTAGCTTCACTGGTTCACTAAATTCTTCAAGATGCATAAAAGGTTCCTTGTGACCCCACCTCGCCTCAACAAATGTACAACATACTTTAAGGAAATGTTCCTTTCAGTGCAGTTTGGAACACATTTGCTAGTAAATTTAAGTAACATCCTAAGAGTACTACTATAATGAGCAATACTTGGAGTTATTCTGAGACTTGTGGTCTAACGGTAATCAGTTTTGCCATAGCTGACGCCTGTCAGTTGATTTTCTTCCTCAAAAAGTCTTCCAATCTAAAATAGCTGAATAGCTTTGTATTATTCAGTTTACCTTGATATCGTGCAGATGTACTGATTTAAAGCATTTATTCATGATATTTTTCATACCGATTTGAAACAGGCACACCCGTAGGACTGTGATGTCACACCATGGGACGCTACACTGAAGTCTGAATGATGAGATAATGAGTTGTGATGCGACAAATAAGGAAATACAAGCTAGACATTGGGGAAACATTTTGAAACAAAATACACCATTTTAATTTGGTTTTTGTTTTTCAAAAGCAACACATGTTGAACATAAAAGTAAATGTGGACAACATCGGCCAGCCCCTTTTAGGGACAAATTGATTTTTTTAAGCACTTCATAGCCATTTTCAGTAACATTAAGTACAATAAGTAACATTAAGTATGGGAAACAAATATGACATTCTACTTTATAGCTCAAGATATTATTTCCATTTAAATGTAGTCTATTCCTTACACAGGAATTTTGTCCTTTTTTTTTTCTAAAATTCTAAAAGCATGCTACAAGGAAAGAGTCGCATGTAAAAGACGTGTTTTATGGGAGAAAGGGATCATACAGCAGATGTGCTGCAGGGGGAGGGGTTCAAAAGTATCACTCCACTGATCATGCTAGCTGATGATTTGAAATTTGTGACAGCTTCACAAAGCATGATGAAGGGGAAGGTTCTGGCTCCGAGATATGACTGACAACATCTTTCTTTTTGATTTCTGCCAACTATCCCTCGTCTTTTTCTGTCTAGCTTCAGTGAGGTCCTTGATTTGGGAAATCCTGTACTTGTCCCTAGCCTTCTTTGCCTGGTAGCTGAGGCAATAACACAGTAATGTTGATACTGAGGGGATGGTTATCAATGATTTCTATCTTACTAACACCCTCCCTAAATCGTGTTATACAAAGATTAATGGCACACCAAATTGAATGATAACAATGAGAGCAGTTACAATCATAAGGGACCACACAGGGTGGAGATTAAATATTAGGCCTATGGTACATAAATACAAATATGAGAATTCTCCTTTGGCTCTGGCTGTGTCTTTGATGAACCTTCCATAATATACCTCTTTGTGCCAGCAAGGCCTCTCTCTTAGCAGGATGGTTATTGATCTTTGCTCGGTACTTTGCTGTTCTCTCTTTGCTAGTGGGCATCTGGAAGCAAACAGAAGAAATAAAGGTTAAGAGATGTTAAAGAAAAATCTGTACATCATTATCAGTTGTGGTAGAACATTTTCCAAAGCACTAGCTATATTTGAAAATATGAAACATTTATCACTTAAAATCCTACAGCAATTCTTGGTAAATTATGTATACTGCCTTTATAGATTATACAAGGACATAGTGCCTCTTATGAGGCTAAAAATCCATTTGTTTCCTGTGGTGTGACGACTAGGTCCTATGGAGTGACGCTCAAATATCTGTCACAGCATAGAACATTTTCTATTTCTGATTCCAAACAGGCGCTTATAAAGCCATATATATCCTCTCATGACTTATTTGTTTTCAGTGTAAGAGAAGCAGTTTAAAAACCTGTTTTGATCAATTCCTTTTCTGTGTGTCACACTGAAGGACATACAGAATGTACATGTCTACAGGGAGGCATAGATGATGATTTAAAAGATATTTCTGAGAGACTAACTAACCTTGATGGAGTCCTCCAAAGGCCTGTTGAATTCCTAATGTCAAAAATGAAGTGTAGTCGTCTCCAAACATGCCTGAATTTCCTTGCAGATTCATCGTCACACCATTGGACATTGATTTTGGTGACAACCTTTTTAGATAATACTTTTGAACTCTGTCTTATAGTAGCACAGGATATCCAAGTAGAATTAATTTAGGAGCCTTAGCTAGCATTTTTAAAGCATAAAAGATGAACTTATTCAGAGTTTTTATTACTACACACCATTGGGGACAGTCACACCACAGGACCTTTTGACTCTTAAGTGATAAGTCAAACATGAAATAATCAATCTTTACTTAAAATGAAGGTGTATAGTGAGTAATTTTATGGAATATATAATTACAATTTTTTTATAATTGCATCAGTTATTTTGTAAGGACATGGTAGCGTTTTGTGTTTGACCTATATATATATATATATATATATATATATATATATATATATAATTAGAGGTGGGCAACGATATGGAAATTGTATATTGATATCCTGCACGTATTTCGATATCGATAATATCAGTCTTCCAAAACCCAGGTAATATATTAACAATTGCAACATCAAACATATATAGACATATGAAAAGCAATAGCTTTCTTTAACTTAGTGGTGCTTTGCTTTACAGTATCCATGGAGAAAAACAAGGTCTTGTTATATTGTTTTACTATTCCATCATCAGCCACCTCAAGACCAAAATATTTCAATCCTCGCTGTGCACAGACTTTAGCCAATCCGGAAGTAATTGAATCTTCAGCTGCTCTGCGTGTACATCCTGGCTCACGACACCTCTAAAAGTAGTAAGTACGGTGTCATGCTGAGTCTTGCATTATTTTGAGATGTGTTTTAAAAGTACATCTCATTTATAATACCGAAAGTTCACATTGTAAAAATACATTAACAGTGTAAGTGTTGAACCACTGAAGCATGCACTTTCAAAATAATGCAAAAACGGATCGCCAGTGGTGCTTACTCAGCCTGCAGCTTGCAAATAACATAGCTACCTCTGTGACTATAAAGGGGAGTTATTACATTTAAATAGACTTATTTATTATTATTATTATTTATTATTATTATTTATTTCTTAGCAGACGCCCTTATCCAGGGCGACTTACAATTGTTACAAGATATCACATTATACATTATTTCACATTGTACAGATATCACATTATTTTACATACAATTACCCATTTATACAGTTGGGTTTTTACTGGAGCAATCTAGGTAAAGTACCTTGCTCAAGGGTACAACAGCAGTGTCCCCCACTGGGGATTGAACCCACAACCCTCCGGTCAAGAGTCCAGAGCCCTAACCACTACTCCACATTGCTGCCCTATTTTGTTTTTAATGACAGGCTCCTCGGTATATATACTGTGTATGATTCTGTATGGCATGCTGTAGCAGTTAATGCATTATTCCTATGAATGTACTACATACATGATATAAAATGGTTATGTGACACATGTGGTGACGGGGCACCACCAACAGATCACATGGTACCGTACAGAAAGCATAAGGTGATGTTGATCAATCAGATGGCAGGAAGGATCACATCTAACAGTATGACTGGGAATGTTTATTTATTTTTAGTTTTGTTAATCTTTGGAAATACTGAAGTATGACCAACTTATCCCTTTTAAATCAGGGGTAGGCAACCTTCCATCCCACCAGACCCTTAATTATTTAATTGACCTCCAAAAGGGTGAATTTAAAGGAAGGGTCTGGTTGCAACAGGGATATCTTGCCCCAAAAAAGTGAATTAAAAAATTTAGTGACATCTTTCAACTCACCTACGGCTTAAGGTCAAGAAAATACAATTTACTGGGAAAAAAAAAAAAAAAGTTGGTTAAAAACAGGAAATTACATCAATTATTTGCCTCCTCAAAGCTCTATGGGTACAGTGGAAATTTCTGTGTAGTGGAAACAAGTCAATAGTTTCTTATAGTTTTCTGTCTAAGCTTCTGTTTCATTCTGGTTGTAACTATCTTGCTTTCACAGATCAAACACATGATGGCCTTCATTGAGCAGGAGGCCAATGAGAAAGCTGAGGAAATCGATGCAAAGGTAAGATGACCTTGTCTGTATTCTCTACAGGCACCCGTGCCAATGGATAATGCATCCGCTTACATTTTCAGATCATTTTTAATAATTTGCCATCAACATTCAGGTGAGCTATTGAATGTTGTTATTGATTGAATAATCAGTAGTGAGAATTATTCATTTAGGGTAGTCGGGAGCTGCCATATAGTAGATCTATGTGACGTGGGCTTGATCAGTTGGCACGATCTAGTGATCTGCCAATTTTGATAGATAACGTACAGATAACGCACAACTCATATGCATATAGTGTGTAAAAGTATGCACATTCAACTTCAGTGCTTTTCTACATTTCCTTGTACGTTTTTCTTATCCAGGCAGAAGAAGAGTTTAACATTGAGAAGGGTCGTCTCGTACAAACTCAGAGATTGAAGATTATGGAGTACTATGAAAAAAAAGAGAAGCAGATCGAACAGCAAAAGAAAATGTGAGTTCCTTCCCTGTCAGGCAGGGATTTCCATTGTGTGTTTTACAGATAGTGAAGGTTAGGTGGTACAGTATTAACAAGATGCAATGCGTGATGCTGCAGCTGTTGCTGAATAAATATTTTAGTAACACTCCTGTAGTATGTTAAACTTGCTTTAGGCTTGTTGCAAGTTTTGTTGTGTTTTTTTTTTTTCTCCTGATGCTACCAAGGCGTAATTACCCCTCGTGTTCAATTGCTGGGCACAAGCTTTTACTTCACTGCAATGATATTAAAATAATCACGATGTGGGGAGAGGAATGGAGTGAAAAGGTATGTGGGCGGTACAATCATCGATATTTATTTGAACGATTCGATTCTGTGTGCCGAATTCATCAACTGCTATTTGGAGACTTAACTGACAGCCCTACTTCCCTGTGGCTTCACTTAAACTGGGAATTTATATTATGTGCTAATGCAAAACCACCTGCCCTAATATCTGTGTGTAGATCTGGATGATTTGAAATGCTTCCATTTTATACTTTTCTAATTGCAAAACACCTGCCATAACACTGTCAGTCTGGTCTATGGGCAGCAGGATGGAGCTTATTCAACAAGACTAGATTTATAAAGGTTTATAACTTGTTCCAGAGGTGATGCAGCAAAGTCACTCCTATAGAAAGGCCAGTAGTCAAATAGTCCCTGTCCCCTCCCCCATTTTGACACTGTTCCATCTGAAACAGTAATTTGTGCACTCTTGAATATGAAAGCAACAGCCAATCAAAGGCCTACCGTCCTCTTCCTTTGTCCATCCCCACTGGGGATGAAATCTGCTGCGAAGGGGATACAGTAAAGATGATGTACGTACATGGGCCACACTTCACATTTATCCATGTATCTGAATCCATTATCCAACTATCCGTCAGCCTGTGTGCCACACTTCACATTTATCCATGTGTCTGAACTCCTTATCCAACTATCCGTCAGTCTGTGTGCCTGTCACAAAGACGGCTGCAGTGGGTGACGTCAGACCAGAAACAGGAAGTAACACACAGAGACTTGGGGTTTTGATGAAGCGCTCAACATTTAATAATTAAACAGAACAGAAAATAAAAGGTTTTAACACAAAACAGGACACGGCACTTGAGGCCAAAATAAAGAGACAAACAAAACGGACTAACATTAACAAACGGTGGACTCAGACAAACAAACACGGTGAGTTTAAACAACTATACTTTACTTCACTTCACTTCTCTCCACACCCGTTCTCCACTCACCGAACACACAACCCCGAGCGAGTGAAAACATGCTGCTTTTATGCAGTTGTACTCGATTGCTAGTCAATCATTCAATTGGAATCTCGGTACAACTGCACGTGAATTAATTAAAGTGCACTTTCCCGTGTTCACATACTAATACTTTAAATGCACGTGATGTGATGTGCCATCCTCGTGCCTAAATACAAATATACAATTTAAATACTCGTGCTGCACACACCCATTTATATCCCGTGTACCAATGACTATACACCAACATTAACACACGCAACATACAACATATAAACAAAATACGCACAAGGGCGTGGCCACATTGCCACTCTTTATCCAACTATCCGTCAGCCTGTGTGCCACACTTCACATTTATCCATGTATCTGAACTCCTTATCTAGTTATCCATCAGTCTGTGTGCCACACTTCACATTTATCTGAACCCCTTATCCAGTTATCCATCAGTCTGTGTGCCACACTTCACATTTATCTGAACCCTTTATCCAGTTATCCATCAGTCTGTGTGCCACACTTCACATTTATCCATGTATCTGAACTTCTTATCCAGTTATCCATCAGTCTGTGTGCCACACTTCACATTTATCTGAACCCCTTATCCAATTATCATGCCACATGGCGTTAATATTATTATTACTGAGAGTCACATTCTGGAGTTATATGCAGGTGTCTGACTGTTTGTCCATCAGTCTGTATGTCACACTTCTATCTGGAGAATGGCTCATCAAATTGTGATTAAACATTTCATTGCTAATTCTTCTATACTATTCTGTACATACTGTTGATTTGTCACGGTCATTCACTTTTTCATCATACTGATGGCTCTTATTCTGAATTCAAAGCCAATGCGTGTGGATGTGTGTTACTGATATATTTGTTTATTAATTGCATCTTAATTTAAAATTGCAGATTGCATTGCAGGTTGGGATTGTATTGGCGGCATAAATTATTCTGTCCTGGGAGGGGGCAGCCCGTTTAGACAATGTGTATTTAAACTTTCTAATGTGTGGGCTTGTGTTTTTATTTATTTATTTTTAGTCAAAAGCTTTAGCTGTTCCCTACTGCTTTATTTAACAGTCAAATGTCCAACTTGATGAACCAGGCCAGGCTGAAAGTCCTCAAGGCCAGAGATGACTTGATTTCGGTCAGTACCATGAGTTTATTTCTCTTTGCATACATCACGCTGGGGGTTAATTTCTGTTTAATTTATTAAACGTTTAAACATCTCAGGTGGGTTTCCCATACCTTGATTAGCACTAATTGTGGACTAGTTTGCCTATGGTAACATTGGGTAGTTCCAGATTAGTGCTAATCAGGTTCTGTGAGACCAGCCTATTGTCAATGTTTGTAGCCAATGTTTGTATTACTTTTTTTTTTTTTTTTTTTTAATAAATTACAGCAACATGTATTTGTGTGTAAGACGGTGTGTGTTCAGCATTTAAATCTGTATGGTTAGTACTGTGAATAAATATGCAAATAAATTGGCCTACTTTATACATTTACACATGTCTTGCATATTTTTGACAGTGGTTAACTGCTTAGGCAAAATTCTTTCTAAATGTTGAAATGACTCTGAACAATTGTATTTCACAGCACTAATCTGGGGCTACTATACCTGAGGTAACTAACATTAGGAAATTCAGGATGAGTGCTGATCAGGGAATGTGAGACCTGTAGTTAAGCAATTAAAATATTTATAGTAATCCTTCCACTGATCTTATAGAAATGTGACCAAGCATGTTCTGTAATATAACTTTTGTTTCATTACAGTAAAGACTTCCTTAACCTCTGACATAACACATTTCAAGTATTTCTGCATCGCGTTGCACCTGAAACGATTTAGAATCATTCTTATTCGAGATAGGATGGAGACGCAGTGATGGCTGTGCTATATTGAAACGAATTAGAATCATTCTTATTCGAGATAGGATGGAGACGCAGTGATGGCTGTGCTATATTGAAACGATTCAGAATCATTCTTATTCGAGATAGGATGGAGACGCAGTGATGGCTGTGCTATATTGAAACGATTTAGAATCATTCTTATTCGAGATAGGATGGATACGCAGTGATGGCTGTGCTATATTAGATTGATAGGCTGTAATGGTTGTGTGTTTCTTGCGTCAGGATCTGTTGAACGAAGCCAGACAGAGGCTGGGAAAGATTGCGAAGGATCCGGTCAGGTATGCCACCTTGCTGGAAGGACTAGTGCTGCAGGTAAAGTTTTTCACTGTGTGCTCCTGGAAAAGCCTGAATGTAGTTATAGTCCCATCAGTTTTACTGTGCGTTTTAAAGATAACATCCTGGTGGTTCAAATTCAAGATGGAGGCGAGATGTCATCCTGTAGTTATAGCTATTATAAAACAAGTGTGTTGGACTTTCCTTTTTATTAAAGTCCTTGATTTAGTGAAACTTAACATTTATCGCCGGATCTCTTTTTGGAATCCTATGTTGCGTTCATTCAAATCAAATAACAGAATAGCCGGGTGAATCGCACTGTTCCATATCGGCTGTTAAATATAAGTTTAAACATACTTTAGTTTTCAAACATTATACATGTCCTACAACAAGAATGCTCCATGAACGTCCATAGATTGCTGTGGTTATTTCCCTCATGAGGATAGACGTCGGGCGATCGTGGGTTATATTTATAACCGTAGTACTCTATGAATGCTCATGGTGTTTTCTCGATTTAGAAAAAGTCTGATTTACTTAATCAGAACAACGAATAAAAGGTTAAAGTGTTACACGGCACACTGGAAAGTTTACAAGAAACGTATTACGTTACCTTTCCTGTGTCCCGTCCTTGTCTCAGTTTCAGTATAACACTGACATATTCACACACCATGGATCATAAATCAACTGGGCAACACATTTCTCAACATTTACTCGGGAGCGTTCGCCAGGAGAAGTAAATCTCTTCTAAGGTTCACAGTGTATCCAGATCACGCTCCCTCCTACAACAATTCTGGTTTTCTGTTCCCACAATACACCGCTCATTTCAATCGGAGCCCCAGCATTGTTGCAGAAGAGGGGTGAAAAAAAATACGGGATACAACAAAGATACAGCAATGGGTTTCATGTAAACACTGCAGGAGCTTCTGTAACACTTTAAATGTGCCCATGGTGGCTGTGAGTTTTTTACACGGCATATGTATATTACTAAGCGCTTGTTAGTAATATTCTTTTAACTAGTGTCGATTGTTACAGTTAATGATCCATATATATAAAAAAATACATAAAAGTAACTATTGCTGATTCATCAGTTCTTGTTTTGGCTACCCCTGTTGACTGTGGAGAGGTTTGGTACAACCTCTATAATAACACATTATTTATCTGGCAGGGATTTTATCAGCTACTGGAGCCCTCTGTGGTTATCCGTTGCCGTAAACAGGATCTTCCCATGGTGAAGGTAATTGTATTCTATTTTCAGTCTTCAACTTTGACCAAGTTTCTTTCTTTAGGTTAAAGGAGGTTTGGGAAGAAAGCACTGTCCAATATGGCTTAGCAAGGCTTATCTAAGGACTTTTACATACAGTAACCCAAATTTAGAAATACTGAAATAAAATGAATACCGTACATCTATAACAAATGTCTCTCGTCAGAATCTAGGTCCTTGTGCCTGATTAATGGTGCTAATGATGGTACAGTCCAACATGGCAGATGGCAGGCTAATGTTATTTAGAGGGTGATGTAACTTAAAAAAAAGGATGGTGAGTAAGTAGATTCAAGAAAATGCACGGAGTCCTTTTCTTCATTCAGTTGATAGGTTTATTGAAATATGCAGGGAGTCTGGTCCCAGGTACAGGACAAACAGAATACTCGTTCTTACAATTGTTGCATGACATTAAATACCCTTCTGCATAGGTGTCTGTCTCTCTCCTCCTCTTTCTCTGACACTTAACCAATAGAAAAGGTACAACTCATTATCCTGTTACCATATATTTCATTTAGTGTGAGTGTGTGTGTGTGTGTGATCTAGTGTGAAGACCTCTGAACTCAGTGCATTCTTCAGACCCCTGGTGCCACAAAGGTCCATACATCTGGTTTTTGTTATCTTCTTGAGACCTTTTCTCTTTGGATCTCTCTGAAGTCTTAGAGCCTGGCTCCTTCTGGTCCCCTTGAAAACTAGCTTTATGACCCCGTCATAAACCAGATGTATTTTCTAAGCAAAAACCTGTTAACTAGTTTTATACCCCAGTGGACTCCCCGAAGGGCAAGCTTCTTTCATGTCAGGGCTGGAGATCAAAGGACTTGTTTGTACAGCCGTGTGCTGCTGGCCAGCCATTTGCTTTGACACAAAAGAATCTTTTTCAGTTGTTACAACTTCAGAGTAACTTCTCTACCATCTTGCAGCTTTCATCTATCACAGCAGTGCTTGTATTTTTGGAATTAACAGTTTTTTCTATCCAATGTTAAATCACTTTTCAGAAAAATAACATGAATACAGCCGTCATTCCTCATGCGTAGCAAACTGCTATTCAATACTTGTTCCATGTTTTCCAACAGAGGGACTGTCCAAAGCATGTGATTTTGTTCAGTATTGTACAACTGAGTTTGTTGAAACCTGTGTTGTGTGCATTTGTTTAGGCTGCCGTACAGAAGAATATTCCCATCTTCAAAGCAGCTGTGAAGAAGGATATTAATGTTCGCATTGACCAGGATAACTTCCTGCCACCAGAAATGTAAGAATTAGTAGTTTCTCTTGAAAAGATTTCAAACAAAGTTAATTTTCCATGCTTATGCCGTCTCAAGCACCTTATGGACTATTTTCACAAAGATTTAACTTCTGAGTTGTTATTAAAGGTTTTTATTCCGCTGCGTGTCCATTAGGGGCGTGCCAATACTTGTATATTCTGAGTAATTCCCTTTAAGAAATTTAAGAAGAAACCAAACAAGCATATTAATGAATGTGCTAATTTCACAACATGACACGCTTCCCTCGTCTGCAACTGAGTGCCAATCAATGACAATTTAGTTTTCATTGAATGGTTTACAAGCTGACTTTTTTACTGCCATACCAAAGTCATAAACTGTCTCAAACAGAGCTACAGCTGTGCAAACTGGGATATGTAGTACGGGTTTGCCTTGGGGACTACAATCCCACAATTCACTGCAGAGATTACACATTTTAGTAAATAAAAAAAATATTTTACATCGGAAGGATAAAAGGAGATTGCAGATAAAATGTACTTGCTTGGACCTCTCAGAACTACATTTCCCATCCTCCTCCTGCTTGCATGTAACAGATGGATTTAACAGTGAGCAGGAGGAGGATGGGAAATGTAGTTCTGAGAGGTCCATGCGGGTACATGGGAAGCCATCTTGAGGCAGGGAATGCAATTTAAGTTTAAAAAAGTGGTCAAAATGAAAAAAAAAATAATTAAACAATACACACACCTTACGTAAACAGTTGTAGCAACACATGGGAATATGTAACACACAATAAAATAAAAAAGGTCCTTATATACCCTTTAAAAATCATCAAATGAAAGAGAACGATGGGTTTAAAATATCACTGTATTAGATTAACTTCCTACCAGTGCAAAATGACTGGGTAAGGTGTTTGTTTCCAGTCCCCTGAAAAGGGTTCAATTCCCAGGGTGTATTTGGTTTTGCTGTTTTTTTACTTGGTATTACCAGAATAATGTTAATTTACACTGCTGTATATCCCAGATCTGGAGGTGTGGAAATCTATAACGCTAATGGAAAAATCAGAGTGGCCAACACCTTGGAAAGCAGACTGGATCTTATGGCACAACAGGTATGGAATTGAATTGGGGTTCCTCACAATGTATAGTGAAGGCATTCGCACTTGTTTGTGTGTCACACATCATGTTTGCATATGTCTTGAGAACTGTTTATCCAATTGTGATAGCTTGCTGGAGACATTCTTTAGTACAGGTTGTTATAAAACTATAGGGGGTAACAAGAGGTGGTGTGTAGGTGACACTTTAGTTTTTTTTTTTCAACAGCAGTGGTTTTCAACCAGTGATACGTGTGTACCAATACTGGTACACACCCGCAGTTGTTCTTTATGACAATATGATTTCTCAACCACTAATGCTTGTAAGTGCAGAGGTGTTAACACAAGCGTCAACACAAACAGATTTATTTTTTGTCTGTTGCATCTTGCATCCCAGATATAATAGATTTAGTTACATTGCTTACTGTTAGGAGTTTAAGGATGGTTTAAAAGAAGCAGGAACGGTAATTTTAAGAGTATCGTTACCATAATGAAAAACAGTAATGTAGAGTTTTGTACTAAGCAGGGTGAGCTGTTGTAGGGAGAATTTTTTTTTCAAACTGACCATTTTAAGAAACGTGAAAGCAGAACGCACAGAAATGCTTGGGACTGTAATTAGGAAGTGTACTGCTGAGAAAAAAATAAGGGAATTCAAAATGAAATATACTGCAGCTTTCTTGATTGCAGCAAAAAAAAAAAAAAAAGACATTCACTATATTTAGCTCTCAGATTGTGCTACTGAAAATATCTAAAAACTATATGACCATGTTCTTGCTGTGGTGTATTTGATATCGTAAATATAGCAGAACGAACTCCCTGCAATTTAAACTTGTTTTTACTTAAAAATGAATAGTAATATGTAATCATAAGAGCTGTCTGTGTTACATGCTGTCAGATCAGGACTTCACTAACACTGAGCATGGGAGCTGCAGCATGCTATTTCCCATGTTACAACTGAACACAAAGACATTATTACTGTAGTTAAATGTATACTAGAAAGTTGATTTCTGCAAATATTGTACCATTTAAACTATCTGTGCCTACCATTTTTACAGGATTCACATTTGAAAGTCCCTTTTCCATTTTCAGATTCTATTTTTAAAGTTTTATATTAGCTCCTCAAGAAGTATATCGATTGTTGAGTAGGATAAATAATAGGACTACCTCCCTGATTTAGTATTTTATTCTTTCCTTTGCAGATGATGCCTGAAATCCGAGTTGCTCTCTTTGGTGCAAACCCGAACAGGAAATTCTTGGATTAGTGCACTCCGCACCCATCGCTGCTGGATAAGCAGATAAGGGTGGTTTTAAACAGGGGTGAAAAAAAAAACAAAACATGTGACGTTTATATAAATATATTTAAAGACTCCATTCTGTGTAGGTACTGTAAAACTTTGTTTAGTGGAGAGATATGAGTGTTGTTGTATAGCCCTGTGTTTTATTTGTTAGAGGTAAAAAATAAAAAATAAAAGTCATGCATCAATGTAACTGCAATACTGTTATTTACCACCAGGAGGTGATATTGCGTGGCTTGACTTGGTGGTTCAAATAAAACTAAATATAGAAATACAGAACAGGTTATCACATGCTTACTGTACCGTATGTCTATACATCATAGTTATCTTCTGTCTCGTGACTAGCTTGATGCAGAACAACCCTCCTTCCTAAGCCTTGCAGTTTGTCTTTTGCAGTGCAGTGTGACTGGTAGATCTGTTTGTGTGTTGTAGATTAAAGACGGACAATAAAAAAGCCATTCCTGTCTTAATGATAATGCAAGCCTCCAGTGTTAAGTGATTGAGACTAGGAAACTATTTAATTGAAAATGAAATATGACTTTGGTATCATTTCATCTGCTGTATCTGTGGTTTCAAAAAATAAAGATGCTCGGCCTTCTTAAACCTCAACCTCAAGAATAAATAATTGTCTTCCTGAGCCCCAATACTGATTCAACACGCAGTCAACATACACCTCCTTATGATGATCAAGTCGTCACTGTCTTGGTGTGTATTGCGTTGAACTGCTGTCCAGCCTTCATACACAAAACCACAATATAAACACAAACAAAACAAGGCAGTGTGTGTGTATACAGGGAGCAGGTGCCACAGTGCCAAGGACAGCCATGCTGGGAGGCTGTTCCCTATTGGGCATCAGTGTATCAGCAATGGCAGAACGACAGGAAAGTGGTCACCATGAGAGACTGCGGTGACCACCACCACCAGCAGTGACAGGCAGGATGGGTAGAGAGCTTTTCAAGTCCAGATAGAATGGATTAGACCCCTTCCAGCATCTTGTGGAGCCTCTGGCACATTGTGTCAATGCTGTGATCTGGAAAAACAGTGAGCCCAACCCAATATTAGCTTCAGGTCCTAATAAAGCCTTAACACAGAGTATATAGAATTTATATTATACACACTTTGTTATAACCATTAAGAATTATTGCAAACCTCATAAAAGTGTAAGATTGGAGGCTGCACCATTGTGAAAGAATTAACACCTAGAAACTTAACGGGATTCACAAACCTTGGTTAGCAGTTGTTAAATGTTTAAATAAAACAGTATTTTGTACAATGTACTTTAAGTACTTTTTTTTGGGGGGGGGGGGGGGGCTGTCTAACAAAATATAAAGCGTGCATCACCTATGTAAATTTTGAGTTAAATAGTTTTTTCATCAAGTGCAGCCTGCCTCATTTGGCCACCAAAAAAATAATTTTAAAAAAGATAGACTTAAATACAACAATAAATAAAATTAAAATATTAAGAAAATAGCTATCCGTAAGAAAACGCTATCCCTGTATTATTTGCTAATCCTTTTTCGACTGCGTATATATTTATTATAAACCTACATATGTAATATATACCCGTTTTCTTAGAGAACCGCATCTTCAGCCATTCTGATCTTTATGGTCATCTACGAACGGAGGTAAAATCCAGCACTTTAGGTTAATGATATAAAACTTATCCAGTCAAAATGTTAGTACAGTACATACACTGGTCGTAACTCTTCAATAGGTTACCCTACTAGCCCACTTTTGCCACTACATAGTATAATAATAATAATAATAATAATAATAATAATAATAATAATAATATTAATAATAAATATCTGAATCCGAATACGCCGGACAGCGCAAGGCTCTCGTCAGTATAAGGTGATTATATTTTGTTTTTATTGTGGATCCAGTATAGCGGTAGTGCATTCGAGTTCAACACATTTCTCAGTAGATGCTCATCCACCCAGCATTTCTGGAACTTTTCTGGAAGTCTTGCAGTATGCTGATGTTAAACCCACTATTTATTTATTTATTTATTTATTTATTTATTTAACAAATTCGTGGAACCAACGGTTTCTACCAACATGCTAATTGTATACATTTCGGGGTACAAACGCGACCCTTTTGTCTTTGGTAGGTATTATTGATTGATTGATTGATTGATTGATTGTATTTGTATAGCGCCTTTCATACATGGTATCTCAGAGCGCTTTACAGAACGTATGCATAATCATCATCATCAAAAAACAAAAACAAACAAAAAAAACAGTAAAACCACAAAATGAACAACATACAATTATATTAATAGCAATAAATAACATACTACATATCTAGAGAAGACAATTATAAAAAAGGAAATAAGTACAAAATACAAGGAGATAAATAAGAACGATAGATAAAATACAATATGTAGCTGATATAAATAGATACCAGCAACTTTATATCTAAATTAGGTTAAAAAAAACTAAACTATAAAAGTGAGTCTTTAATCTTGATTTAAAAATACCGACCGAAGCAGCACTTCTAGAGGGAGGCAAAGAGTTCCACAGTCCTTTGGGAGGCACAAAAGTCCAGCGTTAGCCGACCTTAATGCACGCAGAGGGTTATATATGGGGAAAGAATCTCTCTAATCTGGTGCTAAATTTAGTGTGATTTTCCGGCAGGAATCTAGCCACCTCTGTCATGCGAAACACACGAGCGTCATGCCAGCTTCCAGGGTAACCAACATTTATATGAATGAAACGGGCAGTGTTGTTGCAAAAAGCAGTGAGGTTCACAGAGTAGAAGTGTTTTCTGTTGAAATATGTCTCTGGAATTTCACCTCCTTGTGGCTTTTCAGTGGGAATGTGGCATCCATCTACTGCACACAGGGTTTTCAGGAAACCAGCTCTTAAAAAGCCTTGTTCAATATCATGGACAGCAAGATGTGTGGGCCATGTGATCTTCCACGAGAGGTGGTTTGATATTAGAAAACACACCTCATGAACATGTGTACAAATTAGTGACTTGCTGGTGTTGAATCTATATGCCACTCTTCTGTAGGACTCCTGGTTCGACAATGTCCAAAGGGAGGCAAGCACTGTATTGTGGAATGGCCATTTTCTACCTGAAATATATACTCAGTTACCAGCATATGTATTGTACATATAGTACATATTTAAAATATACTGCCCACCTCAACTTGGCCAGGTGCAAGTTGTGTAATGAGGCACCACTTCTGTAATTTTAGCCACATCCCTGGAATCATAACTATTTCACTTATTATATTGATTATCTTATACTGTAGAAATATACATTCAACTGAAGCTTACACTTCATAGGTTTGATTTAGATTACATTTTGCAAAGTAAAACTTACTGTCAGGTATGAAACTATGATTGACATTAAACTAAGTTACAAACTGTGATTAGACGTGGGACAACTAGTGATCTTTGATTTGTGATACAAATTAAAATGATTTGACTCTTTTTCCACGCAGTTATTATGCTTTTCAAATATTCAGATATTTATTCTAAAGGTTTAAACATGGAAAAAAATAAAATAATGCTAAACGGTTGAAATTAACCTAAAACCGCTCCGTTATTTTCAGCAGGTGTAATTGGTTATTGATGAAAGGCTATCAGGGACAGGGAATAACCTACTTTGAATTAATGAGAATAAATCAGCTTTAATAACAGGTAGTTGAAGTGAGATATGTGACCATATGTGCAAGTATTTAAACTATTTTTGTCCCAGATCAAAATACAGTACTGTTATTATTATTATTATTATTATTATTATTATTATTATTATTATTATTATTATTATTATTTATTTCTTAGCAGACGCCCTTATCCAGGGCGATTTACAATCGCAAGCAAATACAAATACATTCAAGTGTTACAATACAAGTAATACAATAAGAGCAAGAAATACAATAACTTTTGTTCAAGTGTGACAAACCACAATTCAATAATACAGCAGATAATAGTGATAGTTACATCAGGATATGATTAAATAGTGATAGTTACATCAGGATATGATTAAGTACAAAATACTACAGGTTAAACACTTGGCAGATTACAATATTCTGAAGTACAGGATTAAATGCAGTAAAATAGGGGGCAGATAAGAGCAAAATAAAGCACATTTACATGAAGGGTGATAGTGTCCCAGGATACAACAGAGGAGTTCTACAGGTGCTGTTTGAAGAGGTGAGTCTTAAGTCTTACTGTCTGACAACCCCTTTGTGAGAGGACGTATGTTTTGTGATGTAATTTGTCTCACATCACAAAACATACGTTTATATTATCTCTTTATAGCAGGGACTGTTTCTACTATACATTTTCTGATCATGCTGTAAATAATGAAGCTGGTGGAACACACAGGGAACTTCGATTGCATCCACTCCTGCGATTAGAATTTCTCTCATTAATAATGTTGTTCATCTACCAAATCTGTCCACGCTCCGTCTGCACAGACCGTGACGTTACACGCAGACTCCCGTCTGCAATCTAGACGGCAAAAAGTCGTGAACGCACCGCTATATGTCTATGGGCTGTGCAGAGTTCACGCAAATAGCCAAGACGTGAACGCACCCATCTTTGACCACATCCTGTCGTAAAGTACCCGTCTCTTATGTCTACGTCATTCCTTTTAAAAGGGGAGCGGTAAAAAAAAAAAACACAACTTCCTGTGTGTGTTGTTTCGCATCTGGTGGGACTGGTCTTAGTTTCTACTGATAACTGGTAAACAGGTTGTTATCTAAATTAAACTGGTTGTTTTCAGCCAGTTTCAATAATGTAGTTAGACTTTTTCTCTGGACGAACCGTGCACCGTGCTACAACTCTGCTGCTCACCGCCTTACCCCATTGACCATGTGCTGTGGATTACAAACCTAACGGATAACATACCTATATATATGGATATTTTTTGTTTTTTTTATGTGCATTTTTTTCTGTTTTCTTTTTTTTCTAAGAAGAGATAACATATTATTAATTCAGCCCTTGGAAGGACTTTAACTGAACGCTGTGCAGATCGGATTGCTTTACTGTTTTGTGTGGATTGTTTTGTGGTTGTGGGATTTGGACTTTCGCTTTTGTGCTACATTTACATTTTCTTCTCCTAACTTCAATCTGCTGTTTCAGTTATGTATGTATGGTGCATTTTAGTTTTGTAAATAAAAAAAAAATCCTTTGTTTGTAAGAAAATAATACGACCCTTGCATTTACTTCGCTGTCAATCAATCTTTCTAGTTCGTGAAAGTCTTCATATATTTTTGTATTTTGGAACAATAACTAATATTTAGTTGGCTATCGGCTCAGGGCTGTTTGTTACAGCACAAACCATAAAGGTTGTGGAAAGTGTGCTATTTTAATATAGGCGAGAAGCCATTAAAAAATAATAGTGTCGTGTTTCAAAGAGGTAAGACTATTGGGCACTCAAAATAATGCCTACAGGTAACTGCATGACAAACTAATGTTTAAAAAATACATAAATAAGTAAAACAATTCAATTACCGGTGGTCGGAGTGCATATAGAAAACAGTTCAGGCCAAACTACTTTGCATTGAGAACTCTCAAGGAGAGTGTGGGACAAATAGGTGCATTAATTAATTTAATTCAGTAGGGTAATGGGTTTTAAGTGATTTACTTTGGTGTCATATTGACAGTATTTTTCCAGGTATTTGGTTGCTTTCAAATTTCTATCAATTGTCTTTTAAAACAGTCACACTATCTGCTATTACATTATCTTATTATATAACCCCCGATAATTTGTTTATTTAAGGAACTTTTCATTCATACTTGATAACATTATATATATATATATATATATATATATATATATATATATATATATATATAAATTCATTACACTAACTTATATTTTCAAGCTTCAAACTGAGAATCTAAAGTACTGTTACTCCTAATGGTTGCTAACTCGTTTGAAACTTGAGACTATTGTGTTTATTCTACAATAAGTAAATGCTTTATCTGAATAATAAGTAATTATTTTTTTATAAAGTGTTTTCTTTTTCTTCTCATAATTAAATGCTGAATTTCTAAGTACAGTATTGTTGGAAGTAATATTAAAATCCCTAGTTGTAATAATACAATACTGGGTTCAGGTGTCAACATTTTTTTTTTTTTTTTCGACAGGAAATCCAAGAGAGATCCTCTGGTGTGCAGATTTTGCCTCAAACTCCAGGATAGATTAACAACTCACCTGCAGAGAGTGTGCATGAAAAGATGTACTAAGGAGCAAATTGAGAACGAAGTCGATAAAGCCAGAGCGAGCATAACCAAACATCTTTGGGAAGGCAGGGTGTATGAGTTTAGCGAGCTGAGAGACATAATTACCAAAGATGAAGAGCTTGCAAACCTCATTCAGCTGCTGGAAAGTCGTGGCTGTTTTGTGAGGAACAAGCCATCAGCAACGATGGCTGGGTAAATTGAGGTTTTGGCCTATTGGTTAAACACCACCCACTCGATATATCACAGGTGTCAGGGTCCAATATAAATCCGCTATATATCGAGAGACCCATAGAAAAACAAATAGGCTTACAAATACTGTACAACTTAAGTCTCCAATGAATTTCATGAATCTTCCTCTCCTTTCTCAAATGCCCAAACTGCTGCATTGAAAGAATCCATTCCCAACATAGGAGGCTTGTTGCTAGGGAGCTGACGTCACTGCCCTGTGACTTTTGCTAGTGCATTGCTTAAAAAAACGCAATGCAATGTGTATATGATAACAGTATGCTGTTAATGCTTTGTTTTTGTTTTTGTTTGTGATGTGTTGTACAAAATAAAACGAACAGTAAGTCTAAGTGAAATTGTCTATGTATATTGCAGAAAGGCATGCGCAGCTAGACTGTAAGAATGGGGAGCCAACCCCAGCGCTGCGATATATCCGAATCCGCAGTATAGCGAGGGGCGATATAACGAGGGGTAGTAATACTTTTAGTCTGACATCATTTAACATTTTTTAATGTCTTATGTTTCAGACAAACAGTGCCTCAGCAGGCTGTAGTACTTCCAACTGCTTCCACACAAGAAGACATGGAAGAGGACATGGATACTGTCGAGCCCCAGGACCCCCTCTTCTCACCGTAATTATTTTTAAATAACTCTCGTGTGTCTGTTTGTCTTTGTGATGGAAGTAATGCAGATTCAATTACATTTTCTAACAGTCTGTTAATTTTGTCTTTTCAATAGGGAAACAGGAATACGCTGGGAGGGGAAACTGAGAAAGACGATGAAGGAGCACGGCCTGTATGAGAAGCACAACACAGATTCGGACTTGCTATCCGGATTCAAGAAATACCTGCGAGATGACCACGGCATTCCAAACTGCAAACAGGAGGTATGACGATTGCAATGCTGTATTATTTGTTAAAATCGTTTCACTATTTGAACACTCCTTTACATTCATTTCTGTTTCCCATTTGAATTCCAGGTTGACAATGTGGCAAGGTTTCTCTATTTTATGGACCCCCAAGAACCTGGGCTGCAGTTTGTCAGAGACATGGAGAAAACAAGGTCTTTCTTCACCAAACTTTCCCATATTGGTTTGAAGAAACAAACAGTCGCCAACTACTTGAAAAACCTAAAAAGATTCCTGCGATACATCATTTACAACACCACCCTGCGCTCCACAGACACGCTTCTCCATCGCGATTGCAGGGCCTACCGGAGCGACTTGGGGGATTTCCAGAAATCAATCGGCAAACAGATGTCTAAGGAAATCACTGGAAAACGGTAAAGGCTTTGCATTTTTGCTGATTTGAGTCTTGTGTAATCAGTCTCAGAGGAGGGTCTTTGTGGGTCAGCCAAGTCCAGTGTTCAGGCACCACAATGATAATTCAATTTGTATGTGTGTTGGGGATTGATTAAAATACGAATTATATCAATGCTTTGCAGACCAAAGCCACCAATGTAATGTGCTGTTTGTAAAATAAATAAATAAATAATAATTCAGAGAACTTGACTTATTTAATGTTAACCTTCTCCACAGCTATACACAGATGGCCAAATCAAGCCAAACACCACAAGACTGCCTTAGAATTCTTCATGTGGCAAAGAAGGATTTTTTGGAAGCCATTGCCAAAGGCACATTAAATGAGGAACTGGACACCAGTCAGTCACTGCTCATCTTGTACTACCTGCAGTCTCTGTTGATGCTGAAGCATCTTCAGAGGGCCGGTGTTGTGAAAAATATGAAAGTAAGTTATTTGTGTCATATCATATTCAGTCTCTAGAAAAAATGTAAATACCTTTTAACTTCTTTCTTTTATAATTGCAGGTGTCCGAGTGGGTGAAGAGAGAAGAGTGTGTTTTGACGACAGGCGGAGACAGGTCACGCTTTTTTGTCATTGCTGCGAAGGTGCATAAGACGGCAACGCAGCAAGTGGCAACATTTTCATTAAATGAAGAAGAGCAGCATGTAAGTAACTAGTCACGCCACTTGAAATTACCTGAATGTGTATTTGTTTAAAAACCTGTTTTTAGTTTTTTCTTTTGCTTTCTAGTGGTTCCATATATACTTTACACAAATCCGTACACGTTTCCTGAATTCCCTTTTAATGGCTGAAGATGACCCCGCCAACGACAAATTCTTCATTTCAACAAGTGGCAACCCTATATACAATCCGTCCAACGATATGATGCGGCTCCATAAAAAGTAAGCAAAAATGTTGTTTTTCTAGGTTTAATCACAGTAAAAAATACAATGCGTTTTTTAAAAATTTATTCATATGACCAATCCATTTTTTTAAAATAAATATTTGTACAGATACAACGTTCCAAATGTAACAGGTCAAGTCGCACGGCACACTTTTGAAACAGCTCCAAAATGTGGCTTCACCAATGAAGAAAAATCTATCATCGCAGATTACTTAGCCCACACAACGGCAACATCAGAAAAGCACAACCGATATGGGCAGCCTGAGAATATCTGCAGAGCTGCCACCCTGCTGAGCAAGCTTGCCAGAGTCGGCGACTCGTCTCGGTGAGTATTGGCAATTTACATCAAAACATTCAGGTTGCAAATACTGTAGTAGTCAAGAGTTTTATAATGCAATATCACTTTGCTAACAGTCATGTTTTCCTCATTCTTTTAGCTCTGATGCAGAAAGCGCACTGTCTTCCACCCACACAAGGAGTGTTGCAACATCAGGCACGTGTCCAGAGATGAGTGAACTGGACACCTTGAATCTCTTCATCCAGCAACACCCAGTATCACTGGAGGGAGAAACTCCAAAGGGCAAAATAAGGAAAGTGATCACCGGAGTGCATGACAGACAGTGTTGCGACAAGTGGAGAGAGATGCAGGAGAAGATGAGGATCGACTATGTTCTTGGTAGGTACATGTTTAATGAATACGATTTATTCTAGATGAGGGATGTTTAAACTACTAGTTATGGATTTTTTTTAACCCTTTAGCGGTCCATTTATTCAGTGTGTCTCAAGTCCAATTTATTTTCACACGCGCAGTTTATTTTAGACGCGCTGTTTAAAAGTATTTTCTCAGTACTGCATCTCCAGCCCCGCCCCACCCCTCGTTCGCTGTTTTCTTCACATACCTCTTGATAGTAGTGCATACCGATAAATCATCTCCTGATTACTCGTTTTATCACCAAGCTCCTCAATAATGCAATCCAAGTCATTATTTTATTAATATAACATCTAAAAAAACTCTGAAAATGTCTGATATTCTTTGAGCGCTGGATGCAGAAGCAGTTATCTTGTTTCTTTATGTCCGTGTTTTCTATGTGGTGCCGGGGCTATCAGTATTCATGAGATATGCTCCTTTTTTTTGGCTCCTATCGATCTCACTCGGCCATTGTATGGTTTTTTCGACTTTTTCCGGAGAAAAAACGATTAGAGAACTGTGTTTTGCGTCTTTTTGATGATGTCGGACAGGGTCCGACATTGGACCAGAAAGGGAAGATTGCAATGTCGGACCATAGGACCGCAAAGGGTTAAAACACTAACTTGCATTTCCTTTTTCTACTGTGTCTTACAGCTTACTTCCCCAGACGACAACCATCAAGCCATCAGATCGTAAAGTACATCGAGAAGCAGGGATGGCAAAACAACAAACCGTCTGTGGAGAAGATTACTGAGCTTTGGCAGCCCCAGGAAGCACAAGAAAGCATTAAAGACAATAAGCACATCAAGAAGCTGGTGAAATCACAGAAATGGAAGGGACTGCTGGTAACCGATGATGGAGACAAGGGCCGTAGAGTAGTCACAACCAGGAAATTCCGGAAAGGAGAAGTTGTCTGTGATTACCATGGGACCATCGTAACAGCGGCGGAAGGAAAAGAAATGATGAAGACATTGTCTAAAGAGGAAATGGGCTGCTTCTTTTTCTTCAAAAACTCACAGGGCAAGAAACTGTGCATGCATGCACAAACTTTTCCTTGTCATTGTCACCCTGATAGGGACACGTTTGGCAGGCAAACAAACCACTCCAGAAAGAGGAAAAACCTTCATCCAGAAGTACACAAAATGGATCTGGGAGGAAAAAAAGAGTATGTCATCCTCTTTACAGCCTTGAAAGACCTTGACGTGAACGCTGAGCTTTTGTTAGATTATGGAATCGGTAGGAAGTCTTTCCTGGGAGAAGGAAGAGACTTAGTGGGGTTAGAAGGTTGATGAATATAAATAATGTAATTTGTTTTTAATAATTAACATTTATACACATTTTAAGGGGAGATTTTGAGTGGTTAAATGACTGATGTACTAAATGGCTGTACTTGCTGTAAATGTGTAGAAAAATACTGTTTTTGTTTTATTACCTTCCCTAATGGAAGTTTTGTTTTAATGGAGCCAATATTTTCAAATTATACAGTACAATATATTTTGCATGAAATCTTGAAGTAACCCCAATCAGCAAGAAGGGACAAAGCTTGAATTCAAAACATTTTTTAATACTGGATTTTTTTGGCATTTTTAAAGATTATAATTCTGTATGCTGAGTTCACTGCTAAGAATCTAAAACACTATTCTAAAAAATCCCAGTGACCTGAACTCGGCATGGAGAATTATAATCTTTTAAAAGGTAAGGTCAGGTTGACCACTAGATGTCATGAGTTCCCGCATGCATGCACAGAGACCACGCAAAGTATTTTTTAGTTAGTGCTCCAACTGAGAGCTAGGTTTATTTTGTTTGTTTGTTTGTTTGTTTGTTTGTTTGTTTTATTAGCAGTTGTGATCTCCCACCGCAATGTAAGAGAAATAAAACCAACACCGGTTTTAAACTGTAAATCAAGACTCTAGCCTGATAATTTACACTGCCCTCGGCCACGTCACGTTACAATTAGCAAAAGTACGTCAGCAGTTTAAAGACAGTATACAAATGTCAATGGTGCTCAATCACTGAGGACAATACATCAAAACAAGTCCTAGTGGGTAAGCAGCTTGTTCTATGATCACGATTGTTTACTCAAGGCTGCAGCATCCTATTTTACTAGAGTATACTTGAGAAGCGATCTCCTCGTGAAGGTGCCTACTTTAACTGCCATGCTGTGTGAAGTGTAATGGCCTTTGAATTAAAGTGACATTACAGTACAGTATTTTACTGTCAGGACTACCACTGCATTTAAGCATCTGTGGCTTACTTATTTTCTGTTGCAATGCAAATCTCACAGTTTTTCATTAAGCGGAGATGCAAAACTCCATAATCCCACTCCCTCTACATGCATATCGCACAGTAACACTGCAATCCTATTTATTTTGCACCGCTCCCACGGCGCCTGTGATGTGAAAGATACTTACCAAAGTATAGGTTCTATTCATTTTGTTGCATTGCATCTGGTGGGTCGCAGTCTTAGGGGTTTAGGGCTTGCACAGGTTCTCCTATAAAAAACAATAAAACCACATCCTACTGGAAGAAAAACATGTAATACATGATTATTTACATGATGTTTTTTTAACATCAAAGCTCAATATAGTGGTAAATGCTTTTAAGTGATTTTTTAAAATTGTCAGTTGGTCAGCTGATGTTTTCCGTGCACAAGACTTTATGGCAAAATAATGTCATGGAATCTTTGTGAATTGACCATTTTGACCTACTTATTCTGTAGCTGCAACATTTCAGCTGTTTCCCAGCAGCTCTTTCTCAGAGCTCTGCTCTTGCACCAACAGATTAGAAAGTCACTATTTTAAAGTAAAAAGTCGCTGAACAATCATAATACATAGACACACCAACAACTACACATAATATGCACTGGTGCATCCTGATGTTCCTGTACATCCTCCGGTCCCTCCCCTCCGTGCCGCTACACCTCAGGTTCTTCCTCAGGGACCACGTCTTCTTGCCTGCGCTCCTTAGAAACAGTCGAAGAAGCCAGTAACTGTGCTGATCCTGGGAATGCAGCGGCGATAGACCTGCCAGGCGCAGAATCCAATTAAAACACACACAGTATAATAGAACGTGGATGTCTTGTAATATTACAAAGATTCAAACTACAATCCTCATTCTAAAAGGTGTACAACACTCATGCATATACAGTAATAGTAAATATTAGGGATGATAGGCAAACACACAACAAGAAAATAGTGATGCGTAGCTATAGTAGGCTTTGAAGGGGCTAAGCACGGATTCTGTCCCAATTTCAATAAAGATTGCCATAATGTGCATTTGTACCGTGTTTCTTTCAGGGTTAAAATGCATACTTTTCTGCATATCCAAATGTGAACTTAGTGCTAACAATTAACTTTACACTTTTATGTTGGCGATGTGGTACATTTCTGTTTGTTAACTATACTCATTACTTCTTTCACAACATGCCAGATAATGATAATTAATTCCAGTTCTGTATCATAAAACTTACATCTGTATCAATACATAACTTGTTACCTTTAGATTGTGCTGGGGCTGCTGTATCACAGGACATCTGGGAGGATGATGTGTCCAGGACATGGTCACCAGCCACTGCCCCATCAGCCAGAGCATCTCCTCCCAGAAACGGAATTGGGATCCCGAGTGCTCCCCAGACAATTTCACTCCTGCAGGTACGAGTATTTAAGTTTCTTAAACGTGTCTCGCACCTGCAGGATGGAACGCTGTATGCTAATTTCAGTCAGAGCATCATGTGTGTATATATGTTTACATTAATCTGATGAGGCCGATCCAAGCTCTCCATCACGTCCAGGTCTGTTATAATTTGGATGAGGTCACAGGTTTCCTCATGTGTCCAGCGCACCTGGCTCTATCCGGTGGTAGAAGAGGTGGAGCCCTGTTGCTGTTCCTGGGGCATCTTAAAACAATGATAGAAAGTAAATACAACAAAGACAACTGCGACTCCAACTACTACTGAGAGGTCACACTTTTTGGGAGCTCCTCAGTGTTCACTTAAAATTTGTGCCCCTGTGCTATTGGAGTGCAGGGGTGTGTGTATTTTATTTTATTTCTTTGTTTAAAAATAAATAAATAAATAATTTTGTTTGAAAAAAAAAAAATCCTTTTTTGTGCCCCTGTGCTATTGGAGTGCAGGGGTGCATGTGTGTATTTTGTTTGTTTATTTATTTTTATTTTTGGAAAGTAAAATAAATAAATACATAAATACATAATAAAATAAAAAAATGAGTGGGCAAGCTCCACAAGCCCCCAAAAATTGGGCATAGGTGGCTGAACGGGAGACTGCAGCCCCCTTTAAAAACTTAACCAGGAGGCACGGGTTCAGGTGCTTCCTGAGAAACACCCTCTCGATAGAGGCCATGGTGAAAGCCATGGCCAAGGAGGTCGGACCATCCACCATTGTGGTGGCCTCAAAGATGTACGGCAAGGCCGTCTTCTTTCTAAAATCGCCATCGGGAGGATGTACATCCCCATAGAACCCTTGGAGGGGTTGGGCAGCAGGGTCATCCTTTCGAACATCCCGCCTTTCTTAAAGGACGACATCCTGAAGCCCCATCTTCAGGCCCTAGGGGAGTTAAAGACAGCAATCCACCCATCCCCCTAGGGTGCAAGGACCAACCCCTTCCGACGCCAGGTGACCATCCACTTGGCGGGGAGGGACACCGTGGAGGGTAGTTTTGTGATCCCCTTTCAGGGGACCAACTATGTCATTTTCTATTCCTCAGAGGAGGTGCGGTGCTACCACTGCAGAGAGCTGGGGCACCAGATGAAGAGGTACCCCAAGCTCCAGCAGGGCGCAAATCCACCCGCGCTGGCACCGCGCCCCTCCGAGTCTACCTTGCCTCCAGGGCCCTCAGAGGCCTGCAGAGGGGGGGCAAAAAAGTACCCACTCCCCTCCCAGTAACATCCGAGGGGGGAAAGGGAGAGAAGGCCCCCGAGGCGGCCGGACCCTCCGCGCTTCCCGAAAGCGCGCCGGGGAGAAGGCCGTCGAGAGGACCATGGTCGCCCGCAGAAAAAAGAAGGCGGTGGCCAGGTCCACCGGGGTGGCCAAGCAGGGGATGACTAAGCCCACCGCCACACCATCTGGCGGTGGGTCAGGGGGAGTCCCTGAAAAAGAGACTTCCTCGACGGCACCCCCTGCGAGGTAGGACGGCAAAGCCGCCCGAAAAACAAAACACCTCAACCCCGGGGGTGAGGAGAGAGTCGCGCTGCCACAGAGGGGGAAAAGGATCCATCCCCCGAGGCGGTCCAGGGCTCCGGAAAAGAAGCGGAGCCCATGGAAGAGGCCCCCGCTGAGGGGCTGAAGGGGATGGAGGAACCTGAGAGGGCAGAAGGAGCCCTTCGGGTAGATCCCCTCCCCGTTACGCAAAAGACCTCGGCGGAGGTCGCCAAGGGGGCACAGGAGGGGCTCCCAAAAGAACGCCTGCCTCAGGCACAACCCCCCTCTGGTAGTGACACTGGTCCAGAACCCTGTGTTGAACCCCCCCCAGTAAAAGAGCTGCTTCAGGCTTCCGTCTCCCACGGGGAGACGGACTCGGCCCCTGAGGCAGGCGTGGGATCCACAGACAACTCGGAGCTCATGCAGGCGAACCCCACTGAGGGTGGAGAAGAATCACCCACAGAAAAGGAGCTGCCTCAGGCTTCCCTCTCCTGCGGCGATGGGGGTTCCGGCCCTCGTGCTACCGTGGAGGGGGATGCGGAAACATCCCCTGAAGCAGACGTGGGTTCTGCGGCCGCCGGAGCGCAGAAGGGAGGGGTAGAACCAGAGAGGCCAGAAGGTGGTGCCCTCGAGGTAGATCCCCTCCCCGACTGTCACAAAGACGGCCAGAGTGGGTTGCGTCAGACCAGAAAGGATTTCCAACACAGACGGTGGTGATGATGAGCTGAGTGCAATGGCTGCACTCAGCGTTTATTAACAAATAAAAGGTTTGAACAATGGAATACAAAACAGGACACGGCACTTGACGCCAAAATAAACAGACAGACAAAACGACTAAACACTTAACAAACGGTGCACGGAGACAAACAAACACGGTGAGTACAAAACACTTATAATTATTCTTATCACTTATTTTAACTCCTTTCTCTCTCACCCGTTCTCCTCTTCCGAACACCCAACCCCGACTGCAAGAAATGTGCGTCTATATATACTATTGTGCTGGGATTCAATTACTAATTAATTATTCACTTGAATCCCAGCACGTGAATTAATTCTGTGCAACCCCGTGCTCACATATTACATTTAACCAGCACGTGAAGTGATTTGTGCTCTCCTCGTGCCTAAATACAAATCTACACTTTTTAAACACACGTGAAACACAGACCCGTTTATATCCCGTGTACCAATCTATACACCAACATTAACATACGCACGCAACACACAATTGCACACAGAGGCGGGGCTCATTGCCACACCGACATACAACGGGGCCAAGAAACCGGTCCCCGACCTACCACCGAGGGAACGGCTTCCCCTTCCGGCGGCGACGAGGGCCTTGGCCCTGGTGCGGTCGCCGAGGGGGAAACGGAAACATCGCCCGAGGTGGTCCCGGGCTCCTCAATCACGACGGAGCCTGGTCCGGTGACCGACGCAGAGGGAGGGGAAGGACCCGAGAGGGTGGATCCCCTCCTTCTGAGGACGGGTCTGAGACCATGCCTCGGCCCTTGAAAGAGGGACCCAGAGCAGGGACGAGACCGTCTGGCTCGGCGGCGTATGACGAGCGCCCGTCTGCGATCCCGAAAACAAGGGTGCAGACGGTCCCTGCGAGGGTCCCTCCACTGGTCTTTCCCGCCGCGTCCCCTAGGGGTTGGCCGTTGGGAGAGTCGGTCAAAATCAAAATAAGACACAACATGCTCACCCACCTACGTGAGTGTGTTGTGCTTCTCCATCGCGAGGGGGGCGGAGGAGAGGGAGGATGACTCAGAGTCCACATGCAGCGTGGGCTCGGAGAGTCTGTCCGCCCCTTCTCCGGACATCCCTGCAGTGGAGTTCCTGGAGTTTTGGAGGCCATCATCCACTGCAGGGACAAGGTACAGCTGGCTCTGGACACATGGGGGGATTTCCAGAGGATCCTAAACTTTGTGAGATCCTTCCTCGGGCCAGTCACGCCAACAAGACTTCGGGCACGAGCGTGCACATTCGTGCCCGAAAGTTTCATGACCAGTTGGTGAACTTCAGGAGATCTCAGGATCTCCCGTGAGTGTCGCCAACTAACCCTGACAGAGGATCACGTATCTCATCGGGACCGTGAATGTCAACGGATGCAAGGACCATTTCCGCAGGGCCCAGGTAATCTCCTTCCTGAAAAAAGGGGGTTACTCTGTGTGCTTCCTGCAGGAAACCCACTCAACTCCGCAGGCCCAGGCCAACTGGCTGCTGGAGTGGTGGGGGTGGGGGGGGGGAGTGTTTTTCAGCCACCTCATCGAGTCATCGTGTGGGGTGGCGATGCTCTTCTCCAGGTCCTTTGTTCCCACGGTACTCGATGTGGTCAACGTCGTGCAGTATAGTCTGTTGCACCACCTGGTGAACGCGTACGCTCCGTCCTCAGGTCCAGCGAGGGTCCAGTTTTTCCACCGGATGTCGACCAACTTGAACACCATCGACGCCGACGAGCTTGTGAGCCTCGGGGGTGACTTCAACTGCACCCTTTAGGCCACGGACCGGGTGGGGTGCGAGCCCTACCCGCTCTCGTCGCAGCCCTGAGAGAGTTGATCGCTCGGCTCTCTCTGGTCGACATCTGGTGGTGGCAACACCCGGATGCCTCGGCCTTCACCTACACCAGTCCCGGATCGACAGGTTCTATGTGTCGCGGAACCATGCTCACTGTGTTCGCTCATCCGACATCAGGCCAGCGCCGTTCACGGACCACAACCTGGTGGCCGTGATGGTGGCCCAGGTGACAGCTAGGCACAGTGCTGCCTGCTGGTACTTTAACAACAGCCTGTTGGAGGACGAGCGCTTCGAGCAGTCTTTCCGGGACTTTTGCACGGTCTGGCATGGCAGGCAATCTCGCTTCCCCACGTGGAGTCAGTGGTGGAAGGTGGGGAAGGCGCAGATCAAGATCCTCTGTCAGGAGTACACGAGGGGCACAAGCAGGCGGAGGGACTCGCGGATCGAGCGGCTGGAAAGGGAGCTGCTCGATCTGGAGAGCCGTCTGGCTTGTGGGGACCCACTCGAGCAGAGTGCGTACGAAGAGAAGAGCACCTTTTGTGCGTTTGTGTGCTCGCGGGTCCAGTTTCTCCGGGAGATGGGCCGCGGCACACACTTCTACGCGTTGGAGAAAAAAAAGGACCGCAAGAACATCACCTGCCTCCTAGCGGACGACGGCTCCCTTCTGACGGATCCCGTGGACTCCGACGCGTGCAGGGTTCTGTGGGACGGGCTTCCTCAGTCAGATGCCCTACAACAAATCGCCGGGCATCGACGGGCTGACCGTGGAGATCTTCAAAAAGTTTTGGGACTTGCTGGGGCCTGCCTTTGCGCGGGTCCTGGCAGAAGCCCCTTTCGATGAGGCGGGTGGTGATAACGCTGCTGCCCAAGAAGGGGGATCTCTGCTGCCTTAAGAACTGGCGCCCGGTCTTGCTGCTGTGCACGGACTACAAAATCGTGGCCATGGCCGCCTCCCTGAGGCTCAAGTCCGTCCTGGCAGACGTGATCCATCCCGACTAGGCCTACACGGTCCCGAACCGGACGATCTACGACAACAACTTCCTGGTTCGGGACCTGCTGCACTACTGCAGGAGGACCGGTTGGTTGGTTGCCTTCCTGTCGCTGGATCAGGAGAAGGCGTTCGACTGGGTGGATCATGAGTATCTCTTCGGAACCCTGCAAGCATTCGGATTCGGGCCACACTTCATCGGCCTGTTCCGGATGCTGTACGCCTCTGCCGAGTGCCTGTTGAAGGTCAACAGGTCCCTGACCGCGCCCCTCGCGTTCAGGAGAGGAGTGCATCAGGGCTGCCCTCTGTCCGGACAACTGTACGCGCTGTGCATCGAGCCCTTCCTCTGCCTCCTTCGCAGGAGGCTCACAGGTTTGGCGCTTGGCGCGTCGGACACAATTCCAGTGGAGCGCGGACAGCTTCAAATACCTAGGAGTCCACCTGAGCCCTGCGGAGACCTCGGTCACAGCCAACTGGGTGGAGTTGGAGGATAAGGTTACTGCGAGACTGAGGTCGTGGTCGGGTCTGCTGAAACTGCTTTCCTTCAGGGGAAGGGCTCTGGTCATCAACCAGCTGGTGGGGTCGATGCTCTTGCATCGACTCACTGTCCTGAGCCCACCCCCTGAGTTTGTGTCTAGGGTCCAGAGGAAGCTGACTGACTTCTGGGCCAGAAAGCATTGGGTCTCTGTCGAGGTTCTGTGCCTCCCTCTGGCCGAGGGAGGGCAGGGTTTGGTGTGCACCAAGAGCCTGGTGTGCATCAAGAGCCAGGTGCACACCTTCCACCTACAGACCCTGCAGAGATACTTGTACGTAGACCCGGCCCTGCAGTGGTGTGCGCTTGCCTCCCTCCTCCTGCGCCAGTTACACGACCTGGGCTATGACTGGCAGCTTTTGTGGATCGACCTCCAGGGAATCCGTCTCCCAAGTTGCTGGTCTTTCACCAGGACCTGCTCAGGACCCTGGAGCATGTTCAACATTGGCCGAGACGCCGTTCCGACCGAGGGGGAGGAATTCCTTCTGGAGCCCCTGTTGCACAACCCCCATCTGGGTGCGCAGGCACTGGAATCCCCCACGGTGCGAAAACTGTTGATCCCGAGTCGCTGAGCAATCCGGGAGTCCGCTGGTCCCTAGAGGAGTTGGGGACTTGGGATGGAGGGTACTACACAGAGCGCTTGCGTCAGGAGAGATCCTGCATCACTTTACCAACTCTGACGCCGCATGCCCTTTCTGCGGTCAGCCCGAGTCGGTGGCTTTTAATTTGATTAAAAAGCATTTTCTTTAGTTTCTTTTCATTTTAAAATCACAAAACTGTTTTTAGTTTTTGTTTTAAAAATCATTTTGTTTTAATCCCCTGCTTCTGCCTTGTGTAGAGTGGGGGAAGGGTAGACACATTGTTCTGCCTTGTTTTTCTTATAGAGTGCATAAAAGATGTTGTCGAAACAGTGGAGGATGGGCGAAAGGACTCTACAACAATACTGAGGCGCACCACTGCCTGGTAATCGCTATTACTCAGATTTAACGCTAGGTACCCAGATAGACAGCCAAGTACTTTGGCCAGTATAAAGAATTTATGGAAGAGACTAAAAGTAGACGCACACGGCTTTCAGCGGGTATGTCTGTACCAACTCTGCCCCAAATTCACATACAAATACGGTCAATAGTACCAAATCTCCTCGCAGAAGTGGAATTGTAAAATTGAATGCAATTCTGTATTACATGAAATATTGAGAGAGCTGCTTAGGCTGGTGCTGGAGAAGCATGTTGTCTTCTGTTTTTCCTCTTATCACAAGTCTAAATTACTTGACTAAATTACTAGGCTTACGTTCCCTAGTAGGGTTCAAGATGTCCAGTGATTTATGATTTAGAGAGACCTAGAAAACCTGCATGACTGCATCTCGGCAGGACCAGAGTTGGCCACTGTTAAGTCTACAGTTCAAATATAACATTACTGAAGCATATTGGTACTTAAAATAGGTGCTGCAGAAGACATGCAGAGTGAGGAAGAAGGAACACACTCCAATCAAATAAATGTCATTTTGTCAATACAGTTATCAGTCTTTTTAATACAATCACTCTTTCTACATATCTACCATATTACCAACTGTGACATTTTGTTCTAGGAAGCACAAAGGAGAGGGGAATCCAGTGCCGGTGCCCTCCATTGTTCCCCCGGATTCTCTCACTCACTGTGACAGCAACACCATCACAACAGGCCCATCCTTTAACCCCCACACAAAGTAACATGCCTTTCAGGAAAAGATTGCATATGCAGAATGATACCATTCTACAACAAAATATCCACAACACAGGTTCACAACATACTGTAGCATCATCCACTGTCTCAAACATTGAACACATTTCTGATGCAGCAGACAGTAACACCAACACTTCACGGCAACAGAATGGACATTCTTCTCCTTCGCCGCCACCAGATATAATAGAGTCCGAGAGTGAAGATCCATCAGGCCTGGAAACACAAGTGAACAGGGGTCCTGAGGTGGAGAGTGATGGTGCAAACATCGCAAATACAGGGAGAGCAGGGCCTGCAGCACAGCCAGCACAACTAAGTCGGGCAGTACACCAGCGAGCACTTCCTCAATTTGAGAAGATGATGTTAGACCTTTCTGAGAGGGAATATAATTTTAAAAGAAAATTATGCACTGGTGATTTTTGCAGTGCAGGTGGGTTGTCTTGTTTTTGTGTTGACAAATAAAAACAAAAAATAATAAATAAATAAATAAATGTCATTTTCTTCTCCTCGGAGGAGGTGTGGTGCTGCCACTGCAAAGAGCTGGAGCACCAGAAAAAGAGATGTCCTAAGCTCAAGCAGGGCGCAGAGCCGCCTCCCCCGCAGGGCCCTCAGAGGCCCACAGGGGGTAAAATTACACCTGTCCCCCCCCCTCCCTCACCCTCACATCCAAGGGGGGGGGGGGGGAGAGGAGGCCCCCAAGGCGGCCGGACCCTCTGCGCCACCCGTCAGCACGCATGGGGAGAAGGCTGTCGAGTGGACCACTCCCCTTAGGAAGAAAAAGGCGATGGCCAAGTCCACAGGGGGGCTAGGCAGCGTGTGACAAAGCCCAGCACCGCACCATCTGGTGGTGGGTCAGGGGGAGTCCTTGAAAGGGAGGCTCCTTCACTGGAACCACCTTTGAGGCAGGGTGGACAAGCCGTCCGTAAAACTAAACGCCTCACCCCCAGGGGACCGTCACCGGTAGCATCTGGGGAAACAGGAAGGCACAGGTGCATCTTCCCACTTGTGCATGGAAGTGCAAAAAAAAAGGGTTCTGCTGACATGCTCCCTGACTCACAACAGGGCCGAGAAAGCGATCCCGAGCCTGTCGCCGAGGAGCGGGCCGCGGAGGAATTCACCCCCAAAAGAACACCTGCCTCAGGCTTCCCTCTCCGGCGACGACTGGGGTCCTGACCCTCGTGCCACCGAGGGGAGGGAGAGGGTAGAGACAGAAACGGGTTTCGCCGGTAATGCAGAGCCCATGTAAGCAGACTCTGCCAAGGAACCGGATGGGGGGAGAAGAACCCCCAAAACAAGATGTGTCTTTGTTAAGCACATTTAGATTGTTATCAGAACTATGGGACAAACTTCAAAACACATTTTGTTAACACCTTGCATCTTGAAACTGAGAACAGGACCTACAAAGTCTGAGGAATGGGTATTTAATATGAAATCTGGTCAAAATTGTGTCATACTGCCATCTAGTGGATGATGGAGATGGTTCAGTTTGTAATTTAAATACATTGGCTTCACTGGTAAAATATGTTAACTGTTATAAAAACGATATACTTGTGAACTTGTAAATTTACAAACATTAAACATATAGTGTATTAAAAGCTTCAATTAAATCTCTAATAAATAAGTAATTTATCATTCAGGAGATGGATTAAAATCAAATTCATTAGAATGATAATTATGGGACTTGTATGATTTATTTTGGTACTGCATTGTGAGGAATCCTATCAGAAAAATAGAAATGTGATTACTAAGTAAAAATGTATAACTTAGGAAAAGTTATTTCACAAAAGAGTATTTAACTGAATGCATTTTCTGTGATTTACAATCTGTCTGATTAAGTTTTGATGTCATCTGCTTACATTCAAAACAGCCAATAAAAATACCTGATTGAGGACTTACCAATGGAATAACTACAGATGTGTGTGAGTGTGGCGGAGTGTCCCGCCCCTATTTATTATTATTTGTATCTTTGTTAGCGGCGCGGATAAAAGCGCCGCGTCTTTTATTATTATATCTAAAAACCCTGTGAGGATGCATGGCTGATCAGCTACTGATTATTTAACTAGCTGACAGTCATGCATCCTTACCAAACACGTGCAGAGTCTGGCCGAGGGATAATAAGATAATTAACAACTAGTTAATCCCTCGGCCAGAGTATATAAACCTGCAGCTCTCTGCACTCGAGGTTGGGTGTACAGAAGAGAGTACGGGGAGCGGAGAGAGCGAGTCACATTTAAAAAAACAATTGCTAAAACGTGCTGGATTCTCCAGCACGACACTTACTTGTTTGTTTGTTGATTCATTTGGCCCTCGTGCCCTTTTGTTTTGTGTTTTGTTGTTTTGTTTAAATCTTTTGTTTGTTTATTAATAAATACGCTGAGTGCCATTGCACTCAGCTTCAACCGCCCATCCATTGTTTTGGTTTCTACTTCCTGGTCTGTGACGTCACCACTGCGAGCCAGTCTGTCACATAGAGAAACAAGATTAGAAGCTTGTCAGTAAAACAATATAGTAGAGAAAAAAATCAAAGTAGGTCTCCTAGGGAAAGAGGGGGTTTGAAAATGGCAGAAAAAGGGATAAAGGTGAGGAGGAAATGGACTGTCAAGATATGAGAGGTAAGTGGTAAGGAAGAAAGTAATTATGAGCCAGGAAAGAAATAAAGGAAAATAAGGAAATATAGAAAAAGAAAGGAGGAGACAAAAAGAGAGTTTGGGGGTTTATTATATCTAAAATAAAAATATTTTAATAATGTTAATACTTTAAAATTGGATTAGTGGATTAGGGTGGCTATAGGGAAAGTAAAGGCAGTGAAAAAAGTGTAGTTATAACGTCTGAGGAAATCTTGTTTGAGAAGAATTTAAAAAAAAAAAAAATGTTAGCAGATGATTTAACATTAGAATCGCCACGGCAGTTATTTTTTTAGGTTTTCAAATTTAAAATGACTCTGCATGTCTGAAAGTTACGGTTGTCCATTCATGACTTTTTCCTAAATACATGTATTAAATACCCTTACGGCGTTTGAAAGGAAGGATCATGAAAATAAGGATGTTATAATTCCACCTAGAAACCACCAAAGTATTGTCTGCCTTTTACAATACATGTTTTTATTTTGAATATAACCTACAATATTCTATTTTGTTTTTATATACAAGCCTGTTGTTATCTCTACTGCACCTGGCAGCCATCAATTCCTTCATTTTGTACCAGGAATGCACCGGGGAAAATATCAGTAGGAGAGATTTCATCTTGAAGCACAGCAAAAAGAATCTTTACATCTGGCACCAGCTACTATCAAATCCTATTTGTCAGGAATTCAACACCAATTTCGCTTGATGTCTTTGACTTCTCCAACTATACTATCAATCCCAGTTTCCTCTTGCGAGGAATTTTCAAGTGCTCTTCAGCTCCACCTGCTCGTCTGGCTATCTCTGTAGTCATTCTAGGCAACTTGATTACTTTCTCCGCCAAGGCTGCTTTTCTCCATTTGACGATTTAACTATGGAAATCATATGCCTAAGTTTTTTTTTTTTTTTTTGAGATGCTCCAAATATACAGTTCCTTCTATTTCCAGCTTTCCTACTCTAGGTATCCGCTGCAGTGACCTGAACCTCATTCAGGATTCCTATTTCAACCTATTCCTTCGGATTTTAAAAACGGATCAGCTGTGGCAAGGACAATGTATTCAGCTTACAAAAATCAACACTCCTCTGTCCCCTTGTCACAAAGACGGCCGGAGGGGGTGGCGTCAGACCAGAAACAGGAACACAAACGACAGAGAGATGGGGTTTTGGTGAGGCTGAACGCGTGATCGCGTTCAGCATTTAATAAACAGAACAGAAAATAAAAGGTTTGAAACAACAAAAACACAGGACACGGCACTACACGCCAAAATAAAGAGACAAACAAAACGACTAAACACTAAACAGACGGTGCAGGACAGACGAACAAACACGGTGAGTGAAAACACTTAACTATTATTCTTCTTCTTCTTCTTATTATTATCTTTGCCTCCGTCTCCAATCCCGTTCTCCACTCACCGAACACCTAACCCCGACTGAGTGAAACTGTGCATCTATATATACTGTTGTGCTGGGATTCAATTACTAATTAATTACTCACTTGAATCCCAGCACGTGAATTCATTACGTGCAACCCCGTGCCACACATTATACACATTTTATCTGCACGTGAAGTGATGTGCCATCCTCGTGCCTAAATATAATTATACACTTTAAACACACGTGAAACACAGACCCGTTTATATCCCGTGTACCAATCTATACACCAACATTTACACACGCAACACGCAACACAAATGCACACAGGGGCGGGGCGCTTTGCCACATATACCCCCCCTTGTGCGCAGCACACATGGCCTCAACGGCCACCTCCCCCCTTAAAAATCCAGCAGTCCAGGACAAAGTCTCGGGCTGGGAAGGGAGGCTTCAGTGGGCCCATGGCTGGCCATGCTGTCAGCACCCCTGCCGGTAGTGGCACGGCTGACAGCCTGTTGGTCCCGTCCTGCAGCGAAAAAGCTGCGGGGGCAGGTGGTTCCCCGACCTCCCCCTTCTTCGTAGCCGGCAGCTCCCTCCTGTGGGGCTCCGGCCACAAGAACTCCTGCAGCGAAACTGCTGCTGGGGAAAGTGGTCTCCAGACCTCGTCCCCCTTCTTTGTAGCCGGTAGCTCCCTTTGGTGGGGCTCCGACCACAGTACTGCCGGCAGCGAAGAAGCTGCAGTGGGAGCAGGTCTCCGGACCTCCCCCACGATCTCCGGCAGCGAAACTGCTGCAGTGGGAGCAGGTCTCCGGACCTCCCCCACGATCTCCGGCAGCGAAACTGCTGCTGGGGTTGGTGGTCTCCAGACCTCCTCCTCCTTCTTCGTGGCCGACAGCTCCCCTTTCTGGGGCTCCGGCCACCGTACTCCCCGTGGTGGAGGTATGGGAAGCAGAGACAGCTCCTGCTGTTCTGCTTCTGGCAGTGGCAGAGGCAGCTCCAGCTCCTCTGCTCCTGGCGGTGGTGGAACCAGCAGGCATTCACCCTCTGCTGGTGGAGGTGGAACCAGCAGGCATTCACCCTCTGCTGGTGGAGGTGGGACCAGCAGGTATTCACCCTCTGCTGGTGGAGGTGGGAGGGGCAAGCAGTCCTCCCACTGCGGTGGAGGTGGAACCAGCAGGTATTCACCCTCTGCTGGTGGAGGTGGGAGGGGCAAGCAGTCCTCCCACTGCGGTGGAGGTGGCGGAGGTAGAGGCGATGGGGCTGATGCTGGCCACTCAGAGGGAGGCTGTGGCGGTGCTGGCTCCCTCTGCTGTGGCGGCTGGGCATGTGCGCGCCGTGCTGCCTTCAGCAGCATAGCTAGAGGCTGCTGGGGGACACCAGCATCCTGCCCTTCTCCCCCCAAAAAATTTTCAGGGGGTTGAGCCTGTAACTCCTCCCCTTCTGGCTCTTGGGACGGCACCAGCAGGTATTCACCCTCTGCTGGTGGAGGTGGGACCAGCAGGCATTCTCCCTCTGCTGGCAGCTTGGGTCCTACGGCTGTGGAAGCCCCGACTTCCCTCTTTTTGGGCTGTGGATGCACCGACTCCTCCCTTTTGGGCTGTGGACGCACCGACTCCTCCCTTTTGGGCTGTGGACGCACCGACTCCTCCCTTTTGGGCTGTGGACGTTCGGGCTCCCCCCACTCAGGCGTAGGACGTTCGGGCTCCTCCCACTCAGGCGTAGGACGTTCGGGCTCCTCCCACTCAGGCGTAGGACGTTCGGGCTCCTCCCGCTTGGGCTGTGGACGCTCGGGCTCCTCCCGCTTGGGCTGTGGACGCTCGGGCTCCTCCCGCTCGGGCTGTGGACGCTCAGGCTCCTCCCATTTGGGCTGTGGACACTCAGGCTCCTCCCATTTGGGCTGTGGACACTCAGGCTCCTCCCATTTGGGCTGTGGACGCTCAGGCTCCTCCCGCTTGGGCTGTGGACGCTCAGGCTCCTCCCGCTTGGGCTGTGGACGCTCAGGCTCCTCCCGCTTGGGCTGTGGACGCTCAGGCTCCTCCCGCTTGGGCTGTGGACGCTCAGGCTCCTCCCGCTTGGGCTGTGGACGCTCAGGCTCCTCCCCATAACTGCGGAAGGGACAGTGGGCGAACAGGTGATCCTGGTCGCAGAGGAGGCACCCCGACGATGGCTTGTTACATCGCCGTGGATGCCTGGCCCTTAGGCGGCACTCCTCCTCCCTGTCCTTCACCTCTTTATCTGTCTCCCGCTTGGGCTGTGGAGGCAAAACCAGCAGGCATTCACCCTCTGCTGGTGGAGATGGGGACAGCAGGTACTCCTCTGCTGGTGGTCCTGCTACCTGGGCTGCTGTTCCGTTTATCGTTGCCTCCAGGTAGCTGAGGAGAAACTCCACACCTTCCTCCAAGGTGTTTGGGGTGTGTTCCTGCTGATAGGCCTCCCATCTCTCACTGTCCATCATCCACAGGGCCCGGACGATTATGGGCAGAGACTGGGCCTCCAGCCCAGCATTCTCTAGGAACCAGCCCTGCAGTTTGATGGCGTCTTCTGCCATTGACCTTTTTTTTTTTTTTTTTTTTTTTTTTTTTCCAGACCCCTCCTGGTCTGACGCTTGGAGGCGCGGCTATCCCACTTCTGACACCACGTGTCACAAAGACGGCCGGAGGGGGTGGCGTCAGACCAGAAACAGGAACACAAACGACAGAGAGATGGGGTTTTGGTGAGGCTGAACGCGTGATCGCGTTCAGCATTTAATAAACAGAACAGAAAATAAAAAGTTTGAAACAACAAAAACACAGGACACGGCACTACACGCCAGAATAAAGAGACAAACAAAACGACTAAACACTAAACAGACGGTGCAGGACAGACGAACAAACACGGTGAGTGAAAACACTTAACTATTATTCTTCTTCTTCTTCTTCTTATTATCTTTGCCTCCGTCTCCAATCCCGTTCTCCACTCACCGAACACCTAACCCCGACTGAGTGAAACTGTGCATCTATATATACTGTTGTGCTGGGATTCAATTACTAATTAATTACTCACTTGAATCCCAGCACGTGAATTCATTACGTGCAACCCCGTGCCACACATTATACACATTTTATCTGCACGTGAAGTGATGTGCCATCCTCGTGCCTAAATATAATTATACACTTTAAACACACGTGAAACACAGACCCGTTTATATCCCGTGTACCAATCTATACACCAACATTTACACACGCAACACGCAACACAAATGCACACAGGGGCGGGGCGCTTTGCCACACCCCTACACTTCCATACTGAAGTACATCGCAGAACGCAAGGCCATTTCATCCTCTGACCCTTTGTTCTTCAATTCAAGCTGGTCCATTGTAAAAAAATAAATAAATAAAAAAAACACACACCCCACACACCTCTCCTCTATGCCCATATGCTTCCATGCTGAAATACATTACAGAACGTAAACCCAAATCTCCTTCTGACCCCCTGTTCATCAGTGTAAGTGGGTCTGTTGTCTCAAGGCATTGGTTTTCTTCTCAGCTCTCCACTTTGGTTTCTAGAGCAGGACTTCCCCCTCAGTTCTACACTCCTCATTCATTCAGAATCTGGGCAGCCACTTCAGCAGCAGGAGCAAAGATTAACCAATAAAAAATAATAAAAAATATGGAACGCTGGACCTCATCAGCAGTCGAAGCTTACATTTGTTCTTCACCAGTCGAAATAGCATCTGTCCATCAGTCCATTGCTAGTATGTCCAAAGTGGGGACGACCTATCCGCCTGGGCCACAAGTTTTCCTCCTTCAAAAAAAAAGAAATAAAAATGAAAGGGTTTTTTTTTCCTTTCCACTGTGCAGAGGGTCTTCACATAGTCAGTAGGGTACAGTTACTAACCCCCGTGTCACGTCCAGCATTTTCTTTCTTTTTGTGTTAAATGTTCTTTCTTTTCTTCTTTTCTGTATGCATTGGCGGTTCTCCTTTTTTATTCCCAAACATTTAAGCGCTGCTTCATTTACCTTATAGAGGAGGGTTCTCCGTGAGTCAGAGGGGACCCCTGGCCAAACCCCTCCTTTAGCATGCATGATCCCTTGTTGTCTTCTCTTTCAGGTACTGATGCCTCTATGTATGTGAGGGTCCCCAAGCGGTGGAACCCCTCTTGTTTGTCGGGTCTCCTTAAAGACAGTGACCCCTCTCCTGTTTGTCGGGTCTCTTCAGCGATGGAACCCCCCTCCTATAATTTTGGACTTTTGACGAGGCAGAACACCCTGTTCTATATGTTCTAACATCTACTAACTTTGTTTTCTTTCCAGTTCGCGAGCCTCTTCGTACGTTGGGTAACCTCAAAGACGGTGCCCCTCTTCGTACGTTGGGTAACCTCAAAGACGGTGCCCCTCTTCGTACGTTGGGTAACCTCAAAGACGGTGCCCCTCTTTGTATTTCGGGTAACCTCAAAGACGGTGCCCCTCTTCGTACGTTGGGTAACCTCAAAGACGGTGCCCCTCTTCGTACGTTGGGTAACCTCAAAGACGGTGCCCCTCTTCGTACGTTGGGTAACCTCAAAGACGGTGCCCCTCTTCGTACGTTGGGTAACCTCAAAGACGGTGCCCCTCTTTGTATTTCGGGTAACCTCAAAGACGGTGCCCCTCTTCGTATGTCGGGTAACCTCAAAGACGGTGCCCCTCTTTGTATTTCGGGTAACCTCAAAGATGGTGCCCCTCTTTGTATGTCGAGTAACCTCAAAGACGGTGGCCCCCCTCCTGTTTGTCGGGTCTCCTCAATGACAGAACCCCACTTTATATGTGTAGGGCCTTCGAAGGATGGAGCCTCTCTCTTTATGTTCTATTTGTTACTAACTTTATGTCCTAAACATTACAGCAGGTGGCCTAGCTCTGCCCAGTCAACTTATACTGCAGGTCGTAACAATCCACTGTAAGGCGGCGTCATCATCTACAGGCCAGACGACCACACAGGGGTACGGTGCTCAGCAATGTGCACCGTCGCAACAGGATGAGGTGGTGCCAACAACACCTTAGGAGGACTCGCCTTCAGTGGAGCCAGGTCCTCTTCAGTGACAAATCAAGAATCTGCACAGACTGCCCTGATGGATGTCAGCGAGTATGGCATAGATGTGGTGAACAATACGCTAATTGTTGTGTACGAGAGACCTATTGGTGGGGAGGTCCAAGGGTGATGGTGTGGGCAGGAGTGTCTAGTTGATACAGAACTCCACTGGTAGTGATTGATGGAAACATGACTGCACAGCGATATGTTGACCACCAAGGCCTCACTTGGTGCCCTTCTTGCAAGCCCATCCTAATATGACAACATTCCAGCAAGACAACGCACGTCCACATGTTGCTCGTGTCACGACAGGTTTCTTGCAGAATGCAAACATGTGCATCATGCCATGGGTGCCTTATTCCCCAGACCTGAGCCCAATTGAACATTTGTGGGATGAACTTGGGTGACATGTGGCTTCTAGGTTTTGGAAACCACTGAACAGGCAGATGCTTATCCAGGCTCTACAAGAGGAATGGGCCAGGATTCCACAAGACAGCATCCGAAACCTGGTTGCAAAGCATGCGGCGCAGATGCACTGCTTGTATTGCTTCCAACACTGCCACACAAGCTACTAGCCTGTGACGTTCACAGTATCCCCCGTCCCCCCATAACTTTAGGAAAGTAAAATGTCAATTGTTGGTCCACACAATAAAAAGTCACTGCACCTGCTCTGAGACAGAGTTTGTCATTTTTCGATCACATCTAGTGCATTTTATCCAAATATGAGTGATACGTTTCTTTTGATGCTCAGCATAGTTTGGTAGCAACAAATGCTACAGTTTGGTTTAATGCTTTTAATTATTTATTTTCTTAAGGTGAGAAAAATGATGAATACTTCATGGCTGGAAGAATAATTGTTGCATCACTGGCACATGGTGGGGGGGGGGGGACCTCACCAAGTTTTTTGTCTGGAAATCTCATGAAACACATCCTAGGCATTGATGATCTCCATACTACCATTGATGATATAGATGACCATGACAGCAAAAGTATCCTTTCTAAAGTAAGGAAAATTAAAACTTGTAGAACAAATTATTAAAAACTCATGTCTTAACTATCATTGAAAACAAACCAAGTCAAAGCATTTATGACATGCTTTGCTTTCTATTTGTCCTGACATGTGTCTGTTAGAAAAATACTACATGCCATATTACATATTATACCACTATACATTGTAGAAGAGAAATACAAATCAGTATAACAAGACTGCTTCATATTTACAATATTTCAGGTGAGCAGTTCAAATCTGTGGAAGAACTCATGGCAATAGTTGAAAAACATGCCCTTGTTTTTCATCTTGCTGGCTGCATGAGAGTCATTAAAGACTTGGAAGAAAGGGAGAAACTGATCCAAGACCTCCTCAAATGGCACATCATTAAATGAAATGTATTTAGTATTGTAAGAATTGATTTTTTTCTGGTTTCAGAATAATGCAATGGATTACCACAAGCAAAAATTAAAATACTGACTGACATTTATTTTGAGATTTTAGGAGCACGACAGGCGAAATTGAAATGGTGGAAATGACAAATGACTGCTTTTTAACACAATTTGTCAAGGCACCGACTAGAGGGGAGGCATGCCTTGATTTAGTCTTTTCAAATAACGAAGACAGAATAACTAAAACAGAGGTCAGAGAGCCATTGGCAAACTCAGACCATAACATGGTCTCATTTGAAGTGCTTTTTAAAAAACAAAAAGTAATGACTAAAACTAAGGTTTACAATTTTAGAAAAGCAAACTATGAAGGTAAAATAGAGAAAACATCCACAGAAAAGGGATGGCTGTTTTTTAAAAATGTAGTAATCCCAGAAGTAGACAAATCTAAAACAAAACATGGCCAAAATGGTTTAATAGATCAATTAAAAAAAAATATTCAGCGAAAAAAGGCACTTTACAGAGCATTTAAAAAGGGACCAAAATAAAAGTACACAGAAAGAGTACTTGGAATTGCAAACGCAAGTCAAAAAGGAAGTTAGAAAGGCCAAGAGAGAAATGAATATTGCTAAGGGGGCTAAAACCAATTCCAAAATGTTTTCTAATATTGTAACAGCAAGAGAACATTCAAAAGAGAAGGTTAAATGTCTAAAGCGATACAAATGGCAAAATCATAGACGAAGAGAAAAAATAGCAAATATATTAAATGATTACTTTTCACAAGTTTTTACAAAGGAGGATACGGACAATATACCCCACATGTTGACCTGTTCCTAGACAGTTTTAAATAACTTTAGCATAACAGAGGCAGAAGTGTTAAAGGGACTAGGAGCTCCTACCAATACTACTCAAAGAAATGAAATAATTTATTTAGAAACCGCTAACCAAGATCATGCAACAGTCTCTTGACACAGGTGTTGTACTGACAGACTGGAGAATTGCAAATGTAATACCAATCCACAAAAAGGGAGACAAAACTGAATTAGGTAACTACAGACCAATAAGCCTGACTTCTATTTTATGTAAACTTATGTAAACTATAATAAGATCCAAAATGGAAAATTACCTATGTGGTAACAGTATCCTGGGAGACAGCATGGTTTTAGGAAAGGGAGATTGTGTCTAAGTAACCGGCTTGATTTTTTTGAGGATGCAACATTGACAATGGATAACTGCAAAGCATATGACATGGTTTATTTAGATTTCCAGAAAGCTTTTGACAAAGTCCCACATAAAAGGTTAATTCTCAAACTGAACACAGTAGAGATTCAAGGAAATGCATGCACATGGATTAGGGAGTGGTTAACATGTAGAAAACAGAAAGTACTGATTAGAGGAGAAACCTCAAAATGGAGCGAGGTAACCAGTGGTGTACCACAAGTATCAGTATTAGGTCCTCTGATATTCCTAATCTACATTAATGATTTAGATTCTGGTATAGTAAGCAAACTTGTTAAATTTGCAGATGACACAAAAATAGGAGGAGCGGCTAACACTGCTGCAGCAGCAAAGGTCATTCAAAATGATCTAGACCGCATTCAGAACTGGGCAGACACATGGCAAATGACATTTAATAGAGAAGTGTAAGGTACTGCACACAGGCAATAAAAATGTGCATTATAAATATCATATGGGAGATACTGAAATTGAAAGAGGAATCTATGAAAAAGACCTAGTTGACTCAGAGATGTCTTCATCTAGACAATGTGGGGAAGCTATAAAAAAGGCCAACAAGATGCTCGGATATATTGTGAAAAGTGTTGAATTTAAATCAAGGGAAGTAATGTTAAAACTTTACAATGCATTAGTAAGACCTCACCTAGAATATTGTGTTCAGTTCTGGTCACCTCGTTACAAAAAGGATATTGCTGCTCTAGAAAGAGTGCAAAGAAGAGCAACCAGAAATATCCTGGGGTTTAAAAGGCATGTCGTATGGCTAAAATAATTGAATCTCTTCAGTCTTGAACAAAGAAGACTACGTGGTGATCTGATTCAATCATTCAAAATTCTAAAAGGTATTGACAATGTCAACCCAGTAATGTTGTTGAAGCTGACACCCTGGAATCCTTCAAGAAGCTGCTTGATGAGATTCTGGGATCAATAAGCTACTAACAACCAAATTAGCAAGATGGGCTGAATGACCGACAGAGTTCAAAACGTGTGTTCTTGCATACCTGTTTTTAAATACAACACTTACGTTCAATACAGGTTTCGTGTCTTTTATTTAAAAGAAAAACTGCACACATTGGAGGGATGTTTTAAAATTGATGTGTGTTTGGGCGGATGTAGGATTCGGTTCACCAAATCCTAAGTATTCGGCCGAATCCGAACCCTGCTCAAAAAGTAGGTATCCGGGCCGAATCCGAAACCTGGATTCGGTGCATCCCTAATTTTAATAAAGGGATTGTTAAAATGTTGGCGAGATTTATCGCTTAATCGTAGTTAGTATAATAACTCTCCAACTTAATCTAAAGCGTTTGATGATTTAATATAGTCCTCTATCAGGAACATCTAGAGGGCAGCTGTGTTCGCTGGAGTTTGTTCTAATTGGAAACATTTTAATACGCAGCTGGGGACTATGTGTAAGGGAGAGGTTTGTTGCAATTGGGACTAACTAGCGTACTAATTTAGTCTAGACCTGAAGGACTAACCACGGGATCATCCACAGCTAGTACACTTTTGTTTGTTGCAATTGATCCTATGATTTTAAATGTTGGCAGTTAGCTGATTGGTAAAATCTACATGAATGGGTAAAAAAATGCAGTGGTAAACTTTTATAAGGGTTTTAGCATTAAATGGTATACCCTTTGCAGTAACTGTCTGTAGGTCTCAAAATATGAAGTGAAAGAATAGGTGTATCCTGTTCTCAGGAGATGGTCTGCTGTAAAACTACGGACTAATTTAAGTCTGCGCACGCTCCACAGTTCATGGGATCTTTTAGTGCAGGTTTATTGGCCAGCAGTCATTTATTTGCATCACAAACAAAACAATAGTCAGCACACAGAATAGAGGACTGGTGGTTACTGGAGGGTACACCATGCAAACACTAAACTCAAAACCACATTCACCCGAAGACGTTGCCTGCTAGTAAACTATTACATTAATGGCTCCCAAAATGCACAATTGACACATTAGCAGATTTAACAAATAGTGTCCCATTACCTGAATGCATTTCTATCTTATTCACATGTGTCAGTCTGAACTGGCTAAACCACAACAGAGCAGAGCATTGACTTTAATTGGAGAGTAACAGCAGTGGATCACCCCCCCCGCCCCATCCCATCCTCTTTATGATGTTTGCAATCGCAGTTCAGGAGCTGTTCTTTAGTTCTTGTGATCTGGCACTGATTCATTTTTCTCTTGTTTTGCTTGTAATACACTGCTGTGCACTAGATGGCACTGGTGCTTACTCATTTAAGGAGACACTGGCTGATTTAGCCTACATCAGATACATCTGGCAGGCAACTAGAAGTGAAGAGCAGTTCTGGAACTCAAAGACATACAAAAATATATAATATTGCAATAAGAAACAGTGCAAACGTTATATAAAGGTAATAATAATAATAAAAAAGACATTGCTACAGTAATAAAGAAGTGGTTTATTCTCTAAATTTGAAATCCATAGCCACCCATATAGGAATGAATACATTTCAGACCTTTAGTACATTTTTATAATATTTGAAGAAATACATGGCAAGGGGGAACAAATTGGCATTTGTTACTTTATTAAATATATTTAATGTTGATTTTGCTCTAGCACTTGTGTACAGACCACAACTCTTTGAAAAGTCATTCCCACTATTTTTAACCAAAAGACCATTTAATGATTCACTACCCAAGGTAAATTAAATTAACTTCAAATCACTGGCAAAACAAAACGAATGACTATAGCTGTAGCTGTAGCATGCCATTGGGAATCTCAGTTATATTAAAATACAGTTACTGTATCTACCTGAATGTACAGTCATTGCAGAAAAAAAATAAGACGAGTAATGACACCTGTACTACAATATGTAAGAAATATTCAGATACACAATACTATACCATAATAGATTGTGGTAAGCATAAAAAACATGTACTGTAGTTAATGTAGAAAAAGCAGTTTTATTTGGTTATACACACGTTTGAAATGGTTTGTGCCACGTGGAGCTCCAGCATGCTTTTAAATTAAATCAAGGTTGTATGAAAAAGTGCACATTTCTTCAAGCCTTCAGGTGAGATCTGGTTTTGAAGAACGTTTGCTATTGAGCTACTGTTTAATTAATATACAGGACTGACAATAAGTGGCATGGCCATAGGGGGCGCTGTTGACGCCAATGTGTCATATCAGTCAATTAAAAATGATATGCATATCAGAAACAAAAAGACAACAAACTGAAAATGTGTGGTAGGGCAATCATAGCAACTATAGCCACCCTACAGTTCAACATGTCAAGGATTTTATTTATTAGTTTATTTCTGTAGATATGGTTTGATTTTCATTACATTTTGTTTTTTTCTGCGAGTGAGGCAAGAACATGTTTATAATATAACAACTGATTAATTTATGTATAAAAGCACATTTTTGCATTCATCATTTTTACATAGATCTGATGTAGAAAGATTGCTGGAGAGTTGGAAAACAATAATGATTATTATTATTATTATTATTTTAATAATTGGGCTCTTTCAGGGCACCCAGCCAGCATATACTATCCAAGGCGTTTTGCTGGGCCAGCTTGGAACCAGCAAGACCAGCAGCTCTGACCAGCACACAGTGGACAACGCATTGAATTAAACAAATTGTATTCATTTAAACAAATACGGTGTATAATAATGGCATTATTACATTCAATCACTGCACTGGCCTCCACTCACACAAACGCATGACATTACACATTATTCTTGTTTTATTACTAGGGTGTGGCAATGCCAAGTCACGCAATTTTTGTTTTTCCATTTATTTTATAACAAATGGCTATAGCTAAAAAATGTCTAACGCGTATCCTCGGCATTCTCATTGAAACAAACAACTGCGGTGTCTGGCCTGCATCTGCCAAGAGCGCGAGGAGACAAGAGATGCACTCACAGGGAGGCAACGCTGACGTCACGGGCAGGAGAATGGCACAGCGTCTGTACACTTTGCTACACAGTTGAAGGGAGAGATGGCGGACCGTTGCCTATGAATAAGCAAAAATAAGGATGCCGAGTTGCTAAGGAAGACAACACAGCTACCCGGAGCAAAAGCAGTGCTCCTTATTAAAGAAACCTCTGTTCTGGATTTGTTTCTCTTAATATTCGGACGCCGGGGTTGCTTTTTTTTAAATATATATACATTTATATATGTAATAAAAAGTGGTGGGCATTTGCATCAGATTGTTTTCCTCACCCCATCCATCTCTTGTCTTGTTGGAAGGCGGCTATGGCTGCAGAGGGGCTGCTGGAAAGTGCAGGTCACTATAAAGCAGAGATAGCGCGGCTGTCCCGGGAGCTGTCGGAAACCACCCAGGAGAAAATCAGGGCTGCCGAATGCGGCTTGGTGGTCCTGGAGGAAAATCAAACCCTAAAGCAGCAGTATACGGACCTGGAAGCGGATTATGACACCCTCAAACAAGAGCTGGAGCAGCTCAAAGAGGTAACTACACAGGTAACTTGAGCAACTGCGGGGTGGTAGGGTACAGCACGACAGCATGCGGTGTCCTTGAGCAAAGAGTGCGGGCTCTCTTTCAAATCGGTGTGCATGTACACTAAATGTATTTACAAAGTGAAAAACATGCAACATACACACAAGGTGTCGGGTAGATCTGCAGTTTGTTTTATGGGGTACGGTTGCTGCTACCTTTTTGGGGTACCTGTGTTTTACCTGGCGGCGACACCATGGCAACGAGACAGGCAGAGTGATGTAAACATTTAAGACTATGAATAATGATGTCAGTAGTGATGTATATGAATGCTTATTTGAAAGTCTGATTCAAGATTGTATGCACTCCTATTAGGTGTTGGTTATTGTAAGAGGACATGTAGTTATTTCATCTCTCCTCACTGCTTTATTCAATACTGGATTTCGTACAGAGGAGAACATACTGGTAACAGTTTTCAGGAATTGTCTTAATGGAGTGGTTGGTTTATGCAGTGGCACCCAGTTGTCTGAACGTGCAGAAATGCAAGTTTCAAACACGCGTGATTGTTCTTCTGAATAGCTTGTCAATCACCCAGGAACCAATATAAAATAGCTACTATTAGATCAAATAAAAATGGGATTGATTGCTTGATATTCTCTTACAGTATTTTGTTACACTTTGAAATGGGTTTTAAAATACTTGTTCATCGGTAATCCCTGCTGTATAATAGTGTTGTGATGGTAAAGAAAGTGATCTGATTTGCCAAGTTTGTGTGAGGGTCATTTAGCACTGCATGTACAAGTGAGCAACATTGTTTTACTGCAAAATACAGTCTCATAGTGGTTTTTAATGAACCACGTGATTCTGTGAATTGGAATGTAAGCATGCTTTATGTACGTGGTCTCAAATGTGATAACCAAAAGGTCAAATTGCAGCATCAATGCGTATTGCTGTCTGTTGGGCTCAACAATAAATGATCCATAAACTACTGGGATTTAAAATAGAAGATGGGTAATTCTTAGTGATAAAACAACATCTACATTATTTATCATTCCACAGACTGTGGGTCTGGTTTGAATGCTGCATAGCATTTAGTGAGATGTATTTTTAATGCTATAGGTCAGGGGTTCCCAAACTTTTCTTTTTACCCGAGGCCCATTCAGCTGCATTCGGCAGTGCAGGCCCACTGTTAGTACTTAAGAAAAATTACAAATGAAAAAATTATTTAAACTTGTGACACTTTAAATAAACTTAATCTAAATTGTACTTTTTGCATTAGAATTAAATTTTTTCTTCATTAGTATTTTTTTTTTGCAGCTTTTCGTTTAGTAGAAACCTGGTGTATTTCGGTGGGCTGGAGCTGGGACTCCTCCCCTGTATTATCCAGCTAAAACATGACTGTCAGACAACCTTTAATTACCAGTCAATCACCCTATTTAAACCGTAGCCAGCTTCCTAATTCTCATCTTGATTTTCAGTTTCCTCCATCCTCCCTTCCTCCTCCACTTGCTGCATCATCTCTGCAACGGTCCCCTCAGGGGGCAACTACGTCGCATCGCCCTCTGAGAGGAAGGTTCCCGCTGGCCAGAGGGGACCCCTGGCTTTTGTTTTCCATTCTCCTGCTAATCTTCATTTGAACCTGTGCCAGTCTCCCCCTCTGGAGAGCAAAGTCATTTGACTCAACCTATTGAATGTGGCTCTTATAGGTGGGGGGCGGACCCCTGGCCCTCTGTTTATGTCTTATTCTCTTTTCCAGCACTTTTGTTCTCCCTGTGTAGATCGCGAGGCTCTCCATGCGGCCTCGGAGCGTCAGCCGAGACTGACCTCTCTCGACTAGATGGCTCAGTAAGCCAGGGAGACCTTGGTTTGTCATCCTATCCTTCCTCCGTTCCCCCTCGAGGGAAGTCCGTCGCTTCCCATCCTTTGTGGTTGATCGGTTCGGCCTCACCTCCGTGAGCGGTTCTCTGAGTAGTGAAGGGGAAACCCCTATTCTGTTTCTAAAAGTCACAAGCACTTAGTCTTTATTCTAGTAGTCCCTTTACGCAGGCCTGGCTCCTGTTTCGAATATGTAGAAAGTCGTTGCTTGGGAACCCCTGTTATAGAGAATGATTTTAGACACAAGACAGACAGAGCTGCACGTGGCATATTCCAAATACATTCACAACCTCGTCACCATTAGGACTTATTCAGTGTTGTGTGTAGCATAACTCAGATGAGAGAAGTTTTGCTAGGAAGATGGAAAATGGGAAAAAATTGATTAACAGTCAATTCCCATAGTTGTATAATACAACTATACATATATAGAGATGTTAACAGAAAAGGCACTGCTTGGACGGCTGTGAGTGTCCAGATGGGATTATCGGGTAAGTGAATATTAAATATATGTGTACTTTTTATTACTTATGTAAAGTTGTTTCAGAAAAGCTTTTTTAATCCAGGTACTCTGCAGGAGTTTTATATTACCGTGTAGTAATTGCTTTTATTTGCTAAAAAGCATCATTCAGAATGTTTGTTTATATGCAAAGCCAAACAATTACTGGATATAATAACGCGTATGAGATAGCATTTATTTATTTATTTATTTATTTATTTATTTATTTATTTATTTATTACTAAAACTCTTTGTCCATACCCAGCAAACCATTCAAATCTCACAAAGCAACTATCTCCATTTTTAAAAGCAACATGTTTTTATTTTATTTTAAAACAAACACACAGTTGGACCTGGAAGTAATTGAGGGGGGATTATGACGGTGTGGGGGTGTTAAATATATATATTATATATCCCTTCCCACTGGCATTTACTGTTTGTTGCTTGGCAACCAAAAGTCACTGTACATGCAGCCGTAATGTAACAGACTGCCCGCTGACTTTCCCCTTGCTGCCCGCATTGTGAACAGTGGTCTGCGGCGACCCTAAATGTGTATATTAATATTGCAGTTTACTTCGGTTATTACAATGCTTTACTGTACACATGTGCTTTACAATTAACTTTCTTATGCTTTTACCAGTTTACCTCAGTATATATTTAGAAGCGATACATTAATAGTAAACTGCCAAACTTGGATGTTAAAACATTGCATTAGTCCAAGTTCTTTATAAATCAACGGTTTTCAACCCTGATCCAAGTACACCTGAACTGTCCATTTGTTTTTGTTGCTTGCATTGTTTTCTAGGGCACATGCAGCTGTACTTACACATCCTCCGCAACACTGATTGCTCTAGAGTCCGTTTATTACCAGTCTGCAAAATAAAAAATTCACACTATACCTGAAAGGTTTTAAAATCTGTACATATTAAAAAAAAAAAAAATTATATATGAAGATTACAGCCAAATGCAATACGAAAACGTCTATTGGAGGCTATGAGTGTATGATACAGGTTTGGTGAAGATCGGTTGAAAAAGTCAAGGCAGAATTGAATGACCGACAGCTAGACAGACATGATCAGTGTATAAGGGTCCCCATTCTGAATTAGGACCCCAAAATCTGGACAGGGTTGGGAAAAAAAAAACAACACACACACACACACACACACACACACAAAAACACTGCTTTAGTAGAAGATGCAGCAGTGGAACAAGTACATTTTAGGAGGAATGGTTCTATAATGCATTTATTTTATATGACAAAAGGAGCAGATAAATACTAAAAGCATAGCAAAGTGTGGTAAAGCATAGATAGCTAAGCATTTTAAAGCCTAGAGGAGGTATGGTAAATCATATAAATAAAATAAACACACACTCACACACACACATACACGGTAAACCATGAACTGGCAGAACTCTCTCTCCAACTGACCCTGATGGTGGAAGTTACCCAATGGGCATCTGATGCAAAGGATGCAGGAGGCAGGCTTAAATCTCAGACTGCAGAGAAGAAAATATTGCAGGCTGAACGGCAAGGGCGTGATTACTGGGAAATATTACAGTTATAAATAGCAATGATACAAAAATGTGATATCAGGAACTGACTTTTGTTTAATGTCCAGATAGAACTGGCTGCAGCCCCAGTTTGATATTTTGGAACGAGAGGAGATTGAGTTTTGCAGACTGGTGTCATGGTGCATATGGAAGTGTAGAAAGAGACACCAGAGTTGGGGGAGGGGAGTAGAAAAACCTACCTTCGGTGCCGGAGGCATGTGGTGTAGACGGATCAATTACATGACAATGCTGCTAATTGTGAACACTCTCAAATTCACATGCTTGGATTTGTTAGAGAAACAGTGACAACAGTATTTTTTACAAAAATCTGTTAAATCTACTGATTATTGCTTTTGATAATAAACGCAACCTTAAAAACAACAACAAAACATGTTTGTGTGTTGCCTTAAGTATAAAATCTGAAGAGATTCAGTGTTTTTTTTATTATTATTATTCTGGCAGTTGCCAGTAGTTTTGGGTCTATTCCATAAGCCAATCAGTAACCCCCAAAACAGTGTCTTATATGCAGAGTCATCCAGTGACACATGTCGAGGGATGTACAGTATGCGTAACCCACTAGTGTATCATAAGAAAAGGCAGTGTGCTAAAGTGATTGTAACTAACAAAATAATTACCTGTTTTGCACCTCTCTCCTGTCAATAACCAATTAGCTACATCCCCTATTGCCTGAAATGATTTCAGCCAGTGACATGCCACGACCCAGAAGACTGTCAAGGTGAAATGACCTAGACTCAAGTGCAAGTCTAACATTTCCTGTGAAAGGCACAGAACTGAAACTTCCTTCAACCTAAACTAGTAACAGATCAGGTTTTAAAATGAAAATGTGCATTTGCGTTAACATGCGTTTCTTTCAATGTATCCAATGCAAGTGCAAAATAGGTAGATTTGTTTACAACTGCTACAGTTGCTTTAAGAAAAGTGGTCTGAAGGAGCGAGCTATCACACCCAATCAGTTTGGAAGTCCCTTCTCCTGCTTCAGTGTTGTGCTTCCCCAGATACTTGTTAAACGACTCTCTATCTTGTCCAGCTGCTTTCCCCCGGTTATAAACGCTTGAGGGAGATTACTTGATACACTTCAGCTCAGTGTGAAGTCTGCCAGAGGACTGGCATAATGACTTTATTTCACTATGCAGTGACCTTGCTTTGTTCTTTGATAAAATAACAGCCCTTCGCTAGACTTAATGTGGGTGTTTGGACAAAAGATTATTTCAGAGAAGCAGGTGTTGCCATTTTCTGAGCATAAAGAGGCCCAAAGCAGCCATAACAAGGCTGTCGTCTTCCCTCCCTTGCACTGTCTTTGCAATGGATTCATTTTAAAGTTTCCTTTCTTAAAAGGAAAGGAATAGATGTCTCTTATGGTACAAGGAACTGCATTGCATTCATTTGCTGAATTTAAACTTCTGTACAGTGGAATATTTATTACAAGCTTTCGTGCAATAGAGCTCTCTGTAATAGAGGGAGATTATCAGATTGTATGCAAATGAAGGGCTGAGAGGCGAGGTCTTTATCATGACTGATAACAGGATTACCATCATTGCCTTCTCTGGGTCTGTCATTGACCCACCTAGAATTGTTCTGTGATTGGTGGTATAAAGAGGATAATACAGCTTGTTTGAATTCTGGACTTGAGGTTTTTAGGGTCTTTGTTGCAAAAAAGTGGGACTGTTATGCACAGATTGTATCAGTTTGAGACATTACACGTTGAACACGATAACTAAGATGATTTTGCACCAAGCTTCACCTTTTATAGCCTCCTGTAGATGTTTCAGATTGCATTAGGCTATAATCCAATAAAATACTCTTGATTTATATATATATATATTTTTTTTTTTACCTTTCAAACAGTGTGTAATTGTGATAACCATCTTTGTGTTTTATTGGCAAGCAGCATTTTTTCTGGGCGTGTTCAATAAACCAATGCTGATTCTGTTAAATTAAAATGGAAATGTTTCTTATTTTGGAAAAATGACGCGATTTAGGCATGACAATTGGTCTTTACAGTATGTTTTGTCTTAACCTGTGTGTGCCAGGTATTGGGAAGCTGTTCACCTGTACAGGATATAAATGAGGGACTCGAGGCTACGTGAATTCGAAAGCATAACATTCCTTTGAGTCTCTGATCTAGAATGTCTTCTATGAAATCACTGCTATTGCTATCTGTCTTGGTTGAGACCGAGTAGAGTTAGCATGGTTAAACAATTTTAGAGATTGGAAAACAAAATCCAAAAAAAGTTACACAACCTCTGAAAACAAAATGCTCAAATGTGTTTTAAAATCATGTAACATTTAGTTAAACACACCAAATTTAGCTACTTTTTCTATCCTGGTGAACATCTTGGATTTGAGTTTTATCCTCTACTGACTTTGAGCCTTCATAATTAAAAATAATAAAATATACAAAACACTGTACCAATAAAGAAATTCTTCCAAGCTAGATTGTGGTTTTAAAATTGAAAAGGTCAAAGTTTTACACATACAAGCAAGCCTCTTAAAACACACCTCTCACTGGTGAGCAAACTGGCAGGTTGGCATGGCATTGGCACAGCAGTTCTGCCAGTGCAGAGGTCAGTGCAGGGGTCACAAATGGAGATTAGATAAAGGGGCATTCAGAACAGAAAATAGGAGGCACTTTTTTACACAGAGAATTGTGAGGGTCAGGAACCAACTCCCCAGTAATGTTGTTGAAGCTGACACCCTTCAAGAAGCTGCTTGATGAGATTCTGGGATCAATAAGCTACTAACAACCAAAACGAGCAAGATGGGCTGAATGGCCTCCTCTCGTTTGTAAACTTTCTTATATTCTGACTCTGTATTGCAGATAAATGCGTATGTGGCACTTAAATGCGTGGGTTTTGTTTACTATATAAATCGAAAATTATTAAAGGCTTGTTTAAAATGTGGTGCATTGGTCTATAAAAGAAAATATTATCCCTGTGCTGCAATAATTGACTTTATATTTTGGAGGTTAAAAAGCCCCAGGGTGAAGCTTGCTCTGCCCTCCCTACTTCACTATTCCAAAATGACGAGCTTGATGATTTTCAAAGCATGTATAATATTACTGATCTAATATCTAACCAAGCACAATTGGCTCTTGGTTTAAATGACAATGCATTATAAACACCTTCAATAGCAAATACTGTAAGTCTTGTGTCGGCCCTGATTGGTTTAGGTTTTGAAAATCTCAGGTTTTTCCACCTTTCTGTATGCAAGAATAAAGCAGCCAGATTTGTATTAGGGTGTCAACCTCAGACTCATCACTGTCAGTTACTTGCATCCTTAAGGTGGATTTCATTAGATTACAGAAGACAGCTTCACTGGATACTATTGGTGTGTAAAACTGTAATAGGCTTGTCACCAGGGTATCTAGGTTTGATGCTACAGGCAAATATAGCCAAGTATAATTTAAGATACAGCCTTACACTTAATTATCAAGTAACGGGAAGATGGTCTTGTGTTGGTCAAACGGCCTTCAGCTTTAGTGCGCCTCTGGAATGGAATCGGTTGGACAATTACGGATATGAGTTTGCCTCTAATTGGTAGCCAAAATTTACCAGATAAAACGTAGAATAATGGCTAAAGTTATGTCTATTTTAAAAGGGCAGATATCACAAATTATGTTTCTGATGCCTCATCGAAATGTTGATGTTGTATTATTTTTAAAGTTGTGTTTTATGTGAATCACTGATGTATGCCTTGTAGACACTTACTTGGTTTTGTAAAATGTATGCTGTATTTACTGCTACTGTTCTGTGGTTATCTAGCCAGGACACCCTTGTAAAAGAGGTGAATAAATAAATAACAATAAATAAATCAATAAAAAGTTTATGAGCAGCACAGAGCACTCTAAACAGAACTCTCCATAGGCAGAAAAATAAATAAATAAATAAATAAATAAAATAAAAAAACACCAGATGCCTGCTTCACCCACCCTAGTAGATCCAGGCACAATTCACTCCTTGATCTGGACCCAAATCAAATCAATAGAGGATTGTTATTTGTCAGCCATAGAGAATATATACAGCCATTGGCTGCATCATTTAGTTTGAACATATTCATTTTGCCGGCACTTGATTGGAACTTTTGATACTAATCCGTTGCAGGGGATGAAACAGTGGAGGTCCGTATGTCACCCGTGACATTTTTCCAAATAGTTATCCGTTGTGTATCTGCCATGATCAAGCTCTTCAGCAATGTCACCCACACCCACGGCAGCTAAAAAGGGAAGCTTCAAACAAACCCGCATTCAAGACTTTTTTGTTCCAACACATGTAAAGTACAGTACTGCACATTTTTTTGAGCAAATGGACACTACTTGCAGTTTTTTTTCCCTAAACCTGTGCATTGTGCTACTATGTAAAATTAGCAGAAACGAATGTAAGTGTATACAGCACTAATACCCTGTATCCTTCTAAACAAGGGATTTAGGGGAGCTCCGTAACAAAAGCTTATGTGATTTATAGTAATTGTAACAGCTGTGTATAAGTAGTATTTAAAACAGAAAGCACACACCACTTGGCAAGCTAAAAAGTCTGGAGAGCTTTTATGACGCTGTTATAGAAGAATTTGTAAGGAAAGAACGTCTGCTGGATTTCTTCTGTAAAATAGGGTGAGTAAACCTACAGGTAGTGGACAAAAAAATGAAAACACCTGGGTAAATGAGGGACACCAAGTATATTGAAAGCAAGGGCTTCCACACAGGTGTGGCTCATGCCTTAAGGAAATAAACATCCCAGTATGCTTAGAGTCATGTATAAAAATGCTAGACAGGCCTGGTTGCCTATAATTATGGCAAACATGGCTGCAAGAGGAGACCTCAGTGACTTTGAAATAGGGGCGATTGTTGGGGCGCGTTTGGCAGGAGCTTCAGTGACCAAGACAGCTCAACTTCCTGATGTTTCACGAACAACGGTGTCTAAGGTGATGTCAGCATGGAACTCTGAGGGAAAGACATCATCAGCAAAGGGCAACAGTGGGCGAAAGCGCATACTCCAGGATCATGATATCCGTGCATTAATTCGAAGTGCAAGGCAAAACAGACGAGCAACTGCAGATCAATTGACTGCAAATTTCAACCTGGGGCGCGAGCAGCCAGTTTAATCAAAAACGGTCCGCCGAGAACTCCACAGAGCGGGATACCATAGTAGCCCAACGCCCTATTAAGTGACTTTACATTGGTGTTTCCATTTTTTTTGTCCACTACCTGTATATAATTTTTTTTTCTAATTTCTTGAGTTGCATTCATTTAATACTGCATACCCTACTTGAAAACCCACCGCACGCCACTGCTAGTTAGTATAGCTGTCTCCACTAGGGCCTAGCGGAAACCCCAATCAAATAATCTTAAGAAGAGAGCAGAGCCAGATATTAAAAAGAACTACTTCTTTTTCATTGTGAAATTTCTGAGTTGTGATACCACTTCAGATGTCTGTGGTCTCAACACTAGAAACATATTTTGTTTGAACATTGAGATTTTATTTATGTGTGGTCCAGTGGTTAAAGAAAAGGGCTTGTAACCAGGAGGTCCCCGGTTCAAATCCCACCTCAGCCACTGACTCAATGTGTGACCCTGAGCAAGTCACTTAACCTCCTTGTGCTCCGTCTTTCGGGTGAGACGTAATTGTAAGTGACTCTGCAGCTGATGCATAGTTCACGCAGCCTAGTCTCTGTAAGTTGCCTTGGATAAAGGCGTCTGCTAAATAAACAAATAATTTGTCCTAGAGTGGCTGTGAAGCACCCCTCCTGTTCTCTGAAGACTGAGTTCACGACCGCAAAAAGGAGCCAAACAATTAAAACAAACATTTTATTTATTTATTTATTTATTTATTTTTAAATTTAATTTATGCCCCAGCTGGAGAGACCACAGTTGCGCCATCGATGAAGGTGCATGTATACCCATTCATAGATGTACAATTCCATACTGTTCTGTACATAGCTGATAGATGTCATGGTCATCAATGTTTTTATCATATTGTTAGCACTTTTTTCTAATTTATAGCCATGCCAGGGGATGTATTGTGACAGTTTCATGATGTGTTAATGTGGAATAAAAACATGTTTTATTCTTTCAAGGTCAGGGCTCCAAATTGTTATCTGAAAAAACTAACTAAGGTAAGCACAGTGCTTTGAATAAGGGTGGTGTTTCAGAGAAATTTTCAAAACAATGACAAGAACCTCTTGGAGAATGAGTGATTTCTAAAATAATCACAATAAGTGTTCTAACTGTTAAGGGAGCATTTTCCCCCAGGGTCATGCATCAGTTTTTAAAGTAATTGTTGAAGTCTCAATTATTATTATTATTATTATTATTATTATTATTATTATTGCTGAATTATGGTTGGTATTCCAAGTGTCCCCAAGAAGTGTAGGTTTTATTTCAAATGTTTAAACATTTTCTAAATTTCTTGGTGTAGGACTAGCAGTACAAGAACATAGTTAAACTTTTTAAACTGGAGAATGATGTAGTATTTGGCAGCGTTTACAAAACTATTTCACTTGATTAAAATGACTGAAAATATCAAACAAAAATTTGAAGTCATTCTGTTATACGGTCAACAGCAGAGAAACAAGTCCTACAATGTGTTTAAAAAAAAAAAAACACCTTGTATGCTTGAAATAGGTTTTGTACACCATAACTATGTATAAAAACAACTTCCCTTTATTAAAATAGATTTTTGCTATCTTCTCTTAAAAACAAATACACAAAAAAAAATCACACCAAATAGTCTGTCCACTCAATCCTGCTCTCTTCCAGTTTCAAACACACACTGAACTAAAACAAGCACATCAGCCACTCCCTTTATATACTCTGCCTGCAAAGCATCATGGGAGGCCTAGCCTTAAAAACACTGCATTCCAATCAGTTAAAAATCTCTTCAATCCCTTAATATTATTCAAAAATAATGTTTTATCTGTGTTCCTGAACATATAATCTTTCTAACAGTGTAAGAAGTTTGCGATTATGTGTAAATAAAGCTATTTAAAAAACTCAGACATCATAATCAACAACATCCAAACAATTGCCACAGTCCTGTTTAAAAATGTAACTTACGTTTCAGTAAAAACTAATATTGTGATCTGAAATACTCAAGTGTTTTTTTGTTAAAGTTAATGATTTCAGTCTGTTTACAATTTTTATTGTGAATAATAATAAAAACAAGTAGCAATCAAAATGTTTTTTTATTAAAAGGGAAAAGATCTAACATTAATTTTTATGTAGAAATTTCACAGAAATATGGTGGCTTTCCGTGCTGTTTTTAAACAGGTGCTTTAACAACAGTCCAGAAAAGTTTTGTTTATGTCAGACTGCATTTAATTAATCAAAACAATACGTCTTTAAAAAGGTCAACTATATAATCATTTTTTAGTCCTAGGCCTAGATTAAATCAAATTTATAGCACCGTCATGACTATGCTTCATAATGGCTGTGGGGCCTCTATAAATTTGAACAAATTTAGTCCCTATTCCCACAATGGTCCTGAAACATTCTTAGTCAGTTCTAACCTCTTATTAAGTGGGTATTATGTGGGGGGGTATCAACTTCAACCTCCGTCTCGATCTCCTGCCTGTCACTCAGCAGCGAATGCACGCACCCACGCGGCAGACAGCTACCCTGTCACAAGCAGTAGTACCCTGTATTTTGCTAAACAAGGGATTTAGGGGAGCTCCCTAATAAAAGCTGAATATCAAAACAATAATTGTGTGAATATAGTAATTGTTATAGCTGTGTATAATGGTATTTAAAACAGGATTTATTTATCCGACTTTTTACATATCTGCCCTTACTCTGGTCCCACCGCAGTCAGATACACGACCGATTACTGTATTAACTTCTATAAATCACACAAATGATTGCACTCAGGAATAGCTTTAAAATTAAAAATCTTTAGATTTTTGTAAAACAATAACTTTTAACCCTCCTCCTTCTCCGGTTGTGAAATAGTTCAGAATCTACTATCGATAGTACCCGGTCGACAAATACCCAATCTGTAGCAGTAAATTCTGGTTTAGGCGAGCTATCGTTTGGTATCTCGGCATGTTACAAATGCACCCTGCTTTTCAAACTGAGAAATAGCAATTGCTGGAAACCGTTCATTTCTGCTCAGACGTGAAATGCGCATTACAGCTCCCAACATGGCTGCTGCTGATCAAACTAGTGTGCCTCAAGGCAAATTGCTTGATTAATCTCATGAGTATTCAGACATATGTGGTGGCCGAGATGGTGAGAGACGGAAGGGAGATTAAGGTAGAATATGTCACTGTAGACAAGATACCAGACAGTACCACCAACCAGACCAGACAGTACCTTGGATCTACGTGACATAGAGTATTCACCCTCTGGGATGATAGCCCCAACAGGAACCCGCTATACCCTGGTGGGTAACAGGGCAGGAAACGGCCCCTATAAATGTGGAGGCTATGGCAAGTGCATCTACAGTGAGTACCATTATACCCTGTGGAGATTTTTAAAACAAAGGAAAATTGGTGTAGTTACATTAGGTGCGACCTCTCGTTAAGCATAAATACTCCGCATTCCAAAATACTGCACATTAAAGCAATTAACATTCTGTCGAAAAAAATACAAATGGCTGCTGTAACCTTGCTCCAGTACCAAGAGAAATGCATACTTTTATTATTGTATTTATAATAAAAGTGAATGCATTCAAAAGTGATACACTCTTTTTGTGACTGCAAAATCTCTTACATCTTCAAATGGCAATACCCAAGAAACTTCCCCTCCAGGTTTGGTAAGAGAAAACGAAATTCGGCTGTGGAACGCGGTATTTGCTTTACACAAGACCACAAAAACATACAAAATATGAGACCAATATTTAGGATCCCTATATTGAACATTCAGTATTGTGAAGTGCGTACCCAAGTGCTCTCTGGCTGACCGTAGAGTGGGCAATTTCAAATGAAAAATATTCGGTATACTGAATAAAAGGACCGAGGAGGCTAAACCAGGGTACACGTCAATATATTGGAATCTACCCTGGGTACATTTCGATAGTACCCCGGTCGACAAATACCCAGTCTGCTCTACTGCCACAGACCCTGAATAATGCATGCAGGCATTAGTTATTAAAAACATAAGTGCTTTTTTATAAAGATTTTCTTCTGAGAAGTTAGTGTCAGGTCTATCAAAATTTAAAGAAGCAGTGACGTTAATACAATGATCCATTTTACAAAAGGTGCCAATTTAGACACTTCATTTAGACACTTTAGAGCTTCATTTCTACTGGATTAGGAGAGCTGCCGAGCATCGTTTGTGTGGTTGTCAAGTCTTAAATGTCATATGTGTTGCTGCTTTTTACAGAAAGTTGATAAAGGGCTTTTTTTCTTTTTTGTGTCAGTATCCAAACATTAAAAATGATGACCGTATTTAGTCACGCCTTTGTTTGGAGCAGTTGAATAGACACCATTGAGTGTGTCAGAATCTGAGGGTGAATGGAGTCCGTGTCTCTTTAGATATAGCTAGATTAAAGGTACTTCTCAGCTGACTTGACTTAAAGCAAGGATAGTCAAGATATGGTCATACCACACTACAATGCAGAGGGATACAATGGGATTACAACAAACTTGAGTGAAGGATAATTAAGGTGAAGCTGAAGTCATGCACAGTTATTACAGCAAAGTGATATAGTCATGCACTGCCCTGAAATGGCAGATTGTGTGACAATGTGGAATCTTAAACATGTTAACTACATAAGCACGCCTGCTTGGGTTTACAGTTTAGGTCAATGTGGATTGCCTGGCTTGTGGACTGTGAAAAATGCTTGTGTACTGTAAAATAAATGAGTCGTAAGAGACAAATATATAGTATATTTCTGAAGCATTTACTCCAGTTTACTCACAACAAGCCTTCACACACTCTTAACAGTCTGTTCAGCTAATCAGAGGTTTGCTACCTATGGTGGCGACCACTCAGAATACAATACATTGAGACACGTATGTTAGCCAGCATTCGCCATGTTATTATTATTATTATTATTTATTTCTTAGCAGACGCCCTTATCCAGGGCGACTTACAATCGCCATGTGCGCTCAGTCACGCATAAACAACACTGGTAGACAGTCTACAAAGAGTAGATGAAACTCAATAGGCCTGCTTTTAAAATCAATAGCCTAAACTTGAAGGGATGGAAATTGTAATCAATGGATGAGACATAACTGCATTGCTGCCAATGGGTTACAGGAAGAACCTAAAGTTCCCCCCTCATTTTGAAAGATATTTTGAGCCCCCCAAAGCTCATGAAGACACACCTCCACTATAACACTGCTTAGTTTACTAAACTGCATGTTTGTAAGGTCTATAGTTTCTGGAGGGTAGGTACCGCCTATGGATGTTACTGTTAAGGATAAAATGAGTTTGTTCCAATTTTCTAGTCTGTAGGTCATTTTGGGGTGTAACTATATATTATTATTATTATTATTTGTTTATTTAGCAGACGCCTTTATCCAAGGCGACTTACAGAGACTAGGGTGTGTGAACTATGCATCAGCTGCAGAGTCACTTACAATTACGTCTCACCCGAATGACGGAGCACAAGAAGGTTAAGTGACTTGCTCAGGGTCACACAAAAAATCTGGTTGACTTGTTTACTAAGCAGTTGAGGTCTTGTGAGAAATCAACTAAATTTCGCGGTTGCCCCTTGGCATTTTAAAGGGAATGGTGGTGGAAACCTGTCACCGTTTAATGAGATCATGCTCTTAACAGAGGCATATCATAGCAGAGTCATTGCCTGTGAGAACAGTAGGTTACTCAGTTTAGCAGTCGTTTTTAATAATGTGGAAATTAGGATTGTGGATAAGTTTAGGCTGGTGCACCCCTGGTCTTTTCCAGAGCCACCGACAAGAGGAGAGCCCGAGTCCCTCCGATGTGATGTGTGATTTATTATTCTTGCTGTTGTGGCGAGTGAGAAAAGGTGCTTTGTGTGTCTTTGTGTGCAGTTTGAGTATCACCAAATTCCCTACTTGTGGTAAAAGTCACTGATGGGAGCATGTGCCCCCCCACCCCTCACTTATAAAATCCTGCTGATATCCCTGTGCTATAGTATTAAAAAGCCGTATGTACAGTGTGTGTGCGTTTTCCATATTTCCAGGTTAACAAACAAATGTGTACGTCGGGTACAAGGTGTTGCAGAGCTTATAAGGCCATTTTATTTGGTTTTAAAATATGAAATCTGTATAATATCGAGCACATTTAAAATATTGATGAAAACACTTTTAGCATGGTTTTTAGCATGAAATAAACTTGATAAATTTTTCCTAAACGTGGCCACTATTTGGATTCAGTTTATGATATGTCTTGCATTGGTCTGTGTCATGTGATGCGTTGCCGTTACAGATTCTGTCCCTTGTCTTTTGCACAACAGTTAACACTTGCTTGTGTTGTGCGTTTATACCTGTACAGTAGAGGTTGAATGAAGAGGCTGTTACCAGTTGCCATTAGGAATCAATGAAGTTGCATCCCTGTTAAACCTGAAACTGTCCTACGTGACATGCAGTTTCTATACATTGTATAGAACACAACAGCGTTCAGGGGACTGTGGTTGTCTTATACTTTCCATGAGATGATTAGCAAGCTTCAACATTTTAAAAGGAAAGCAACGCATGCACCTACAGAGGGTGTTCATAATCGCACAGTACCTACAAGGCTAAAAATATTTGAAACGGAGAGTTTATCTGATTATAGCCAAATGCAATCAAACACATCTACAGGAGACAAGGAGTATATGATAGGAGCCTGCTGAAGATTGATGTTAAACAAGGCAGTTATCGTGTTCATGTAAAATGTGACTGACACACAGCATGGACAGACACGAGCCGCGTAATGCTTGAATGAGGACGCTAAAAAAGGAATAGTGTATGTGAGTTTAACAAAAATCACATGCACAGTATACTCTTTTCCTGAGGCTGGCCAAGTCTTGTGACAGTTCTCATTGAAAATCAGGGAAGGTTGTTGGTGTTCTGGTCAGTGTCCAACTGGAAGATTAACTTTCCTAATCCAGTACAGAGGCAGGACCTGCATACAAACCCATCCTCATATCTTCACAATCATTTAATTATTGTTCATAAAGGTTCAAAGAAAATACATTTATCCTTAATGAAGCAGTAGCAGATTTTCAATTATATTTTTTATTTGAATTCAATAAAGAGTTCTAAATGTATTACTCTTGGGATAAAGCGTATTACTGAGAATAAAGATATTCAGGGAATTTGGAAAAAAAAGTCATTTATTTTTTAAATGATCTTAATAGAATAATTTACCACCTACATGTGTACAATAAAACTGGACTGATCTGCATACCTTAGGGTTCAAAATTGTATTGAGAATGCAGTTGCATAGACTTATATATATTCTGTGGTTTATGTCAAGTCATCTCAGTAATTTAATCCCAGGACTGAATAATTTGAACGACTAAATTACATTTCTCCAGGCTACTGTGGAGGAAATACAGGAATATGGTGAAGGTTTTTATTGCAGTTCATAAGATCCTAAATGTAAAAGGGGAAGTGTATTGTGAAAGTAATGTCAGAATTGAAGTAGGAATCTCTTTCTATCGGTGTGGTGATCAGAATTGTCTATTCATAATCGGTTACACAAATGATTATTGATAATGATAAACTAGAAATTCATTATTTCCTAATGTGCTATTTTATGTAAAGTTGAAATAAATCACCTACAATATTATTTTTAAAGATGGTTATCACAGAAGGGACATGATTGTTATTAACACATTTAGGCTGCAACATTCTCACTGAAAGAACTTGCACTCAAAAATATGAATGTTTATCAATTACTGGTGAAAGCATTATCAGTGTTGATTTCACCAACCAATTCCACTGCTTTTTATGTGATGAATAGTTTATTAGCTGAAGTTGTAAGAGCTGAAACACTAGGATAATTGAAGAAACAATTAGATCCTGCACTGGGACTAACCTTGATTCAGCCATTTCTTATTTCTTATTGTTGGTTATATAGCTGAGATTTCTATGTTTACATATTAAGCACAATATGCTGTGCCATCTTCTGTTTCCTCAGAACTAAAGAACCAATCAATATCCATTTAGAACCCTGTTGCCAGTTCTTAGATTCCGGTATAGCATTGGATATTAAGGGTGATGTAGCTGATTTCACACTGAGTTGTGGTTTCGGTAATGTATGTCTCGAGCAACAGCAATAATGAACAAAGTGGAGATGCGTGCGTGAGATATGAGTCATTTCCAGCATTGTACAAGCAGTTGCTTGGCTGAGCTCCAAGGATGCGCCACTGACACATACCTAATGTAGTAATAGATGAGCTGAAATTTGTATTAGTTTTCATCCTTGAAGAAAAACAAAAATGGACAGGTTAAGTAGTGGTGTATTGTATTACCAGGTATTAGAGAGTGAAATGATTATATATGATGTGTTCCAAGCAAAGGAATATTATGTAGTTCCTTTTATTTGCATATACCCCAATAAACAGCCAGTTTTGGCCTGCAAAGCCAATAGCAGCATGTCCAGATAGGTCTGCAGATATTACAGCTGTTTAACAAGTGAGAGCATGTTCGAGTCAGATGTGGTGCAGACTGCACAAGTGGGCTCGAGGGTTTTGATAACCCAAGCTCCTGCTGCAAGCTTTTCTTTTTGTTGATTTTAGGTACAAACCCAGTGTGTGTCCCATCATGTAAACATAGAAAAAACATGCAACTCGTCTTTGATACACCCCTGAACTACAAATCGTAGTTAACCCTTTATATGCTTGATGTACATGATGTTAAGATCTTTTTTTCCTAGTTCTAACCTATTCTAATCTTTGTCGCAATTTAAGATTCATGAAATGTGCACAGGTACTAAAGACATGTTCATAATTGTTAAGAGCTACTGAGTGAGGTGCTGGGATCACAATTCATGACCACTACTGACTGTATATCCCAGCCTGTTCTTTTCTGTTTTGCTGCAGCCTAGTCTATAGATACGCACATAACACTCATTTGTTCCATAGCAGTGAGCATGCTGCCAGATATCAAGCACCGTGACCATTTGCTGCCTTGTATTACTGTAGCTGGTGAAGTGCATAAATCCAAGCCTAGATCACAGCAGTCTTTAAAAAAAAAAAGCTTTCTATAAACATTAAGCTTCATTAGCCTATGTTTAGTGACTCAGCACACTGGTATGACCCAGACTGTTTTCAAACTCTTCCACAGAAACACAAAGGGACAAGTTTATTAAGGGTTTAGGCCAGAATGCAATGAATACTGTGTTTTTTGTGAAATGTTAACTAAGGGATGATGACATTACTGAGGAACACACCACAGCAATGCTATTATCACTTTTATACAGAGAAGCTGTTGAATATCTCTTACCAGTATGTTAACAGAGTTGTTGGGTAAAATGGAGAATGATTTATTGCTAGTCACATCCGATGTAGGACCATCAATCAGGCAAAGACATCATATCTATTGTGACATGAAGAGCCCTCTTTTCACATCTGTCCAGTTTAATATAGAAGACGTTAAGTTAACTAAAGTTCACTTGTCGAAGTTCAGTCTCCATAATCCAATGCAGGGTAAAATATTATTGCATGCCTTTTGATTGGCTATATTTCTGTCTTAGTAGGAGACCAAATTAAGTTAAAGGGGAACCCTCAAAACACTATAAAAATGTAGTGAAGCTCACCCTGATTATTTCGCTGTCGGACCTTCGCTGAAATATTAAATTAGTGAAGGACCCTAATGCAGTTATATACACTAGAGGAGAACATCGTAATGGATACTCCAGTATAATCTGAGTACTCGGATCAACCCTGATCTCTAAATGACTCTCTCAAGCCTTCCAGCAGACTGGAACATCAGACAATCAGATCAAAATGAAAGGAATACAAGAATCCAACAGTTGAGAAGCTTTGTTAATGCATGAGTGCATGAGTAAAATGGTAAGCTGGTATCTGTGTAAAGTATAGCATTTAATGTGTATCCTGGAGTGTATATTCTTTATTGTATACAACACTGAATAACTGTTCGACACTGTTAAGATTTTATTATTATTATTATTATTATTATTATTATTATTTTTTAACCAGATCTCATTTTGGAATGCTTTTATTCAGAATACAGAATTATAAATCGGGCAGTTCCAATTGACTCTGTGTTGCTAAGCAGATCCAGAGCTTTATCTAAGGAAAGTGATTCTCCGAATTGAGCTGTTTAATTTAGGTTTGAACGTACTTTCTTTTCCATACATTGCTCTTGTTATGGTATTGTGGGTGTTTTCACTCATGGCCATCCTCATTCATGGACTGCCTACAGTACTCTATGAGCATTCATGGAGTATTCTCTTTCTCTAATTTGAGGCATTGCCTACAATCTTTGATCCTCTGAATGTGCGAAGGTGGAGGTCAAGATTGGTTTATCTTGAGAGAAATCTGTGTAGGCATTAAAAATGGTCCTAGTGGGCATGCATATTATATAATATATTACAATTTGAGCTATAGCGTTTATAAATGCAACATAAGTATTGAAAAAGTGTATACATTGGCACAGTCAGAGATGCATTACATGTTTTTTTTCTCAATATCTGAGAGTAGTTATGGGGAAATAATCAATATCTCTTTAGATACCCATTTCCCTGCTCTGTGTAGCACCTCCGCAATTCTGTTTTTTTTCTGGGCATTACATTCGCTGGTGCAGTAAAAAATGTATACATATATATGTATTTTGTATTCCATATAATTTTGAAATCCCCTACTGTATGTGGCGTTTTTTGGGGATAAAATAAATGTAGTACACTTTCTTGTTTAAACCCAGTTAAAAACTGGGATTTATACTCATGAAATCTTCATAAACATGCTCCAAAATTCAAAATGTTGATATCTGATAATGGTACAGTTTTAGTATCCAGTTTAATGACTGATATGCATATTGTCAGTTAAGATAAAGTGCTGATTTGCCTTAATCTTTTAATTATTTTTCTGTCAGGATTTGTGTACCCCCTAATTGTTTCTATTAACTAACAGAAGGTGAAAGCAGTTAATATTATGTGCTTGGTCCAACCCCATTTAAATACAACACACCCTGGGCTGCAGTGGCTCAGATTAATTTTCATTCCATGGTTGAAATCACAAAAGGAAAATTACTCATTACTGATCATATTGACCTTATTGGAGGCCATTCTGATGTGTTTTAATAGCCATTAAATGGCGTGACTGTGCAGTATGGGGCAGTTTTAATGGTATCAGACAGGAAATTAACAAAAAGATTCAGCCGCAAATAATGGATAAAGCATTTCAAACCCCTTGAGTCTATAATTGGATATTTCATCACAGCTTTCTGTTCTGTTGATCGAGTACTTATTTTTTCCGGTGGAACGGTTTTTTTAAGCAGGGAATAAAAATTCCAAAGACTTCTTTTTCAGATTTCACAAGTCTGTCCTAAGGATGATGCATACAAAGGACGTCCTCTCTGGCCTTGCAGATGGAGGTACTGACACTCTTATTAAAGAGTTGAAAATCTAATGAAGAAGTCAGATACTGGGATCTATATTCATTATCTTAGTAATGGAGGAAATAAATACAGACACTCTTTAACTGTGTGTTTATTCTGCTGGTGTTCTCCCACACAAGGGTGACACCCCCTTAATAATATCATTAAAAAACAGGGAGGTCTGTGAAATAGCAGATTTTTTTTTTATTATTATTATTATTATTATTATTATTATTATTAATAATAATAATAATAATAATAATAAGAAGAAGAAGAATTATTATTTATTTCTGTGGCAGACACCTTTATCTAAGGCGACTTACAGGTGCTACAGGACAGTACAGGGTTAGAATGCAAGATTCATATTTAAATACAGTGTAGTTTACAGTAAGTTCAAAAAATACTACTAAAACACAATATGAAATAGGATGCAACAAGTTACGATGACAACAAGTTAGTGCAATAGTGCATCAGCTAAATGCGTTGACGATGTTAAGACCAGCTCCTGCAACAATTGCACCTGCACCATGAAACTTGTGTATACAACTAATCCTCATTCCAATATCTAATATGCATCTGGAGATTCCCTTATAAAAGTTTACCAAACTACATGTTCCCAATCATTTTGTAGTTTTCCCATGCTGTTCCCATGGTTATATCATGCTTTTACCATGCTTGCACTGTGCTTTATTACACCTTGCTATGCTTTTATTTTGGAAAACTTTACTATGAGTTACACAAAGGTCAAAGATCTCCTCTATGCATCACATTTCATACAGTTTCCATATATAAATGAATTCCATTATCTCTGTAACGGAGGTGATGTTACATACGTGGGTCGTCACTGAATAATACTGAATCAGACACAGAGCAGTGGGTGTTGACATGCCACACAGGCTCACATATTTAATAAACAACACAGGCCCGACGCTCGGGTACCAACAATGGTAATCATAGCACCGGATTTCATAACGAAAAGAAAACAAAACAAAGATAAAAATACAAGTTTGCCACACCAAAGAGACATCCCGCTCCAGGAACCTACTACACTATGAAACATCTCCATAATTGTTTGGGATCACACCCCTTAAACTGATCGATTGTCTTGATGTAAACAAAGCACCCCTCTGTGTAGCATGGCGGTGCAGTCGCCTCGAGCTGTGGCACAGACACTTTTTGAGCTGCGTGCAGGCTTCCCGGGCACACCCCCCCATCCAATCAGGACCTCCCGATCAACTCAGCACCGGGTGAGCCTACTTGCTCAATTGCCTAGCAACGCGTCTCCTATTGTGCATCCCAGCTGCTTAAATAAAGGCACACATGCACTCCAAAACCAGTCTCCCTAGTTTTCTCATAGCATTTCTAATTCACAATCCTCTGTTCTGCCTACTTGTTTCTTCCTGCAGTTCAAGGATTAAAACCTGCCTCTCGCGTACGTCAATTGGACTGCGAGAGATTGGAGAGATAGATCTATTTCTGCCAGCCAGCAATCCTAACGGGCTGAGTCCCCAGTTTGATTGATCTTGATCTGCCGCTGATGGAAACGAACAGGACTGTCAAATCATGTTCAGTGGAAACATGGCGTTAGATTATGCTCACTATTGTATGGTGCTGTGGCCTTTGTTGTAAATGTGAATGGTACTAAATTAGCCAGGGGAGAGGATCCTATCAGGTTGAAGGGGAACTATTTCTAAACTTCTCAGCAATCAGACAGGTTGTGTAAATCTCATGCAGTGCTCCATCTGTAGATTTCCCTTCTCAGTGCTTTACAGCATATGTGTTGTTCTTGTTTTATGATATTCAGCATGTCCAGCAAATACTGAGGACTGTGTTTCTCGTCATCTTTATCCGCACCCCCCCCCCACTGCGCCCAAATGCAGCTCGAATCTCTCTTTAAAACGCTTCCAATTCTCCTCAAGGATGTAAACCAGATGCCAGCTGGAATTTATCCATTCCTTTGTTGTATTTTCTTGATGCTTCATAATCACACGAAAATATATTTGAGTTGATTTATTCATGGTTTTCTTTCTCAGTTTTAAAAGTAGTCTTACATTTTTTTTCCAGATCAGCTTTTATTAACTTTCAATCTAAAAATCACTTCTGACACCATGTTGCATTCTTCAGTCACACAAACACATTACTATTCAAAAAAGCTCCTGTATGTGTCTGCTAGGCGAAAACTACAACTACCAACAACCTTTCTGAAGTGCAAATAAGGGAACATGTATAAATTCTTACAAGGGATTGTCAACAAACCTCACTAACATTACATCTCATACCTACCAAATCGGCATGGTTTAAACTTTCTTTGATTACACTACATCAGTCATCCTAAAAGCTGTGCCCGTTGGAAAAATTGTGCCCGCAATACTGATGCAATGCTGGAGGAACTAAAGTCATTCAAATCTGTTGCTCTGTGCTGTCAGCCTGTGCCGTCTGACAAATCTGTATTGTACTGTCATTTTATTTTACATTTTGGAATAAACAGTTGGTGAAATGTCAAGAGAGCAAAGCGATCAAGGCCTCAACCTCATGAGAAATACACAATGCATTTTATGATTAATATTTGCATTTAAACAAAAGAGCTGAAAAAAAAATATTGTGTTATTGTGGCGGAGTTTCCCGCCCCTATTATTATTTGTATTATTGTTTACGGCGCGGGTAAAAGCGCCGCGTCTTTTATTATTATATTTAAAAACCCTGTGAGGATGCATGACTGATCAGCTACTGATTATTTAACTAGCTGACAGTCATGTATCCTTACCAAACGCGTGCAGACTCTGGCCGAGGGGTAATAAGATAATTAACAACTAGTTAACCCCTCGGCCAGAGTATAAGAACCGGCAGCTGTCCGTTCTGCAGAGATTGGAGTGTAGAGAGGAGAGTACGGGAGAGCGGAGAGAGAGAGAGAGAGAGAGAGCGAGCGAGGAGATAAAGAAAGAATTGCTAAAAAGTACTGGATTAGCCAGCACGATACTTACTTGTTTGTCTGTTTATTTGTTTGGCCCTCGTGCCCTTTGGTTTCTGTTTTCTGTTTTGTTTAAATCTTTTGTTTTGTTTATTTATTAATAAAATCACCTGAATGCCGTAGCATTCAGCTTCACCCGCCCATCCACTGTTGTTTGGTTTCTGTACTTCCTGGTCCGTGACGTCATCACACTTCACCACTGCGAGCCAGCCTGCCACAGTTATGCATACTATAACGTACCTAATTTTAGTAATAAACCCCCTTAATTTTGATAACTTTTAAATGAAAGGCACTTAGATCCCAGAGCAATGTGTTTTATAACCTGGTTTTTCCAGGTCTTGCCAAGTCTGCCAAGGCATCTGGAAGGCAGGCCTGTGCCCGCGTGTTGACAACACAATAGGAGACTGACTGAGGCTGCCCAAATCCTCTCCCTCTGGAGACATGCACAGTCAGATGGAATAATATTCATACAATTCCTCAAGGGCTGGATTTAAGCCAAGGCATGAAGTGTGACAGGCTGCTGCTTTAGTTGAGCCCAAAACCTGGACACAGTGATGTGCTGTGTGACAACTGGTGCACCATGGTGATTTTACAGCTAGCTGCCTACGCTGTGCTGAGATACGGAACACTAAACGACTGTGTAGCAATTAGGGATTCTCGTATTGCCAATAGAGATGTAGCTGCCCACCAACATGATTCCAACACGATCGCCTGTCTACGGGTTCACAAACACATACAGTAAAACAAAGGATTTCCAGTGTCAACTACTGACGATGCAGTGATAATGTTGGCATTGTGATGTATATTTAAGCAGTACTAATACAGGACACATTGAATATGCTAGGAGAGATGAGGCTTTTGAGTGGGTAAAATCTGAGACACTTGATGTGCCCTGTAGTTACATCTATTATAACTTGTTCTTGAATTTAAAGAGCAAGTAGTTTTAAAAAATATTTAACCTTTCCCTTTCCTTTCAATGGTGTTTGCAAACATGTACAAGTTCTGTTGATCCAAAACTTCTCTTTCTGTCTTTACCTTATCTGGAAAATTCTTCCTAGGAATGAACAGACTTCCCCATTCCATTCAAAGCATTTGACAAAATGTCCTTTAAATTTGACTGGTCCCTCCTACTCACCCTCTGTAAAACTAAAGAGTGGGTTGTGCCAGCAGAGTTGAAAGGACATTTTGTCAAATGGTCAGAATGGAATGAGGAAGTCTGCTCAGTGCAGGCAGCTAGGATTCTCCAGACAAGCTCAAAGCAAGTTCACAGCCAGGTAAAGAAAGATATTGAGAAACATAACCCAGAACCACTCTCAGTGACAACAGTAATCATGAAACGAGGTGGAACAAATAAATAACATGACATTTAAAGTTATGAAAAGGAATAAAAATGAGCGTAAATCAAATGCAGAGGGGCGTACAGTACAGTGTGAAATAAAGAGGGTGTACAGTATGAAATAAAGAAGGCGTACAGTATGAAATAAAGAGGGCGTACAGTATGAAATAAAGAGGGCGTACAGTATGAAATAAAGAGGGTGTACAGTATGAAATAAAGAGGGCGTACAGTATGAAATAAAGAGGGCGTACAGTATGAAATAAAGAGGGTGTACAGTATGAAATAAAGAGGGTGTACAGTATGAAATGCAGAGGGGCGTACAGTATGAAATAAAGAGGGTGTACAGTATGAAATAAAGAGGGCGTACAGTATGAAATAAAGAAGGCGTACAGTATTATTTTTTCAGAAGGGTAACAGAAGTAGTCAACATTAATTTTTAATTAACATATATCTCCATCAGCCATATGGGAGTGCCTGCTGATGCGTTGTAAAAGGGTTGGGTGCTGCGCGGGGTGGCGACAGACCATAAGTAGATTAGTTATTTACAGCCATTTTAGTTGATGAGGCACATTCACTGGACAAATGCTATAAACATGTTGTGCTTGTCTTTGATCTTTGCCTATATAACCTTGCTGTTTGTCTGTAAGAGCACTGTGTGTTTTATGTGTCGAGTGATATTGCTTGTTCTGCAGTCTTACATCATGGCTGTAAACCTTTTGTTGCTTAACCTAATGAATGTTGATGTAGTTATTTTTATCTTGTCTTCATATGAAAACAGTACGAGTCATTATTAATATGCTCTTGTGCTCCTGTGCCTGTCCACTGGGCTGTGTGTAATGCTACATCATTTTAATGCAACATTGCATATTCCTTTTTCCATTTTATTAATACCTTTCCCAAAATACAGTTTTCACACATAGGGGCTGATGTAAGGATACGGCTGCAAAACACCCATATTGAGGCCAAAATCAGAGTTTTGCACGCGCACACCATGTTTAGCGGTTGTAAAGTGGGACTTTAGCGGCCACTAAAGAATGGTTTTCACCTGGCGTTCTGCAAATTAGCACTTTGCCATCAATAATCCATTTAAGTGATATTGAAATGTATGTAAATGATGAAAAGAGCATGGAATTGGGGATCTGGAATACTAAGCGGGCGCCAACATTCTAATGAGATGTAAGGATTCTGCCTAGCACTTGGGCACCTCCTCTTACAAGGTGCAACCCATTGTAGAAGTTGAGTAATTAAGAGCTGTATAAAAGCACACACCTTCAGAGACCTGTCAGGGGCCTCAGGAGGCTGCTGTGGTCCACTTCCTGATGCGACGACGCTTGGGTCTTGTTGAGGAGAGGCAGGAAAACCTTCGGAGGAGAAGGGCAAGATGGAGAAGGCCCTGCATAATCAAACCCAGGGTCACTTTGTTTGGGATGCCGGACGATGGAGTGGAAAGGCGTTATCGTCTTACTTCACAGGTCATCCTAGATCTAATAGCTGAATTTCACCTTTTCATCACTTGGTTGACTGTCCTCCTGGTAACACCCACAGCATTGACGTTCTCCACTATAGAGGATCATATGGCCTCTTTGGTACCATACCTTATGTTGGCTGAGGCTGTACTATACCGTAAGGACTCTCAGCTCCTCCTCAGAAAACGTCTTTTCTTTTCCTTGCCCCAAGAGGACTTTACTGCCTTTCCTCTGACATTCTTTTTGTTTGGTTTGATTTAAGTGCTCCACAAATCTCATACAGCGCCTACTCTCTGTACTCCTAACTCACCTCACCTCTGGGCTGTAAGTGCAGCCGCTAAATACCCCGATGCACAGGCGGCGCTCATTGCGACCCTCTTTATCATGATTGCAGCTCATGGAGGTCACGTGACCTGCAGACTGAGATGGTTGAATGCAGTTAGAGCTCTAGTCGCCCGCCTCCTAGTTTTAGTATTTTTTGACTTCCACACTTTTTTCTTTTTTGTTACCGAAAGCCAGCACAATCTGGAATGTCTGGAACCCGAACGGCAACAGGTTCGGCATCTGTTGTGTCTCCGCTCAAGAAAAAATTTAAGAATTCCGCTCCCGCGGATTCGGACAAGATGGCGGACCCCATTTCACTACTGCTACAACAACACCAGAAGGAGACTGCTGCCCTTACTTCAACAACCGTGAGTAACGCTGTACTCGAGATTAAAAGTAGTCTGCAGGAGCATCTGAACATGATTACTACTTTGAAAACCTATCTGGCTGCTCATGTGGCAACTGTTCAGCAACTAGTTTCAAAGGTTGAATCGGTACGAGGGGAGCTGAGAGAACAAAAGAAAACAGTTAATAACTGTACTGCATGTCTCGAAAGCATGGAGCGTAAAGTGGCAGATCTGGAGGACAGGTCTCGCAGGAATAATATTAGGCTAGTGGGTTTGCCGGAGGGAATAGAAGGTGAGGGCACTGTCGGCTTTTTGCAAGATATGCTGCCCAAATGGTTTCCTGCTCTCTCCCAACGGAAATTTGAAATTGAAAGAGGGCACAGGATCTATGGACGCTTTGCCAGTGACGACCGCAAACCCAGAGTCGTTATATTCAAGCTACTTCGCTACACTGATCGACAGCTCATTCTGCAGGAAAGCAGGAAAGGTAACCCGATTCGTGATGCTGGTGGTAATATCCTGCGCTTCTATGCAGATTACAGTCCTGCCACATCCCAGCTCTGTAGAGCATTTACTGATGTAAGGAAAGCTATGCGAGATGCTGGTGTGCGTTCCTTCCTGATTTATCCGGCTACTTTAAGAGTGACGCACAATAACACCCAGCACTCCTTCACTTCTGTGCAAGAGGCAGAAGATGTTTTGAAGTCCAGTCTGGGCCTGCCGTTTAAATCACCGGGGAAGGAATGAAGACGATGCCGTACTGACCCCTATCAGAGGGGACGCATGGAGTGGACACCAGAAGCATTTGGCGAAGTGAATAAGTAACATATAATTTGACACACATCTGCTGAATACTCTTATGTTTACTATCCCTATGTGGCATTTAAGGGGGGGGGATGAGCAGCCTGCAAGGATTTTGGACCTCTGTCTATAATGAGGGAATTTTCAGCATGACCAGCATTGTTATTTATATTGAGATATATATGTTTGTTTGTTTTTTCTACTTTTTCTACTTAAGTTTATGGTATGGCTGACATCTCAATTATTTCCTGGAACCTGAGGGGCCTAAACTCACCTCACAAATGTGTAAAGTGCTTAGATTTTCTGTATCGGAAACGGGTTGATGTTGCACTCCTTCAGGAAACTCATTTACGTAAAATAGATATACATTGTTTTCAAAACAAGTACTACTCTCCTGTAGCTGCATCCTCTGCTAGCACTAAATCCAAAAGGGTTCCAATACTGTTCAGGCGTTGTGTTAAACTTTCGATAGAGGGAACTGGGGAGGATCATACAGGCAGAATGACATGTTTTAACTACAATCAATGGTAAGAAAATAGACTTTGTCTATGTTTATGCTCCTAATGTTTTTGAACCCTCCTTTTTCCCCTCTCTCTCTAGTTTGCTGCTTTCTGTATCTGCTTATTCCTTTGTGATTGGAGGGGATTTCAATGCGGTTCTGGATGCCTCCCTGGACAAGTCCAAATTAACATCCACTAACTTACAACGTAATAGTACATTGGCTCTTAATCAGTTTACACTAGATTTGAATGTAATCGATTTATGGCGCATATTTAATCCTGGTGCTAAAGATTTCCCTTTTTTTTCGGCCAGACACAAATCTTATTCAAGAATATATTATATTTTTGTTTCTGCTGAACTTACTAAAGGGGCTCTTAATATAGATATTCTGCCTGCTACTATATCTGACCATAGTCCACTATGCACTGACTTTATTTTTTGGTCTGTCCCTCAGAAATCAACAAGGTGGCGCTTTAATACTTCTTTGCTCCAAAATTCAGAATTTATCACTCAACTCCATTCTAAACTTGTGGAATTCTTAAATATTAATCGGAATTCGGTGGATGACCCAAACATTCTTTGGGAAACAACTAAGTGCTTTATAAGGGGTCAGTGTATTGCCTTTGCATCACATCTTTAAATCATCCTTAAAACGTATTAATGTTCTTGAATCCCTTATTTCAGATTTAGAACATAAACAAAAGTTAGCTTCTTCAGATGCAATAGCTGTAGCTTTAGAATTGAAGAAAAGAGAACTAAATGCTTTGTTAAAACACAGGACTGAATTTATAGGGTCTATATGCATAGGGTTTGTCAAAGATATTATTTTCATGGTAGCAGGCCAAGTCATTTACTAGCTCTTAAGCTAAAACAGAGTGAATCTTTCTCATCTATTGTAGCTATACGATCTCCCACAGGTGATGTGGTTTCAGAATCTGACCAAATTAACTCAACTTTTCGTTCATTTTATTCCAGGTTATATCAGTCTGATTGTGTCTTAGATATGAATGCCTGTGTTCAATTCCTGCAGAAACTAGATCTTCCAAAACTGTCTCTTGAGGACTCTGCTTTACTTGGTGAACCTATATCTCTCCATGAGCTTAAACATGCTATTCAGAGTATGAGGAAGGGAAAATCTCCAGGCACTGATGGTATTCCTCCAGAGCTGTGGATCATCCACTGGTGACATTTTGGGATCTGCTAGGCCCAGTATTACTGAATGCACTACAATCAGTGATCGACAAAGGCTCATTTTTTCCAAACCAAAGTTTGGCTCTTATCATAGTTATGCTAAAAAAAGGGAAAGACCCCCTTGAATGTTCCAGTTATTGACCAATTTCCTTATTGAACTCTGACATTAAGCTCTTTGCTAGAGTTTTAGCTCCGCGACTTGAGATTTTCACTCATAAATTGATACATCCGGGCCAGACAGGCTTCATAAAGACTCGCCTGGCCTCAGATAATGTACGCCGCTGTTGCATATTATTCAAGAATCTAAAGACCAGGCTTCATAAAGACCTCAGATAATGTACGCCGCTGTTGCATATTATTCAAGAATCTAAAGACCAGGCTTCCCCGAGCGCAGTGTTGTCTTTAGATGCCGAAAAGGCATTTGATCGGCTAGCGTGGGATTATTTGTGGCTAGTTTTAAAACATTTGGGCTTGGGGGATTCATTTATTAATATGATTCGTGTTCTATATGCCAATCCGTCAGCTGCTGTATTAGCTAGCTCTACCCAATCTTCACCATTCACTCTCCATAGAGGCACTCGACAGGGCTGTCCACTTCCCCCCTTATTGTTTGCTCTTTCACTTGAGCCTTTGGTCCAAGCTTTTAGACAAGGGAACTTGTCCTCCCCTATTGAAATTGGATCATTCAAAAATGCCATATCGCTATATGCAGATGATGGTTACTATATATATCTGACATTGAACAGTCCTTGCCTCGTGTACTTGCTTTTTTTGATACTTTTAGTGCTTGGTCAGGTTACAGGATTAACTGGTCCAAGTCTATTTTGTTTCCTCTTAACTCCGCTGCGGGTAAAGTTACTATACCTCCCATTATCCCTGTTAAAAAATCATTTACTTACTTAGGAATTACTATTTGTTTACCTTTGCATTCAATTATTAAGATTATTATTTTACAATGCTACAGAAAATCGAAACCGATTTAGGCAGATGGTCCTTGCTCCCATGTTCCTTACAATCAAGGATCTCTGTTGTTAAAATGAATATCCTTCCCTGTGTTAATTTCCTTAGTTATATGATTCCTCTAACCCCTCCTAATACATACTGGGATAAATTACACTCTCTAATAAAAAAAATTATTTGGAAAGGGAGGCAATCCAGAATACAATTTGCCATGCTTCAGCGTGCCAGATCAGCAGGTGGGTTAGCGGTACCGAATTTTAAATTGTACCATTTTGCTTTCTAGCTACGTCCCCTTAGATCCTGGTTCGCTACCGTCTCCTCTACCCCCTGGCACTCAATTGAAAAGCTGTTAGTCCTTCCACATCGTTTAGAAGATGTCTTATTTAATAGTTTTTCTATGAATAAATGTATTACACAGTTTGGCCCTATCATAGCTAACTCATTTGCAATCTGGCAGGCTGTTGAGCGATATATGGATTTTAAAGAGAAATGGCATTACCATACTCCTATTTGGCATAATTGTTCCTTTCTTACTGCTAATCAACCCTTTATATGTTCAGCTTGGTCAGGCAAAGGGATTCATTTATTTGGGGACTTATTTGGGGTCAGTGGCCTTCTCAGCTTCCAGGAATTAAGATCAACTTTTAATTTATCAGGCTCCTCTTTTTTTCTGTATCTTAGACTAAGATCGACTCTACGTGCACATGGAGTGCCCTGGGACACAATCCCCACTATTCATCCTATAAGGAACTGGCTCACTAATAGCACTATGACAAGAGGTTTGATATCAGTTATTTATAATCATTTGCTACAAAAATCTTACAAACCCCTGGGTCTACTTACAACTTGGGACCACGATATCCATCCGTCTAACAAAGAGATCTCGTGGGATGTTGTGTGGGCTAATATTTTTTCAGCTTCAAGGAACCCAGACCACCAGTTAATTCACTACAAATTATGTCATAGAGCTTACTTAACTCCACGTAGGAGATTCAGAATGGGGCTTACCCCCAATCCAATGTGTGGATTTTGTCAACAGGGTACTCCAGGCACTTTTATGCAAATGTTTTAGTCTTGTTCAGAGGTTTTTTCTTTTTGGAACTGTGTTGCTTCCACTTTATCAAGGATACTTGATTATAAACTTCCTCTGGAGCCTTCTTTACTTCTTCTCAATGACGACTCTACAGTTCAGCTCTCTGTTCCTCAAAAGAAAACTTTGTTAGCTGGTCTTACTGCTGCTAAAAAACTCCTAGTTCAGCGTTGGCTTCCTCCACACTCATTATCTTGGCGACACTGGATGCTCACATTCTCTGATGTCATTCTGCTAGAACTTTCTACCACGCTTCTGCCTTTGCAATTGGAATATGGAAGGAGGCCTATGCTAATGTGTCCGCGCTGATCATGGAATAGTAATTAATGAGTAATTTGCATTGCTCTTAAGCTTAAAAATGCCGCAGTGCAAAATAATTGCCTGGCCGCTAGGCAATTTTGATTTTGCAGCTGCAATTGTTTGCACTAGACTTACATCAGCCTCATAGTGTTTAAATTGGAGAGTACATTACTCAATGATCCAGAACTTTACCTGGAGCGTTGTCCTCACCACTCTCTGTGAGAATAAGTCCCTCTGTCCCAAGTCTATCTCCACTTAATTTTCAGCTGTCCTCTGGTCGTGGTTTCTGTACTGTGCTTAAAGTATTGGTCAGGGTTAACTATGTCAGCTCCTTCAAACATTTTAAAGACTTCAATCAACTGGTGAACTTAGAATAAGTGGTGGTGCTTCCCATTCCATTGTTTACACACTTTTAAAAATGTTTTATTTACTGTTCTGGCTAAAAATATAAATAGTAGGTTAGCTGAAATGCTAGTGCATTTATGATAGTGTTAGCACAGTTCCCATAATTGTATTTGACTTACAAAACAACAAAACAAAACAAATAAATATAGCAATGTATCTGGTTAGGAATGCAATAAATCAGTACTTTATATGAAGTATAATTAGGGCTTCTTAACCAATAAAACCCGATAAAACACCCCCGATACGAAAAAAATGAAATTGGTGGATAGCCAATAAACACTGGAAAACAGCAGAAAAAATGTGGAAGTGGTTAATCAATTCATGTTGACTTTACCCTTTTCCCATTAAAAAATAAAACCTACTACAAAAATAATAATAAATACATTTCCCTTCCTGACTTGTATCTATCATTGGTTCGTTTGAATACTTTAAACCCGTCCCATCTACTGAGTGACAGCACATTCCTACATTTCTATTGGAAACGAGATTACAATCAGGATGTCAAAATGGTATATCAAAAATGAAAGCCCCTAAAAAAAACGATTTACATAAAACTCGAAAATAGGTAAAAATAAGCACAGAAAAATACAATTAATAAAAACAGAAAAAAAGTCCTAAGTATAATTACTTTTACAAATGTATTTCAGTGCAGTGATTTGCCCATGGAATTAGTGTTTAATTTTTGCTAATGTAAGGAAAGTAAATCACAGAAATGAATAGGGAAGAAAATGAAGTATTCAAATGAGGTCTTTTAGCACATGAAAAATGCCAGGCCCATCAAGATAAGGTTCTTTCATACATAATTTAGCCCTGAACAGTCATTTCTTTTAATGGAACTCATGTCTCCTTGTGCCTTTTTTCAAGGAATGTAGACACAGTACAAATATCCTTTTTTATTTAAAGTGATTGTATTTAAATAATTCCATACATTGTGCATGCCTTGCACATCCATTCTCTATATATTTCTCAGATGTGTAGTTTTGAAAGAGGTCTGTGTTTTAGCAAGCATTATTTTTTACATTTTGAGACATGCTATCTGGTATTACACTAGGGATTAGAAATCTCTGTTTGCAGGCCTTGCTTTCCGATTATCTTGCACATTCATGTTCATTTCAGCTGGAGAGTGAAATTATCCCCACCCCTTCGGGGCCTTTCATGTCAGTAACCAACCAGCTGCTTCCCCTAATGACTGACATTGTATGCAGCCAGTAAGATGCTTGACCACAAAGACACTGCTAAGCTAAAATGACCAAAGTCAAAGTGTAACAGATTTCCTGGATAGCAAAGCAAGCAAACAGTTTAAAATACATGCTGATTTAAGAGTATATAGTGGATAGAAGTGCAAGGCAAGTAAGATTTATAAACGCTGGCTACAACCACTTTAAGTAGCAGCTTGCTGGTGTTTAATCGGGCCATGGCAACTCCCCCGTTTATATAATGGTACAGCCCTGCTTAAAGATCAGCTTGGTATGAAATATCTTAAGGAATATATACTGATGCACAAAAGAAACACATCACTCAGGTCTAATAGATTTAATCAAATATTTTAAACATAAATATCAAACAAAATCACAGAAAATGTGATCAAAGAATCATGATAAGTTTCCAGGATGAAACGTGACACACTGTCAAAATGAAAACACTACAAAGTTAGTATCGGGTATGACCACCCTGAGCATGAACACAATTCTGACAGCGTTGACGCATAGACCTGATCAGCCTCTGGACAGACTGCTGTGCAGCTGCAGCCAGCTGGCAAAAGTTGGCTGGTTGTGGTTTTCTCCTGTGGATGGCACTGGCACTTTGGTCCCACAGATGTTCTGTTGGGCTTAGGTCAAGAGAAAAAGCTGGCCACGGCAAGACCTCGGCATTGTTTTCTTGAAGTCGTGCAATTGTAATCCTAGCACTGTGTGGTCTTGCATTGTCCTGCTGGAAAATAAACACTTCCGGATTGGCTTGCAGGAACGGAAAGACTGTTGCCTCGAGGACTTCGTCAATGTATCGCTGAGCAGTAAGGTTACTCTCAAATCTGCACCGAAGGCGTTCTTATGTTAAAGGAGATTCCTCCCCACATCATCACACTTCCACCGCCCCACCGGTTGGCTTGAACAACGCAACAGTCAGTTGAACGGTCCCGAGCCAGTGTGGTGACCCTCTGCCTTCTAAGACGTAGCCTGTCCCTCACAGAGCCAGTTTCCTGGTTTCTCTGGACTAGTCTGCTGATTGTTGAAACAGAACATCTCATTCTCCGGGCAACTTCTCTCACAGACAGGCCGCCTTCAATCATGTTGATAGCAACAAGGCGATCTTCATTACTCAAGTGGGGCACGGTCGTATCTTTCACTGTTCTTGCGTTAATTAAAATCATGTCTTTTCGAATGGCTATTTATACAGATTCTTAATCAGTTCACTTTGGCAATGTTAACTCAACTGAAATACCAAACACTGAGCACCTGGCATTTTTATGAAAACACATGACTTGAGGTCAGTATTTTGTTATCCCAATACTACTCAAAAAATCAACAAACCTATCTGCTCACTATTTAAAATGTAAATGACATATGTATGTGCCCAATGAGCTATTGATGTAAAACTTAGACTGATGCTTTTTCATTGTGCATCAGTATATTTCCCTTGCTGCTCTAGATGTACTTCGAATATAATTTTCTGTTTCGATCATCCCATCCTTACAAGTTTAAAGCAGCACTGCTTCTATCGAGGCTTCTGTTTCTCTGATTTGGGCCACTGTAGCTCTTGTCTGTTGCTTTTCACAATCATGACTGCTGTGTGACCAGAGTGACGGATGGTGTTTTTTTGTACCCTAAAATTGCTTAAATATCTATATGTCTGATATAATATTCTCACAACTATTTATCTAAAATATCGACTGTATCGTAGGAAAGGAAAACAAGGCAGAAGTGGAATTTCATGCATGACCCCACTGAGGTAAAACAGCAACACATTTGGGTCCAGTTTTCAAAGTGCTTTATGAACCCCTAATTTTTTTGAAAGAGATAAAACACCTGTTCATTTTACAAAAGTAAAACAGAACTAAGTTATGTTTTGAAAGTTCTCTTAAGCACTTTCAAGGTGTTTTCTTTTTCATTTCACCACATTACCATGATGTTTTCTCCTTTCAAAAAATAGGAGTTCATTAAAGAATGGAGGAAACGCTTTGAAAATATCTGTTTTTTTTTTTTTTTTTTTAATTTAGTCATTGCCAATTAGTTTTTATTATTTTCTCCTCAATTTGAAATGCCCAATTATTTTTAGGCTCAGCTCACCGCTACCACCCCTGCGCTGACTGAACACACGCTGTCCTCCGAAGCGTGTGCCGTCAGCCGCCCGCTTCTTTACACTCTGCAGACTCACCGTGCAGCCGCCTCAGAGCTACAGCGTCGGAGGACAACGCAGCTCTGGGCAGCTTACAGGCAAGCCCGCAGGCGCCCGGCCAGACTACAGGGGTCGCTGGTGCGTGGTGAGCCGAGGACACCCTGGCCGACCTAACCCTCCCTCCCCCCGGGCGACGCTCGGCCAATTGCGCGCCACCCCCTGGGAGCTCCCGTCCACGGTCGGCAGTGGAATAGCCTGGATTCGAACTCGCGACATCCAGGCTATAGAGCGTGTCCTGCACTCTAGCGAGTGCTTTTACTGGATGCGCCACTTGGGAGCCCCGCGCACTTGATATTTTAATCATGCCATAGTACTTTGCAGAAGTTAATAATATTGTCTGTTTTTTCACTTGGATTGACCTAATTCAGAAGCCTAGGCTGAGATTCGGGGGAGGGATTATGCTTGCTCCCTTCTTTGATCACTCCCCCCTTGTTATTTAAACCTCAGGTAAACTCACCTGGCTGTTGCCAATGCATTCCCCACTGCAAATCTCTCATCCAGCTCCTCAACCTCCACTTTACTGCAGGCAGCCCCGTTCATGGGGGGAAGTGCGTGGCTTTGTCACAGTCCTCCCTGTACACGGGTTCATCTTTCCTTTACCCCTTGAGAGGCAGGACTAGCGGCTAAATAATCAATAATCACTAAAATCACCCATACTTAAAACAAGAAGTGATCCTGACATTGAATAAAATAGAAAATGATGCCAGCAATCTTTTTTGCTATTAGTTATGACGAGATCATCTTTCCTGATTGCACCCTTTTTAAATGCTCAACAAGGAGTTAAAATCAATGTCCTTATCTCTTATTAGTACCAACAACATTATCACTCTGTCTTCTGTTGAAGATCTTTTGGTGTTTTGCTTGTATTGCAGATATTTCAAAGCAAAAACCATGTAGAAAAAAGCTACTTCCCTTATTGTGTTATTGTTAAAATTCACTGAAATGGTCTAGCTGTAATCAAACCATGTAAACCGCAACAAAAGTACCAGGATGTAGTTGCTCTGGATTAATATCCTGAATTAACAAACACAAACAATGGAAGAACCAGTATCTCGGCACAATGCAATATCAGAAATAATGTAGGAAAAAAAAACAGATCCAAGGAATTGATTTTAAAACATTGGTTTAGACTCTTTAAAATATTTTGCAGCAGCACCTCAACCTCCTGTACAATTTAAAGATATTCAAAACTGCAAATGTCAGCACAGGCAACAATTAAAGGATAACTGCAATAGAACGATAACATGAGCCAAGGGGATCACAGTTTTGAATTGAGTCAGAAAATCCCATTTGGATTACCACAAAACAGAAATCCAATTCCCTGATTCATATGCACTTCAATGCATTCTGTATCCCTTTCGAGCAGGTCTGTATTGTTTTTTGTAAAATGGATCCTGTGTTTTCCTTCAGCTTACGCGAAGTGATGAATGCCTTTCTCCGGACAGGCTGCAATGTAAGATATTATATACAGTCTATTGCATGTTGTAATATCCCTTATAATTCTATATCGGATTTTGACAAATAGTGTTTTCTACAAATGTGTTGGTAACCTTTTTATGGTGGTGAGTGTGGTGTATAGCTCGCTGTTATAAAAATGATAGTTATATATAACTTTTAATGAAATCTTCAGTAAAAAAAGAGACCCATTAGGGGACATGCTGCTTTAGTTCTTGATGCAATACATGTTTTAATTCCATGTACAGCTTGGGCAGGTCTGTTACAGAAATAGGCCAAGTACAGTAGAACCCCCCACAGCAGAACACCCCACTTTGAACCGGAAGTATGCAATTACTCAACCATGCGTGCAAGCAACCACATAGGCACCCTATAAGCACAATGGTGAAGGCAACATTACTGTACCAACAAATGTATCCAGAAAGGTGAGTCAGATTTTAAAGCACGTACGAGCAATTTTACTTGGAACATTTTAGTTTTAAACAAAGCACAGTTTTTTTTCAAGCCAAAGGAAGCTGAATGACTGAGTAAACTGCACAATTGCATTTTGTTTAGAAACAAGCACTTTGTTAAGCTAGGTTTTTCCTGGACGTTTAAATCTGTGTTTTTGCTACAGCTATGATTTCAATGGTAACTTGAAGAGTAAGTAGCGGGGTTCTGAAAAATATAGCATTACACGTTCCCACGTGTTGCTACAACTGTTAAATAATGTACCTGTAATTTTTATTTTTATTGTTAATATCCTGACAACTTTTTACACTTACAACTTTAAACTCTGTTTCAAAATGTCTGCTCTATTGCACTGATAGTGTAAGGATTATTGCCCACATTGTCAAACAGGTAACACAGCAATAACGATCCATGATGTGCTACGGAACAGAAAAGCCATTAATCGCGCTTCCTGCTGTGATTTAGAGGACAGATCTCAAACCCCAGTGCACTAGAGCGGGCATTTTGAAAAGAGGATTGAATCAGACAGGATGTTAACAACGAAAAGAAAAATTACAGGTACATTAATTTAAACAGTTGTAGCAACACGTGGGTACGTGTAACGCTGTATTTTTCAGAACCCCGCTACTTACTCTTTAAATTTAGCCTTTTTCCATTTACAGTACTGTTTTGAAGACTTTAGAATCATAACAATATGAGTATTGCATTACTGTGCTGTGTCATGGTATTATTCATCGGATTGAGGGTGTAGATAGCAAGTCTACACATTTATTAAAACCATTGAAAACTAATTTCAGATTTACAAACAGCCTCCATTCCGAAGATGTCACTCCGAAGTTCTACTGTAGTTCATTAGTGAGCTTTCCTTATAAAAAACAGGAAGCGTCTTTTCTTTCTCAACAAAAAGCAGCATTGCAATAGCGTGTTAATCACTCACTGGCCCGCCACCAGCACAGCTTAGGCCTTCACTATTATCACATTAAGTTCATGTAGGGTCTTTCTCTTTGCCAAACCAAGCGCCTTGATGATAACAATCATAGGGAGTGAAGGAGATGGGGCTCTTGTCTTGCTAATAACTCTGATGGTAATTTGGGCTTCTCTTGAATGTTTCTGTGTAGAATTGAACTCGTGACAAACCATTGCTGGCAGAGGAAGTTGATTAGTCCGGTAAAGCTTGGATTTCTAGCTTTGAGACATGGATTAATGCAGGAAACATTCCTTTTTATATAACATTTCGTTCCCATGAAGGAGATTTTACAAATCAGTGTTGAATGGGGAAGAACAGTGAACACTGTGTTGTTTTGTTATTTTAAATACAGATGGTATCCCAGCGCCTTTAATACAGATCACAAGAAGATCACAATTAAAAGCAACATAATTTTTTTTTGTGTTTACCGGATTCTGACGAGTCAATGCCCAGGGGGGCGTAAAGTTGTCGTTGAGGCAAAAGTGTGTGTATGTGGGGGCGGGGGCAGGTGCGAAATTAGAGGAATTATTAACATTATGTAGATAGATTCCGTTTACAACTAGATGGTAACTTTACAAGTAAAGTTGTGGGGCTTGCTTTATTGGGAAAGTGGCCAAAGTAGCTGATTTGTGTCAAAAGTCACATTGTTTACTAATTCTCTCATGCTTAGAATGTGCTATAATTTGAAATTTCTCAAAGTTCTATGACAGTTAATTCAACAGTGGGAAGCAGCCTACTGAAAGAAGTTGATGTGGTTACTAAAACAGCTGTACCTCTTGATTGGTAAAAGTTATTTCTGTTTCGATTTCATATTTGAATAGCAGAGAAGTAGAGGAAGATTCCATATGGGGAGCTTTAGAATGTTGAAAAAAGTCCCATTAAAGTGAATGAAGATGGACAAAAAAAGGACAAAAAGCTTAATAGTTTAAAAAGTATAAAATATATCAAAAAGTTGTATACAAGCACACTATTCCAGACCGGTCTACACGTTTTAAAGTTTGAACAGCGTTTGTAGCTTAAATGGTGTAAGAGGAGTAGCCAAATAATAATAATAATAATATGTCGATGATTTAAAGTGGGGACTCTTGCTTCGCAAGCCCCACTAATTAAGCATGCTTAAAATTCAAAGGTAGAGCACAGCACACAGTCACGCTAAAGAATCAAGAGGTGCAGTTAACACATTTAATGAGTGACTGGTGAAATACAATTCAGAGCTGCTGCAGTATGTCCACAAACATTAAACTTTAAAGCTACAGTGTGCAGTGCAAAAGCACATCATGAAAAAACATGATGTGAAAAATACTAGAATAAAACTTGCATTTAAAAAATATATAAATATATAAACGTGACATTTTCGGTCCACTAAAATAAATGGCTTTACATAAACATTCAAACTGGGGCGTTGACTCGGCAGAATCCAGTATATATTGTAAAATATTCCCAAAATGTTTTGTTAAAAGGTCATTGTAGCTTTCAAACAATTAACATTTACAAAAAAATCAGCTCTTTATTAATGGAACAAAAGCAATTTGAACTACTTGTATATAAAATAGATTTATTTTAAATAAATATATCAGTGCTTTTTATATCTTCTTTATTAGGCATGAAACATATGGAAGCTGTTAATTGTGTTGCAACATTACCAGAAATGAACATGCATAACAGTTTTCAGCTTTCCATTTAACTGAAACGAACAAGGAGTGCAGGTCTACCAGAAACTAAGTCATGAAAACATGAATGTCTTTAATCTAGGACAGTTGTGATTGTTCGTTAAAACGTTTTTCAGAATTGCACATTTGAGAACTACATAGTAAACGGAAGTGTGGTCCAGTGGTTAAAGAAACGTGCTTGTAACCAGGAGGTCCCTGGTTCAAATCCTACCTCACTCACTGACTCATTGTGTGATCCTGAACAAGTCACTTAACCTCCGTGGGCTCCGTCTTTCGGGTGAGACGTTGTTGTAAGTGACTCTGCAGCTGATGCATAATTCATACACCCTAGTCTCTGTAAGTTGCCTTGGATAAAGGTGTCTGCTAAATAAACAAATAATAACGAGTAGTTATTTTGTTATCTACCACCATTAAGCTTCCAAAGAAGGTTGTTATTTTTTCATCTGGCAGTTTCCATGCTGCCTGGTCTCCCCGGGATCATTAGCTGACTTGCCATGTGTGACATGCAGACCGGCTGAGGAATAGCAAAGGATAATAGCCTTTCGAAGTGGAATATTTCAATCAAAGAGCACCTTGTTACCAACTTAAAGAACATCTGCAAGTCTTCCAATGGCGTTTTATGTGTCTGTATCTCTACATAATTATTGTTGTAAAGCAAAGGAAAAAATACTGTAATAGAACGCATGCTTTTCTCATTAACGGCAAATGGTATTCGAAGATTAGTTCTGTGATCAGCTGTTTTATGAGTCATACATTTTCAAACGAGTCACAGATAATTCCCTAATATTTGGACTAGAACTATAAAGCACAATTTTAGAATAATTTCTACGTGTTGTATACAGATTGCACGGTTAATGTAGGCTATTTTATATAGTACAGTATGGCGTTTCTGATAGAATAGTCCCTTATAAATGTTTCCCATAATAAACCATAGCAAAGTGTAATAAAGCATAGTGAAAGAATGGTAGTTTCCCATAGTAAAAACATCAAAGTGTAATAAAGCATAGTTAAAACATGGGTAAGCATTGTAAAGCACAAAGAGGTATGTTATATATTTAAAAAAAACTTCATATAGTATTGTAAATGCATTGAATATTGTACCCAGCGCTCCAGATAAGCTGCATTCTGGGTGTTTTAAGTATTGAAAAAATATGAATTACATACGAATTACATATACATTTCGCTGAGTTTGCATATTATCAAGCCTCACGTATTTCGTTGCTTCCCCACAGTACCATTCTACTCGTGAGAGGTCTTGCTCATTAAAATATTTAGCGTATTTTTAAAGAGGAGACGATTATCTATTCTGAGCATGAATTTTCTCTTTAGTTTTCGAACAACCTAAAATGGTTTAATACTGACAGTACTATTATTAACTATGATCATTATGCAGTTGTGCAGTTTAATGGCTTTTTCTTAAATCGATATAACCGATTTTTTTATTTATATATTTTTTTACATGAGTTTTCAACTCTTAAGTCTAATACTACTGTAATTATTAGTGCTGCTCTTCAGTTTAATGTTTTTTTGTGTGTGTGTGGCGGTACTGTTTAAAAAAAAGAAAATCTGGTGTTGAACAAGGCTAACGTGTAGACAACTCCTCCCCTTTCTCCGCTTCAGTCGCTTCAAAATGTAAAACCCGAACTTAAAATATGTGGAATATCTTTTTTTCTCAAGAAACATAAAAATGACAAATATAGAAATAAATAATAAAAATAGGTTTAGAATATACCCGCATCCACCACAGCGAGCCGTTAACCGTTTTGAAAGTGAACGCTCTGAGAATCCAGCTCTGAAGCTGGAGCAGCCAGTGTGTGCTCCGAGCGCTTCAAAATTAATCTCCTCTGAGTTTTCGAAAGACACCACAGACCACTCCAGCCCATCCCAGCTGTCTTATTAAGAGTAGGACACACACTGTCAGACCCATGTTATTAATGCTGTATTCAAAGCAATCCAGTAGATCTTACTTGAGCCAAGGCCAAGTGTCTTGCTCTTGTTTGAAGAGGGATATATTTTGTTTTGCACCTTGGCTCTTTGTCAACTTCCTGTTATGTCATTCCAGATTTGGAATTTTTGCAAATCAATAAAAACATTTTTTTTTAATATACATTTGGAATCAGCAATTATTTTTCTTATTTTCTCCCCAATTTGAAATGTCCAATTATTTTGATTTCAACCCGGCTCACCGCTGCCTCCCCCCGCGCTGACGAAGATGGACACACGCATCCTCCGAAACGTGTGCCGTCAGCCGTCCGCTTCTTTTCACTCTGCGAGCCTGCCATGCAACCACCTCAGAGCTACAGCGTCGGAGGACCACGCAACTCCGAGTAGCTTACAGGCAGGCCCGCAGGCGCCCGGCCAGTCTACAGGGGTCACTGGTGTGCGGTGAGCCGAGGACACCCTGGCTGACCTAGACCCTCCCCACCCGGGCGGCGCTTGGCCAACTGTGCGCCACACCCTGGGAACTCCCGTCCACGGTCGGCAGTGGAATAGCCTGGACCTGAACCAGCGACCTCCAGGCTATAGGGCGCATCCTGCACTCCACGCGGAGTGCCTTTTACCGGATGCACCACTCGGGAGCCCCTCAATACAAACAATTTAAACAGTACAATAATATTTAAATAAATCTTCTATTGCTACTGTATATATTGTATATATATTTATATATGTGTGACAAAATAAATGTGTCTCCATGTTACCACATAATCATCTTGTATGCCAGTTAGTGTTTACTGTCTACAGTTTTGCTTGCAGTAATTCTAGAATGTTCTGTAGTTCAGCAGACACTCGTATTTGTTTGCAGAGAGACCCTAATTAGCGCTAATCATGGACTATTTTTCGTAAGATTGGTGACAACCAGACTTTGTGAAACCAGCTGAAAAAGATAGAATATTATATTATTTATACCCTGTCAATGCTACTTAAATATTATGAGATCAACACCCAGTGAAATCACATGATTGCCATTCCCTTCATTCATGATCATGTTTTCTACACATGAAAATCATACATTATTTAGTTAGTGTGTATTGGGTAAAAATTGAGAACTGGGAATAGTCTGGTAGAATCTATGGCATTGTGCTCCTATTTTAATCATCCAAAAGGACTAACTGCCATTAGCTGTGTTATCTTTTGTTGCTTTTTTCTTTTCCTTCTTAAATTATTTCCATCTAGTGAAATAAAGTGTAAATCATCTTCAAAGCATAATACCATAGCTGCTGTTTTGGCAAAGATATGACATTCACTGCAACATTCTGGGATCCCTGAAGTTGTACACCGTTCCATTGGTTTGTCTTTCCAGTAAGTGACGTTTGAAACACTAGCGATTGAAATCTGCGAAACAAAAGCATCTGCAGATGATGATTCCGCATGTAAGCAGTTTGATGTGTCAATCAGGGCCTGTTAAACCCTTCACACTGCTTACAGATCTTACCTCCTTGGGGCTTGTTGTTGACAAACCAGCATCATATCAATACTGGAGACAGTGGACAGGCACAGTGTGAGGTTTGAACAAATAGCTCAGTTCACTCCAAGTGCCTAGAACTACCCTCCCTCTTTAAACGAAGAAGGGGTTTGTTTAGTCCTGTCATTTTGAAGACCCATTTTGAAGTGTGACAGCATGATTTAACATTTTATTCTCCAAACTGAAAGTGCATCTTCTCTTACACTGTAAGAAACAGAAAAGTGGGACGTGAATGACAATAATTAGCACTAAGTGAGTCTAAAACACCATTTTGTAGCTGTGGCATAGGTTTAGCTCTTTACATCATGTCTAAATTATTGTTAATAGTAGTTTTTATTATCATTGTTTTGAGACTGAAGCATTTAGGGAATGGTGTTTTTCTTCTTTAAGCTGCTGTATCCCAGAATGTTCAATTATATTCTATAATCTGCTCACCACTGCCAAATAGAATGCGCCTTATACCACTTACAGCAGTAGGGGGTTATCCATCTTCAGTATCTGTTATAGATCAAGAAGCAAAACAGAAATTAAAGGCTTTTGTTGCTTGTAAAGGTAACAAAGCATAAAGTCCCATCTATAAACATTTGTTTGAAGCAAAAGTATTTTTTAAACTTTCATTTTCAAGTGACATATTTGGCTGTATACCCAAGAATGCTTAGGTATATATCCAGAAGTGTAGAGCACAAATCCAGGCAGGTTATGATGAGGCTGTATAATATACTGGTGTACTGGTATACTGTATAATATACTGGTGAGACCTCACTTAGAGTGCTGCTCTAGAAAGAGTGCAAAGAAGAGCAACCAGAATTATCCCGGGTGCAAAGAAGAGCAACCAGAATTAACCAGGGGTCACAAATGGAGATTAGATAAAGGGGCATTCAGAACAGAAAATAGGAGGCACTTTTTTACACAGAGAATTGTAAGGGTCTGGAACCAACTCCCCAGTAATGTTGTTGAAGCTGACACCCTGGGATCCTTCAAGAAGCTGCTTGATGAGATTCTGGGATCAATAAGCTACTAACAACCAAATTAGCAAGATGGGCTGAATGGCTTCCTCTCGTTTGTAAACTTTCTTATGTTCTTATGTTCTTACTGTATTCAGTTCTGGTCACCTCAGCACCAAAGGAACATTGTGGCCCTGGGGAGTCCAAAAAAGAGGTACCAGACTAATCCCAGAGTTTAAACACTGAACTTCAAAGATTGAAGTCTTTAAAATCTTAAAAGGAGTTGACAAAGTTAACCCGAACCAATACTTAAAGCGTAGCACAGAAACCAGCACCAGAAAACACGGTTGGAAAATAAGTGGATAGACAGGGAAGGAGAGTGGTGAGAGTATGGAACGGGCTACCTAGTAATGTTGTTGAGGCAGAATCACTTGAATCCTTTAAGACCCAACTTGACTTGACGTCCTGAGGTCAAGCAGCTACTAGGAACCAGACGAGCTTAGATGAACCTGAGAATATGTGTCTTGAGGCCTGAGATGGCTCCCCACAGCAACAGCATTCATTTATATTTTATGAGAATAAATTACATTTATGATGATAATTGTATTTGTAGGTGTAGGCTGTGTTTTTGTGTGTCAAAAATACAGGTAACACAGGTGTTTTTTTAAAAAATGAATTCAGGGTTAAAATGTCAGTGTTTACTGTAAATAGGTTTAACATTAAATTATAGTTTTTATAGCTTCATACTTGGTACTATATCAATGGCAGTATGCCATTGAACTCAGTAGTTGTACAAGCTTAGCGTCTAACATGGACTCCTATACAGTAAGCAGCTATGCTTTATAACTCTAATTGAGAATGCTTTATCACCAACACTTCCATGAACTATTTTATAATTATGCTTTTAGAAAACACAACACAGTCCATCATCCCTCTTAAAACATACCCTCGCTGGGAGTCCAAGTTCACACATCTGTTGTATTGACTGCTTTTTAAAGTCATTTAAGTCAAGGATAGCGACATGCCAAAGGGTAGCTATTTGTCAGCAGATACAGGGTCTAATAAACAGGGTCTAATAAACAGGTGTGATAGGATTCTTACCTTTCACACCTGTTTATTAGACCTTGTATTGAGCGTCCTTCAGTTAGAAAATATCCCTGCAAGTTGAAATGCTCACAAGTGAAGCGTGTTGACCCACTGAGTTCATTAAGGTTCTCCCAGCAATTTGTGAATCCCTCCTGCAGCTAGCAGGGGGCTCAGATTCACAAACCTGCTGATCCCTCCCGCAGCTAGCAGGGAGCTTGGATTCACGAATCTGCTGATCCCTCCCGCAGCTAGCAGTGGGCTTGGATTCACAAATCTGCTGATCCCTCCCGCAGCTAGCAGGGGGCTTGGATTCACGAACCTGCTGATCCCTCCCACAGCTAGCAGGGGGCTCGGATTCACAAATCTGCTGAGCAGTGAGAGTCTTCAGCACATCCTCGACTAAGGGATTGAAGCAGTACTGGAGTTGTCAGCTAGGATTCACAAGGACCATAATCCATTATCGATAATTTATCTATTAATTAATTAGCTATTTTACTATCACCGATTAATGTTTCTGACAGTCATCTAAAGTTCAAAAGCATCAGCATTACTGCTACCGAGATTCCTCTCTCTTCCTGTAGACCAGGGCTCCACAACCTTTTTGAATGGAGAGCCATATTAAAAAATGGCCTCACCTTTGGGGGCCAGTAGGGTAGGTCGATGTTACCCCTGTGCTTGCATCTCACTAGCCAATTTTCCGATGTCTGGTTGGAGATTAAAAACTTCTATCCTAAGCACTGCATGGAGGTGATCGTCTGTCATTCTTGAACACAACGTTGATGTTTGCTCAAATAGTGCTTGCAAAAATTGTAATCATACTGCGAGCAAACTGGTTGACATTTGGATATTCACAGCATTTGTGTTTGTGTTTCAGACACACAGAGTAATTTAAATTTGACAACCTCAAATCGTCAAAATGATTTTGTGGCGGTTAAAGCATGTGCCTAGGCTTAATCAATCATCAATTAACCAATTAGGACCAAACCACATTCTGCACATGGAATGGGCAGGGATGAGATTTTAACCCCATCCCTGACAAATTTAAATAAAAAATATATAATCTTTATTCACACAACCAAATAAAAATACACTATCTACACATGCAGAGCTTCTGCCCTGCCACAGCGTCATAGAGTAATAATGCTCATGTTATTGTTTACAGAACGTTTTTTTTTTCTTCATCACAAATCTTACATATGTATGCTTCATAGCTATGGCTACACTTATGTCTGCATAACTGCATGGTTGAAGTATGTACTGGGCTGTTGCTGCTCAGTAAATGAATGAATGGCTAGCTGTGCCCAGCGTTGTGTAAATGTAGCATGATACTGTACAAGTGATGGCCAACATTGAATCATGTGTGATCAAACAATAATTAATGTCCCAACAATTCAGTCATATTTATTCATCGTTCAGACTATCACCATGCATAGCCTCCCTAACAGGATTTATATCATGGTTTGTTGGAGATGTACTGGACTTGTTAAATCCCTGTCTGATTCATAGCGCCTTAGCATTTAAATTACTTAGATGGGGTTTCAAGTGCCTGTAATGCTTTCAAATCCAATGTACAGTTTTACATCTATCAGCCATGTGTCCCTTCTGAGTGAACGTCAGCATATCCCTGTGTTTACTTGGCATAACATTAGTATTGTGAATAAATATGCAGAATTATTTGTTTGAGGCAAGAAGAATTTATCCGCTTCTTTAACTGCTCATATCTTATAGAGAGTTTCAGATGCTGACTTCATATTTTCAGTGATATCTAAACTACTCGGACTACTCGGACAAAAACCTAAAAGCACCGTTCACGTTGATCTGCGACCTAATATGGCTGCCATATTGTGATCATGTGACCTTTTGGTTCCTGGATGATAAAGACCAAGCACTGAGATAATGGGTTTACATTGTGGTACACAACGGTTTTCTATGATTCCCCCAGTCATCTTTGGGCACATTTGTTTCAACCTCCTGCCATACCTCAGAAACACTGATCGCTTAAATATGCTTTTTCCACTACTCATGTTTACTTTGCAGTACAGTTTGTGCTGTTCAGTTGGGAATCCCAGTGCACATTACACTAGTCTATGCCCTGATATGATAATTTCATCCACTGCACCAGTGTTTGCTGTAATGCTACTGATACTACCTACGAACACATTCAAATTTCCAGAGATGGTCAGGGAAGCGTGTTTTATTATCTCACTGAAACCATTCCCTGATCGATGATATTGAGGCTGTCTAAGTTTGCAGCCTACCATAACAGGTCATTTAATAGCACAAGTTAAAAATAGCCTCCCGAGGATTTATAGTGCAGCACATTGCTGCACAGATAAGTGAGAGTGCTGTTTTTCTAGCTGTAGCGCGGAATGTGTTTTGCTCGTAAAAACAACACTTTCTCCCAGTTAATGTTTCCTAAATTCTGAAGGATGTGGCGTTTGTTAAAGTTAATAGCCCATATTTAACAATATAAAAGTAGAAAGACTATCATTTAACTGCTTTGTCCTTCAACAGATTTTGAAAGGATTTTACTCCAAATGTCATTATTAACACAAATTACAACTCAAAAGTACTTGCAAGCCCCTAAATGAAATGTCTCAGTTATTTATCTCTGGTTTGGTAGCTTTATTGAGTTTTTCCTTCGTGAAAAATTGTTCTGATAACGATATGTGAGTAAAGAGCTGTTTCTTGCTATCTTGATGCTTTATTGGTGTCTATTACGAAACTGTTTTAAGGAACGTTTTGTTAGGACTGGTTAAAGAAAATGGGGACTCTTATGCGCTGAACGTGTCTGTCTGTTATACTCCACAAGCTGAACCCGATAGCTGCCTTGATCTGCTAGCAAACAGCAAACTTCTATCATACTCACCTAGGCTCCTATGGACATTTCAGTTTGTATTTGACTCAAATCTGACAAACACTTTTTACATGATTTTATAGCAAATATACTGTGTGATTTATTATGTAATTATGAGGACCCTCTATATGTGATTGCATTGGTTTAATTAAATCAAGTTGGCAGTTTATGCAACAATTTTCAGCTGTTTTAAAGAGGGATTATTAGTTTGTATTAATTAACAGTCCTTAAAAACAGCCCTTAAAACAGTCCTTACATTTCTGTGAATAGGGCCAATTACCTTGATACAGTGAATTAGGGCTCTGTTTTCCTGACAGCCCCTTAATTTGTCATTTTAAAGAATCTTGCTGTGTTGCTCTTTGCAGTGCAATTCTGACAAACGCGCTGTTGTCAGTTATTTTATGCGATTGGTAATTCGACGTCTGCTGTTTTCAGATTTCAAATTACCCTTGACGCAGTGTGCTAATGAAATAAACGAGACCGCAAATGTGTTTTAAAGCTGCTGTTGTATCAATTGTTGTCTGTATGTGTGTGTTTTCAGCACATTGCAATCAGGTTAGAAGATGTGCCAGACAAGGCAAAGAAAAATCTCTAGCTTGTCTCGCCAGGGCCCTGAAAGGTCAGGTTCTTACTGTAACCATACTCTTGGATTGATCTAATCCTGCAGTGTCAGCCCATTGTTCACTTCTAAGTAATCCTGGACAATAACTGCCTATCGAAAAGCATGGGGCAGGCAATCAATAATTAGTCCCCAGTTTTCTGGTCATACATGTCGCCACATAAATCATCGATAGCAAAAGAACAAATGTCAATCTTGATATTGTTTTGTATTCTTGTTTTTTATGATTTTATTAGGAAGTTCAATTATGGGAGTTAGGAGGGCCGCTGGTATAACAAAGGACAGGTAATACATTGTGCTGAATTCAAACCCAAATCCCCTTGTACAACAGACAACCCCTTCTAATGAATAGACACCATAAGTAAAGAAAATAAAGAGGTTGAAATGTCCGGTTTTGCACCTCAACAGTAACTGCAGGGAACTCTGAGTTCACAGGGTGACAGAGTGAAAGTTTTAGGGCTGCTTTCCTATTTAAATATGACCAGATCGACTGTGGTAAGTGATGGTTTGGGCATTTTATGCAATGTTAACATACTTGCACACAGTTATCATAGTTTTTGTTATTTGTTGTTTTTTTCAAAGCTGCTGTAAGGATAGCGGCTCCAAAATTAAAATGTAAACCTGGGGATAGTCTTCACAGAACTAATTCTGCTCAGCACACAATTCTAATCTTACCTAAGCCAGTATATCAGTATCCTTAGAAGAAAGGGTAAAGTTATTTCTGCAAGTAAAATCTCCCAACCAAGGAAGGGAATGGCTATCACTTTAATTCAGCAAATCTTGATAGCAGTCAATTATGTAGGGCTGGTATTGGTACGTGCCAACGTTTAATATAAAATATAGGTGCAAGGTGTGATGTTTTGGCTCCGTTACTGCTAAAAAAAAGTATTGGCTGATGCTGTCTTTGGCAGGTGTTGAGTTTAGTAGTTTGGTCAATACTGTTTGATGAATACAAAGTGTTGGCACCTCCAATGAAAACAGTAGGCTGTAGCTAAAATTAAAAAAGAGGTTACATAAATATATAGATAATTGAAAATATATTCGAGCACGGTTGATCCTTTTTTTTTCTTTTATTACTGTACTGTTAATGGATGGTTTAGATAAGCGGTCCTAATGGCAAACACCATTTCCCAAAACAATTCAACACTGATTCCACTATTGCTTCCAGTGACATAATGAAACCACAATATTTATACTGTATTTATACTGTATTTATAAGTCTTATCTGGGAGTGCCCAGATGAGACTTATAAATACAGTCTTATCTGGGAGTGCCAGTCACTGTGCTAAAGTCAACAGACTATTAGAAATGTAAGTTACCGAACCAGTAATAAACTGTACAATCTAAATCAAGTGTTTAAGAATTCAACAGATTTCAAACACATTTTTGTATTAATATACTAGTGTAATGTTTATTTTGGTAACACTTTTACCAAAACAAACATTACAGTGAACTAAATTGTAAAATGTGTTAATAATCTGGTCCATGAAATTTTTTGATTAATTCTTGAACATTGTGTTTTACTGTGTATAGAGGTTGTTACAATTTTTAGAATTAGAATTGGTGTTTTTTCCTTAAAATATCTTGCTAATAGCAGTAAATAGCCTTGAGATTAAGAGTGGGTTGGAAAGACAGCAAGGACAAAATGTAGTGTTAGGTGGGAAGCAAGTACAGTGAGAATGCAGCATACTGATGTTGAGCTTCAAGCATGTATCATGTTTATTGAACAGAAAGCTGCTGAAGCAATGTCGGCTCTGTACAGCTCTGGACAAAAGTTTAGCATCACCCAGAATTTTAGGATTGAGACATAATTCTAAAAAAAACCAAAAAAACCTGCATGAACATAATTTTGATATTTTATTTAACATCATGTAATCAAAGAAACTGCAAAATGATATTGCAAAGTCTACCGGAAGCCATCATAGTAGTACAGTATTTTATGTTACATTTTGAAATGTCAATATTTTTCATCTTTTTACAGTTTTTTGTTCCGTGGAAAACTACAAAGCAGTATGTAATTCAATATGGTAACGTAACATTATTCAGCAGGTTTCATTAGAAAATGTGTTAATTCCATAGGGTGATGCAAAACTTTTGGCCCTAGCTGTAGTTCCTATATGTACAATTTTTTGTATGCCTATACAAAGTCTCTGGTAATCGGTATGGCTCTTCTAGACAAAACAGTTGGACAGCCCTGATCTAAAAGTAACGTCTTTTAATACTGGCATCCTAACATCCTGATTTTTTGTGGGTGTCATGTTACTGTAAATATATTGTACATATCCATGTTAATAAGTGAGTCAACCCTGGGGGATTAATACAGATGTGAAGAGTGGAGCTATTCAGACCCGCCACTGTTTAGATCATTAAAATTGACCCCAAAGTGATTAAAAACATTCATTATCATTATTGTATTTATTTGGCAGATGCCTTAATCCAATTTAGAAAGTGGACTTAACATTTCTAGTACATTATATTTAACATTTCTAACACTGGTAGAGAATTCCAGTATACTGTCCAAACAAGTACCTGCTGCAGCTGCTCTTACAGCAAAGTTACTGGAATAGATCTGGGAGAATATTCTGACTCAATCACAAACCTTGCAGAACATCCCCTGGCAGACAGTTATAACTATATAAGATGACTGAGCCTTCTATCCAGCAGTGACATCCAATTAAGCTTCATAAACATGTTGGATTGATGTATGATCTAAATTCGCTTGGAAGAACTAATCTGCAGGCAGAATGAGATAAAACCTCAAATTCTTCTAGTTGGAACTGGCAGGCTGAACTATAAACAACATCACTGTTATTTTTTTATGGACACAATTAATATTTATTACGTACTGCAAAGATCTCCCAATTTTCAATGTACTTTTGGTAATATATATATAAATGTACATTGGGATCCTGCCATACACTCAAGTACTAAAGCCACAAGATAGCAAAGTTGGCAATAGTACTATTTTAGGTTGTTCCTGTAGGATCTCAAAGGTGAGGCTGAGGTACTTACTGTATTATTATTATTTATTTCTTAGCAGACGCCCTTATCCAGGGCGACTTACAATTGTTACAAGATATCACATTATTTTTTTTATTTTTTTTTTACATACAATTACCCATTTATACAGTTGGGTTTTTACTGGAGCAATCTAGGTAAAGTACCTTGCTCAAGGGTACAGCAGCAGTGTCCCCAACCAGGGATTGAACCCACAACCCTCCGGTCAAGAGTCCAGAGCCCTAACCACTACTCCACAATGCTGCCCATGCAGTGGTCCTCCCTTGTTCTTAAAAAAGTAGACCTGCTTGGTAAAGGTCCCGGACTGTAATGGACTGAAATTGAGTACCATTGATCTATTGCCATCGTGTATCCAGTCTGCTTTGGACACAGCTGGAAATTAAGTGGAGGGTAAGAGACACTTCTTCACTCAGAGCGGTGAGGGTATGGAATGGGCTACCTAGTCCTGATGCTGAATCAGTGGGATCCTTGCAGACCCAACTTGACAGCGTTTTGAAAGCAATCAGCTACTAGATGAGTTGAATGACCTCCTCATGTTTGTAACTTTTTTCTGTTCTTATATTGTTGGGCTACTTCTTGTCTCCAGTGTACTCCTGATTTAGCCTCTCAGTGTTACCATATTTTTAGGCTATAGTATACATTGAAGAGTGTATTGTGTGAAACACCAGAAATCAACGAGAAAGAAGCAGAAGAGCAAGCATTAAGTCTGGGTAATCTTGTGTTCTATACCCTAAGTGGAAATTAACAGGAAAATGGAGACTGCATCTTCGAAATGCTTGAGAGTAATTGCCTTCTGGTTTTATTTAAAGGATATCAATAGAACAAGACCATGTGAGTAAACAGCGAGTAACATAATGGCAACAGCAGACAACAAAATACAAAACCACTCTACACCGCAAAATAGCCATCATTATAGATAGGGGTCTACTTAAATCGCAGAGAATTTACATTTTCTTCCCGGGTAGGTTATGGAATAAAATTAAGATCTGTTTAAATATTAAATAAACCTAAGTAGATAATATTTCAGAGCACTATAAAAGCTTAAAAATAGTGGTACTTGCTTCCTTACTAAAACAGTGTGCTGTCATTTGTTAAAGGCAAGCATGCAACATCCCTCAGCAGTTGCTGCCGACATTCTCTGTCTCTGTGGTGTGAAGACTTGCCCATACATTGAGACTGCACGTTCTGCATCCACTGAATTGGTTGGAAGTGTAAGGCAAAGCTTTGCCAAGTTATAGATGTGGAAATCGATTAGAAACAGCCCAAAAACTCCCAAGGTTACCCAAGGGCATCTGGCATTCTTTAATAAAGGCCATATATGCAGCACATTCGTTGTCATGTTGTTTGTCCCATCCATGAATTTATTTTATTAGTACAGAGTGAAAAGAAAGAAAACGTTAGGTTACAGATGTTACCCTGGTTCTCTGAAAGAGAAAACGACCACCAACCAATACTTTTGGGATATGCCAGCCACAGGTCAGGTATTCACTGAGCATTTTATATCAGCATTGCTGATAAGCCCCTCTTTTGCATCGAACCCGCGAAGGCGACCGATGCAACCTCACAGGTTGGTGGTCGTCTTCTCTTTCATGGAACCAGGGTTACATCCGTAACCTAACGTTCCCTTTCAGTTTGGTAAAACTATACCAAAGCTGTCGCGAGGGAGCGTGAGCGGAGACAGCAGACGAGGGACATCTCAAGACCGCAAAACCACGGTTAGCGGTGCGAGCGTGCAACCTCAAGGATCTTTGTGCCTAAAGAAGGCATAGAGGGATCTACCACATTAAGTTGGTAGAACCTGGTGAAAGTATGCGGAATAGCCCAGCTAGCCGCAGTACATATAACGGTAAATGAAGCTCCTCTAAAGAGGACCCATGATGTAGCCACTCCTCAGGTAGAGTGCACGGCCACCCGCCCAGGTGAGGCCAGTGAGACAGCCGCTGCTTTGAGATGGCCTGACCCAGGGTCCTTACACCATGACAGACGAAGAGCTAGTCAGACTGACGCAGAGCTCTCGTCCTGTCAACACACATCTCAACGACCTTGTGGAGGAGGCCCTAGCGTTTTGCAGTGTACCTACAACTGTGTCTGAGAGCCCTAAAGCGGACAGACGCATTCCCGTTCAGGGGCCAGACCCATAATTGGAGTCTGTCCGGTTCTGGGTGCCAGAGAGTGCCTCTCACCTGACTGAGGAGATCCAGGCGTAGCAGGATCTCCCAGGGCTGGCCTTGCAGTTGGTGACAGAAGGTCGAAAACCAGATTCTCCTGGGCCATCAGGGGGCCACCAGCAGAACTGTCGCCTTCTCTCACCTGTCTGAAGCGGCAGAGGGGAACCATAGGGGGCAGTGAGTTGTTTCCGCTGTCATGTCACGATCGCCGTGTGGGCTACTGCCCCTTCCTGCGACTGGGAACAGATCAACCAGTCGTCTAGGTAGTTCAACAGCCTGGTCCCTTGCAGCCGCAAGGGGGCCAGGATGGCATCCACGCACTTTGAGAATGTGTGGGGGGCTAAGGAGAGTTCTAATGGCAGCACGGAAAACTCGAAGATGCTTCTGGTGTACTTTTTTTTTTGCTGCAAATAGCAGGAGAAAAACACACACAACAGCAGATGCTGTGGGTTAGAAAGCAGTCTGTGACGCAAAGCGATGCAGACTGGTGAAAGAAAGAAAGAAAGATTTAATGAAGCACACTTTCGCAACGATTGTAGCTCAGTTCACAGAAGCTGAGTTACTGATTCCAGGGAAGTGACAAGCTGACTTCCAGCAATATTTTCTTAAAATAAAGCAGGGGAACTGCAGTAAATTTGAGTGAGAGCTCTTTCATACAGACTCAATCACAGCAACTGGGCAGGTTAGTACTTTACCTTATTTCTTAGCAGATGCCCTTATCCAGGGTGACTTACAATTGTTACAAGATTTCACTTTATTTTTTACACATTATTTTTTTTACATACAATACAGTTGGGTTTTTACTGGAGCAATCTAGGTAAAGTACCTTGCTCAAGGATACAACAGCAGTGTCCCCCATCTGGAATTGAACCCACAACCCTCCAAGTCAAGAGTCCAGAGCCCTAACCACTACTCCACACTGCTGACCTTACTGCAGGGAGAAGCAAAAGAGGAAGTGAGCTCCGTGGAGTGACTATTTGTTCCCTCGGGAGGCAGGACCGAGGACGACACTCCCCGGAGGGGCCTATCGGCAACTCTGATTTAAAATGTTTAGTGAATACCTGACCTGTGGCAGGCATATCCCAAAAGTATTGTTGGTGGTCATCTTCGAATTGAAAGAGAACATGACCTATTCAGGTATAAAATTCTAACTGCGTTTAAAAAGTAAGCAACAGGTTGTTTGAAGGGAGGTGGCTGTGCTAGATCGTACCTGTAGGACTCATTTAACTAGGCTACAACTGACAGGAATACTTTTTGTCTGTGCTGACTTTCAAGTTTGTTTTCTGAAAGCTGTTATTTGTTTTACATTCTGTTAGCAGCCTTTCATTTAATGGTGACTCTGAAGCTAAATAGCGGCAATCTATTGTATTTTCTCCAAAGTCACATTACAAGATGTGCAAAACAATTTACCTCCATCTGCATAAATATACTTTACTTTGTCGTCCATTTTTGGTATTTTACCTCCAATGCTGAAAACTAGATTTTAGCAACCTAAATCAAAATAACAATGCAACAGTGACTTTGTCCCACCTCCTATTATAGAGTACAGGTCACAGAAAAGCCAGTACAGACGATTAAAACATTGTTGTCATGTGAACAGTAAACAAGAATGTTAACCACTTTGGAGTATTCACACAAAATGTTACGCTAAATAACACAGAGTTGAAGGCATGTGTACAATGACTGTGTAAAATGAAAAGCCAGCCTCCCAGATTACTGTTGTCGCTGCAGGTCTTAGTAAGTGACTAATTTAGGATAAAGCTGGGTTTGATTGGGAAGGGATTAGAGAGTCTGATACACATAGTAAGTCTTGGAGATCCACTTATTAGCATGACAGTTACCCTCTTTCTTTAATCAGGCAGTGCTTGAATGCTGCATTATGAATCACAACCAATCACAGTGAAGTATTTGCCAACATTCCAGTACATCTTATCCTGTCTTGAGGTGTCCTCCCATGCATAGAACAGCACACCGAAGCACACAGAAAGACCTGAAGAACAGTTCGTGAAAGGTGGGCTTGGTCTGTATAGTATTGGGTAGCCAATAGGTTTAGCACAGCGGACTGAGCCTCACCCCTTGAATTGCAGTTCCAGTTCCAATTTGTATGTTTATATGTTTATGAAACATTAATAAAGATTTCGATTTTTCTTTTCTGTATTGTATTGTACGGCCTTAACGTATTCTTTACATATTGCTGCTAGTGGTCAATCATCTTCCCTCTTGCATTCTGTTTGCACCTGCCTCCTCTTCTTCTAACTAATTTCCTTGGCTCTGCTGCCTTTTGTTTTAAATCACTTAAGTGCTAAGAGCAGAGTGCAGACACAGATGGAATTAGCAGCTAAGGCAAAGGCTTGTTATGCCAGACAGAGTATCTTAATTTCCTGTGCTAATGAAGGCACAGAGTAATATTTCTTCTTTTTGTCGTATTTTAGACTTTCTATTCATCGGTGGAGAACGGTTCCTAATGTTACCTTTGTTTTCCTGGTGAAGGTGCCTTATAGTCCACTTTTAATTGTTCTTGACACCAAGGAATAAACAAATCTCTCTGTGAAATAATGGTGCAGCCTGTGTCCACTGTCCAGAGAAACAGATGTGCATAGTAAGAGAAACTCCTACAGACATCCAAAGAGAGAAATTCAAGTCACTTGCACTTTATTGACTTGAATGATTAATGATTTCACACGGAATGACCAATAAAAGTGAATTCATTCTGAACATTCAATCAATCTACAGCACATGCACTTCATTTTTTTACATTTCATTCTACTATTGCAATTAAAATCTGTTTGCATGTTATTGAGACAGACAGTTGGACAAATGTTTGGAACCCTATAGAAAAGAATTATCCATATACAAGTAAGTTAGATTTTGCACATATAGTAATATTCCTCCAGTGCAATTGTCTTTGAATTATCTTGTTGATTTAGAATGTATTATGACATATGAGTAAATTTTGAATACAATACAATACAATACAGTAAGAATTTAGAGTAAGCTTTTTACAAACAGGATTCCTAAGACACGGACATGGTAATTACTCACAATTAACCATTAGTAGCCCAGGAAAAATAAAGTAAATGGGTTTTAAGTCTAGACAAGTATTGATTTAAGGAGATTCCCCTGTGAAACATCATTTACTGAAGAAGTGACTTCCAAACCCAAAGTGAGTACATCCAGATGTTCCTCACATTTATTTTAAATGTTTTATTTTTTTAAGAATTGCGTACATTAAATACTTGCATGAAGGCAACACATTTGGATTTTGCTATGCATTCTCAGTCAAACATGACATTTTTCTTATCTATCATTTGATAGCATAAACTCCATTTGTGTCTGATGTCTGGTTTTGGAAATCATATATGTCTTGTATACAGATGTCAACCGTACTTTTATAAAAATGTCCCCATTCTGGTGCAAATATACAAGTTGGAGATGCAGCTTTTATATATTACAAATGAATTAGTCATGTAAAACTATTTAGATAATGATGTGTCTACACATTGTCAGTATTTTGTGTGTGTGTGTGTGTGTGTGTGTGTGAGTAAGTAGATAATCATAGCGGTTGTAAAATATATATATATATATATATATATATATATATATATATATATATATATATATATATATATATATATATATATATACTTTGAAAAGAGATCATCCTTCCTCCAGAAAATTCACCAGATATTTTCATCTGTGCAACATATTAGCAGCTCCCTGAGTATCTCACATATTGTATCTTGCCACATACCTGTGATTTCTCAGGCAGTGAATTTGACCGAATGACTGGCACAGCAGTCAGCAGTTGTTGAATGTCTTTGTCATTACGGGCATGTATATATTCACGCTGTATCATTTTCAGTCATCACATCGTGGTGACTTTTTTAAAATGTTCAAAGCACACATGTGACCTCAATAGAGCTCTCCGAATCAGGTCTGAACTATTAAGTACACCAGTACCACTAACCTCTAACCTGCAATACTCTGCTCCTTGTGGACACAAGAAATATCACCATTTGGTAAAACACTATTTAAATAACGACAAAAAAAGCCTTCCCCCCAGAAGTACATAAGTGCCTCATGCACAAGTACAGTGATCCCTGTTAATGTATAAGACCTATTCTAACTAATTAGGTTTTTATTTTCCCTTTGGTCTGCAATATCTGGGATGCCTTCTGGGAACACTGTTTTCAATAGCCTCCTGAAGCATCTATAATAGATGCCACTGCAGCGTTAATGTCTTTCTGATCAAATGGCAGGTTCTAATAGCTCCTGCATTTTGAATCATTAGTTATTTGTGATTTTACTGAGACCCACCCATGAGAGGACAGTGCAGCTACCCCCGAGTGGGCTTGCTGGCCGCTCTGACCTTGAGTGTGTGAAAATCTTATATCTTACTTATATACTACATTCTATATACTATATAGTTACATATGAGTCATTAAAAAGTGTAGCTTATGTGATATAATTTATATCTGATACAAGCCATCTGATGGAAACTGTCTGATACAAAGACATTTCAGCTGGCTGTATCACATCAATATCGGGGTCTACTGGGGTTATCTGATGTGTCTTTTAATTTGTGTATTCTTTATGTGCTTTGCTGAACAATCCTAGCTAACGGCCTAATCTCAGTCAGTTTCCTGGAAAGGCTGTACTTTAAGGGTAAATCTGATAAAATCTCAAATTCACTCCATTAACATGACTTTCCACTATCCACTAAAAACATGATAATTAAAACAGGCATCTTTTCCATCAATGCAAGACCCGATGGCATCCTTAAAGTGCTTGATTCAATAAAGTTGAATCAAGCAAAAGTTGAATACAGCGTTGTACTGTAAGCCTGTACTGTACTTGAACGTAAGCCAAAGTACATTTAGTGATGTTGTGCATCCTTGTCATTTTACACATAACAGTTTTGTAGTCCATTCAGTAGCCAATGTGTGCCTGCAGTTTAGTACCACACCCACTACATTCCACAGTGCGGCTGCATCACTAACGTTGAATCAGTTGCTTTAATTATTTAAATTGCAGTAAACATTGCTGGTTTTTTGGAAAATGTTCTTGCAATACAAAAAAACAAAATACATCCAATGTCTTTAGAATAGCTGTCCTCTTCACAGAAGCAATGCTGGAAAGAGTAAACGTGATGAAAACAACCAGTTATTTTTTTATCACAGTTTGGGTATTTTTAGTATTTTCACAGTAAGGATAGCGACACCATAATGAATAGCATCCTGCAAGTACATTAATTTATTCGGCAAGCTTGTTTAAAAAGCGTGGTGTTTCAAAGCTGTGTACAGAATCAAATCTGCTATTGAATAAATACAGAACAAAGTAACTCATGGTTTGATTAAAGAGGTCCATTGTACTGCGGATGGCTGGCAGTTGTCATGATTCGCTGTTGTATTGTCATACAGAGGAAGAATGTACTGGCTTGTAGTGCATATTAGACTTAGAGTGTGCTCTTTGCAGAATCATTTTCTTGTGAGTTCTTTAATTGTTGAAGTGCTTTCTTTATTCAAGCACCACAATCACATAGAATAATACAGTGGACTATAAGGCATCCACTGTGTATAACAAGGTTATGATCGCAGCTTTTGTTTTTTTAACGGACGGGGATAGAGAGGCCAAATGTATAATATACTATCTGGTACCAGATATATTTACTTTTATAATTGAAAATGTATGTTTTCTATAACATGAGCTTCTTTTAAGAAACTGCTGTAACCTAAAGCGAATGCTCGTTATAGAAGGTGTAGCCAGAGCAAACCTTATGAAGGTTTCCCATTGTAAAAGCATAGCAAAGTGTAATTAATAATGCTGGGGCGATGCCTAATTTTTCACTATTGATATATCGTTCTCCAAAAAAGCAGATGCATCGATTTGTCGACGCTATGAAAGGGTAAAAAAAAACAAAGAAAAACGCAGGAATACATGTGGAGCTGTGGATTACTGTGTAGTACCGCTTTAAAAAAGTACTATGCATATTAAAATTGATTACATCTGTTTATGCATATAGTAATATATATATATATATATATATATATATATATATATATATATATATATATATATATATATATATATATATATAATTACTATATATATTTAATTACTATATATATATATATATTTGTTTTTTATATATACCTTATTTGTGTTGATTTGTACCAGTTGGGGGTCAAAGCAAAATAATAAAAAAAAAGTTGTTTAAATCCATAACAAGGTCAGAGTAACAACCAATCAAGAGAGAAACAGATTTTAAAAAAGTTTCCACTATCCACATCAGTTTAGTAACAAGAGTGTTGTCCCTGGCTCATATTTGAACTGTGTTAAGGGACATGACAGTCTCCACATTTTGTTTTAATTTAAGCGATGTCTGGCACTTGCTTACAATCTTCCCAACATTACTGAATACTTGCTCACTAGGGACTGACGTTGCCGGGATGCTTAATACTTCTGACCAAAGATACAACTTTTGGAACGATCTTGGTTATTTTTCTTCATTTTTACTCGGGGTAGTTCAAATGAATAAATGCAGACTTTGTTTGATGTTTTGTAGGGTGCCACCTCATTAAATGGTCACGCAGATTAGTTGTGTTACCGGAGTATCCCAAACATTACTTTCTTTACTTTACTTTCTTGCTGTCTTACTTTTGAAAATAATTGCCAAACATCGGAAGGCATTGTATTTGCAGTTCGGTCGACACTGTATTTGTAATTCTAGCACAACGCTCTTAACTTGCTCTGTTACTTTGAAGACTCCTGCACAGATGCAATACCCTCAGTAAACACTCACAGGGGGCGGGGCAGGGGGGAGAAGGTGAGCTCAATCGCATGCAGATTCAGAGAGTCAGACCTGAGGGGAGCAGAGAAGCTCTGCGCTTAATGCAAAAAATAATTGCAGATTCCAAATTTAATAAAAAATAAAAACTTTCCTTTGCTTGAACTCTTTACGCAAAATCGATGCATCTCCTCAGCCTTAGTAATTAGCATTGTAAAAGCATGGTAAAGCCTAGGTAAGCATTGTAAAGCCCAGAGAGGTATGATAAAGCAAATTGAAAAACATGGCAAACCACGGTAAACTATGCTATATGAATAGTATGGGAACAGTATGGGAACAGCATGGGAAAACTGCTATGCAAATTTACTGTGGTAAACTTTTATAAGGGAAGAAAGAAGTAAATAACATAAAAACAAGAGTGTGATGTCTCCAAAGTTGCTTCCCTGGTAAGGGCAGGTTGAGTCATGCAGTCAGAGGACTGCAAGTTTGCATCCTTGCTGTGCCAGCTTGTTGATCTTTGCTGGGGATTCTAGAGGGAGAGTTGTATTGGCAGAGGACTAAGTCACCTGAATAGCAGACCCCTATTGGCCACTTGCCCTGTGAGCTCAAGCAGATACCTGCAAGGCTGGTCTTTGTCCTCCAGGAGCCAGTGACATCCCCTGTCGAGCTCTTGGGTGTGTCTGCGGTGAGGGAATGGAATTAGAGATTCTAGAATCTGGAGAAAAACTGGGGGAAATAATAGAGCACTCAAAATTAAAAAGAAAATAAAAAAGCTGTGTATCTTTGTGTCATTTTAATATGCTCTTACCCATTTCTTGTTTAACTGATGACCTTGCACAGTACTATACAGTGGAATTAGAGTTTATACAGCTGCTGTCAGCATGCATTTCATTCTGGTAGAGTGATCCAGATTATAGGTCAGTCCAGGCTACCAGGTTTTGGATTAGAGAGAGCCTACTGCACTGTGGTCTGGTCCAGCAGGTGAACCGAGTAGTTATTGCCCATGTTTCATTGCAGGATTATGTAATAGTATTTTGCCACACATTCCTTTTGAACCCTGTTCTTTAAACACAGCAACACTAACCCTGGGCTGAACCTCAGAACAGCTTTCCCTTGGTAGTGAGGTCAGCTCTCTCAGGCAGCTTCAGTACATTGACAGCAGACCAGCAGGAAGCAATCATATCTCCCTGGCCCTGTTTTGTTCTAACAGTGGCTGATATTACCCAGCCTTCCCTTAAAACTGACATTTTTATTCTACTTCTAAGAATGGTTTGTAAAAGCTGTATTTCCATGCACTGTAGTTCCAATTGCAGCATAAAACCAGTCTGTAAAACTCAATCTTGTTCTAATATCAAACTGGGGCTGTCCCAGTCCACTGGCTGTCCCAGTCCATCTGCAATTTATTCTCTAACCTCCAACATTTCCCTGACAGTATAATATATTCACAACCTTCGTGTTCAGCCTACATCGTGTTCAGAAATTTAAAAACCGCCTGTCGTGGGAATTTCCGCCATCAGTGTAAGTTGGAGAGATCTAGTTTTGCTGCCCAGCCTGCAATCCTAACTGGGCTGATCTTGATGGAAATGCCTGATTTTAAGTAGTGGTGGGTAACGATATGAACATTTTATATCGATATCGTGCACCGTGAAAAAGATCCTGAATTATGTGACAAAGTCTTACCTTGGCTTGTAACTTTGAAAACACCTCAATCTTTTTCACTGTCTTTGTAAACAAACAGGGCAGTACCTGTAAGTTTATACATAAAACAAAACAAATAAACAAAAGCCTAACTGAGTTGGAACACTCGCAAAAATTTGAGTGATCCCTGACTCTCAGCTGGACGGCTAAACCGTTTGCCAGTTCAACAAAACATAAGTAATAGCACACACAATGCATTTTACCTTATTGTGGTAGTTACAGAGTCTTCCCGCAGGCCTTAGCCATCACACAGACCTTCGTACCCCAATAGCCAGTTTCAGCGCCTTTTATATCTGTGTGCTAGATTACTCATTACATTAGTACCAGGTGCTAATCATCCCAACTCAAATTCCAAGCCCTGAGGTATTCTGGGGGATGTAGTCCTGCTACTCATTTTAAACCCCAAGACTACATTTCTCTTTTATCCTCCCCCTTCTTTATATGTATATATATATTAGCTGTATGCACATTGCATTGTCATAAAAACAACATAATATTCCAGATTGGGCAGAGGATGTTATGTCACTTATACAGTTGAGATGGGACACAACAGCGTTTTTCAACAGAAAGCAATGTATCGGTTTGTATTTAATTAACTTCATCTTAGCTAGCTTTTATGTCTGCTGTGTTCAGATAAAGTACCCATTTCAGCATCATTCCAAAGAGTTCTTTTTAAAATGTTTAGCTCATTGTCATCAATTGGAATCCTGTTAGAACTCAAAAGCTAAATCTGGCATGGCATTGGTCCGGAATCTGATTTTATCAGCCTGACAGCAGCTTGTAATGGAATTGAATGAAACGGTGTAAACAACTGCCTCATCACGTTAGGATGTGTTTTACATAACCCTGTTGGCATTTAAAGGAAAGCCAAGCTGTCCATTAACTAGGCGTCCTCACTGATATACTGGTGTGTTGTTTTATTTTCAAGCAAGTCCCTTGAGATATGCCAGACATTGCCATAGAACTACACCAGCGGTGCTTTTTTGTGCAAAACAAATCGATCAAACTGCACTGCTGAATTCAACAATAAGGGCTGGTTACATCAGTCTCTGTATATTACATCAGCTTTTTAAGTGCTGTATCTTTTTGTAAGGACTTTCACAGATACTGGTATTTCCTCCCTCAATATTCTGTGCAGGGGTTGGTCAATAAATTAGAAAGACCTACACTATGTAGTACATACTGTTGTGCAAAGGGGCTGACATTCTCAAAGTTACATTATTTACTCCAAAACGCTGTTCTCACAGTTTTATCAGAAAGAAAAACACACCCATGAAAGTTACTAAGTCAGAAACAACATACTTTTCATTTAGGGGCTTCCTTTATGAAGGTTTACCATAGTAAAAGCATAGCAAAGTGTAATAAAGCACAGTGAAACCATGGTGTAGCATAAGTAAGCATTGTAAAGCCCAGCGAGGTATGGTAAAGCATATTTAAAAACATAGCAAACCATGGTAAATTATGGTAAAAGCATGGGAAAACTGCTAAATGACTCAGCAAATGTACTGCGGTAAACTTGTATATGGCTTGTAAGTACCCTGAAGTTGTTTTGTACTGTTTTAGAATTCTAATTGTTTCTTTCCTTCCAGAAAAAAATGCACTAATTGAGAATCCAGCCCTTAATTGTCTTGCATTTTCAGGTGAACTTTTTAAAACCTGGTGCAGGGTTGGAAGCAGGTTTTTTTGTGAAAAAGCATAATCCAGTTGTCTTTTCTTTCGTCTGATCTCCTCAGGCATTTGGCCAGGCCTATTCGATCCAGAGGAAGGTGGCAGAGGATGGGGAGACCCTCGAGGAAAACCTGCTGCAGGAGTCTGCCTCTAAAGAGGCCTACTACATGAGCAAGATCCTGGAGCTGCAAACCGAAATGAAACAGAACAAGAGCGTCATGTCCAACGTGCAGGCTGAGAACGAGCGGCTCAACGCAGTGCTGCAGGACCTCCGGGAGGTAACTAAACAACTTGCCAGAATAAAAAAATAAAAAGACCTGAATATAACGGGGGTCAATGGGGACATTATTGTCTCATTCCATTTACTATCAATCACATGTATCTTCCTTACAATTGATTTTCACCCCACTTGATATCACTAGGACCTCAGAAAGGTAATGAAGTAATTTTCCAGAATTCACATGGGACTATAAAAAACACTTGACAGTACTACATAGAGAAATACTAAAAGAATCTTAATTAATTAACTGAGAAACATTTCAACAAGAAGTCATTTTTTAGCTGATATCACTGGTGCTAAAGTGTTAAAGTCTGAAGGATCACCTTATGGTGCCATTGAAACAAGAGCATTTTATTTATTTTGTTTCTTTTGTATTTATGTACTTGCCGGAATGAAAACTGAATTATTTTTGTCTCTCTTAATATAATTCACATTTATCAGCCTTACAACTGCTTTTTCACCAACACAGGTAACTTTATTATTTGCACTATTTTTATTATTTTTACACATTAATAAAAAAAAAGTTTCACTTTCACTTTGTTTCAGTTTTTATTTTTTCATAGCCTGCAAAGTGAATTACCTACAGTAATAATCATTTGAAATATGGAAATGAGCTTTGAATCACCTCAGAAATGCTCGGGTTACAGGAGTCAATGGAACAACTTCAGCAGCTGAACTGTGGTTGCTGTACATTGCATAGGTACTGAACAGAACACTGCTCGTCAATGATCTCTTGCCCTGGCTAATTTGGCCTTTTTATCAACAAATGTAGATACAGTCAATCCCAGGGCTGGCCAGATTAGCACTAATCTTGGACTACCTAATGTTAATTTAGGTAGGGTGACCACCTTTTCAAAATGCAAAAACGGGACACCTGCCATTTCTTATGCTGGGGTATATTTACATATTATTTTTTTTTGTTTCCCTTAAAGGGGGAGGGGGGGGGGGTAATGATTAGTTGTAGTGATTGTGAGAGTAAAATTATTAGAAATGAAACCAGCCTAAAAGATTTGTGAGCTAGTTAATAAATTCGGTTTATTTGTAGCTTTTATTGTTGGACTATTTGGCTGTCAGTGAAGGGGCTGTTCTGTCTCGACGGCAGCATGCTGTATTTATTCATTTTGAAAAAGGGAAACTCAGGAAAGAGCAGAAATGCAGCACTCTGATTGGCTGAAACACTTTACAGCATGTTGGTGCAGAGTGAGAAGAGATGTCGGTGTGGTTCAGTTGTGCGGACCATGTGAAAGGTTTCTAGGGGCGCAACTGGATATATACATACATTTTTGTATTGTTTTAACTGGCGAGCGAGCGAGTGTACGGCATTGCAAAATAATGCGTCAGGGGCGGTGCTATGATGTGCTATAAATAGATATGCTATGGTTTGACTGTGGCGGTAAACTGTAATATTGCACTGTGTCTACAAATTCTGGACAAATGCCGTCCCGGAGGCATTAAGCCTGGGACTGGGACTTGATCTTTACATTTCGGGTGGTCACCCTAAGTTAGTCCAAGACTAGTACTAATCAGGGTCTGTGAAACCAGTCGCCAGACTTTTGGAATCAGACTTAGCAATCTGACTCCTAAAAGAAAGGACAGGACAAATCTCACTCCTAATTTAAAATGATATATACAGTATATGAATTAATCTTTGAATCTTTATAGGGTTCTCATTAAAAAAGTGGGGATCCTTAATTAATATATTTGTTTTGTTATTTAAGTGATTTAAACTATAATCAGATGTATATTGTTTCTATATGTGGTCACATCGACAGGCTCGCTCAGTCTAGTTTATATACAGTTATTGTCTATGGGGGTGACGTCATTCACCTGACCCTACACCGCTGTTGGGGAGAATACAGTTCACAAAGACGCTAATTGCAAAGGTTAGTGAACATCCGTCAATAATGCACCGAGTTGAATTTTTGATCGCTGACCCAGTCCGTCATTACAGCAGAGAAGTGTTTATGGTCCGGAAAATTAGCCAGCCACTGCTTGCAGTTATGTGACAGCTTGTATTGACAGGATGGGGTCACATGATGTTTTTTGGAACGGTGACATTTGGAGCTGGTAGGCAGGAGAGTTCATTCACAATGCTGAGTGCGAGTCAGCAGTCAGGAAAGGGCAGTGTGTCAGGCAGGGGTCAGACGATGCAAACAGAGTCCCATTGTGGTGACCAAATCCAGTGTAAAGCTTCTGAATGATAGAAATGCCCTGATGTCTGCACATGCAGAGGGGGACTACGTGTCTGCTTTTGCTTACAGCCTTAGTGTTTTGGGCTGTATTTTATTTAATCCAAACAATGTCACCATCAAACTTTTTTTTTATATTATTTAGAAAACAAAGCAATACTGATAAAAGCCAACTGCTTGTTTTTCAAGGTGTTTATTTAGGCAGTAACCCATTTTTATTGCTGGTATGGCCTACAATCTCCATAGCAACGTAGCTTTATGACAATGAACCCTGGTCCATTAGCTTCCATGAAAAACTTTACGACAGTGCATTATAATGGCAGCTGGGAATCGAACCCCCACTCCAGCTCCTTGCTGAGCTTTTATGACTTTCAGCTTTCACCTCTGCATGTGGTGATGTAGTGAGTTTGTTCTGTATTGTCCCCAGTCAGGGATAAATATACCCAGTGACTGGGATATAGCTGAGGCACCGTGTGTACAAACACATGTCAGAGTTTCACATACACCTAGAGTACTGCATATCCATTTGTGATGAACATCGATAGAACATTCTTTAGCTCAAAATATTGACAGTGTCAGAATCATGAGATATAAGGAGGTGCCTGTCCATACATCTATGCATTTGTCAAATGGGAGCCTGGCTGGTAGGGTCCGCTGTAGCACGATAAGTAGAAACAGTGTAAGTTTGCCTACCAAAACCCGTCGGAGCGCCACAGTCAATGCACGGCTCTCTCCGGAATCCACAGGGAACTCCGGTGACGTCGCACAGCCAGGCGGAGACCTGCGCACCCCCGGCTGTAGACACTTTTATCTGACATTATAAGGACCTTCTGTATGATTACTAACACACATTTAAAGAATAAAATAATGTTATTAATATCATGAAAAATATTATCATTTTGAAAATGACACTGGGAAGTAATTGTTTGTCGGTTCCCTTTAATTGGAGAAATGACCAAATGTTTGATAATGTAAAAAGATTTGTTTTTCCTTGGCTAATGTCCTGCATCAGAATCACATCCAGGAAGTGGCTCCCAGCTGACAGAGGGTTAAGAGCAGGTTTATTCATGCGCTGCTGAAGAATGACCTTCCTTCTCCTTGCCGTTATGTATTCATGTCTTATCAATAGCCCTGCATTTACACCATATCACTGTCGCAGTCAATGAGGAGCAGCCCCATTACCTGTCTGTTCCTCGTATTAGTCCACAAATTGCATGAACGCATGCACTTTTCATCGTAAGGAATTCAATGAAAGCCATTACCTGAATTCACATTTCTGCAGCCGGATGGGGGTAATGAACCAACAGTTCTAATGAACCGATACTCTTACAATCAATCACTATACTGCACTAGATAATTGCTGTCCATTTCTTTCTGTCGTGTTTGTGCCCTAAAATAAGATATTTATTTTTTCTACACTTTGAATTTTTTTGTCGTTGTGCTTGGTGAATTAAACAGACATGTCACTGACATTCCCCCCCATAGTGTTACATTCTAAATTAGAGCCATCAAAAGGATGCAAAAGCAGACCAACATGACCTATATCCACCATTATGCATAGATTTCAGGGATGGAAATAAGACTCCTATTGTATAGCAGTTTCACCCATTCCAGGTTTTACTAAGAGCTCGATTAGCCACAGTGTATAGGTACCAAGCTCAGATGTGTCTTTTTAAAATCAGGAATGGACTAAACTGCTATGCAGTGGGAGTCTTATTTCCATCAATTGATTTTAATACTATCAACAGTATTAATTTTCAAGTTTCATACAGACATTTGGACGGATAGACAGACAGCCTCACTATATCACCATATCTTGGGCTAAAGAATTTCCTTAGCAAGTTTAATGACAAGTGAAGTTCTTGAGATACAAGCAAAACTCATAAAAGCAGTCAGACAGACTGACAAGCATCCTCCTTATAACACAAGATTATGTTCCTAAGCAAGTTTTCTAACGAGTGGACAAGCTGTTCTCAAAAATAAACATTTTTATAAATTTTACAGAGGCAAACAATTCTCACAGCTTCTCAGAACTCTGATGCTGTCTTAGCTTTAGCTGTAATCTGCCCCCTTGTTCCCAGAGCCCATTTTACATTATAGTAATTATAGAATTTCAGGCTCCAACAGCATTCATTCTCAGACTCGTTTATCTACCACTAGACTGAATTAATCACAGTCCATTAATTGTTTAATTAACAGTTGTTAAGAATTGCCAGAAGGCTAAGACTATCTCCTTATTCCATATAAAACATTGATTTAAACTGTCTTTGGTTCTTTGCTTTTACCTGAAAAAGCCCCATACTCTCTGCAGTAGTATAATATAAACGTAGAATATTATGTGTAGAGAGCACAGGATCCAATGGACACACACAACAGTTCTTGCAGGTACAATGCAATTTATTAGGCAGCCAAACAGCAGCTAGCACCATCCAACAATAACCCATAACATTTCCCTTTCCCAGCATCCTCTGTTGCTTCATTAGCATGGCAGCCTCTCTCCATGAGAGGCTGACTTCCGGGCACGGCACCCGCTCCACCAATAGGTGGCAATGGCGAGTCAGTCTGGCCGTGCCTGTCAAAGCATCTCATCTGAGAGACTATTTGAGGTACTGACTTCATACTTGCAGGGTATATGATAATGGAATGCTAAATGTGTGTCTTTGATATTGACTAATATGGCTGCCATCTCCTCAATTGGTTCACAGCTGTATTCTATGATTCTGTTCAGTAAAGTAGCCAAATTGGCCATGGCAGGAATGCAGACCGTACATTTTTGAGATAGACTGTTCACATTTGATACTAAGCTGTATTCTATGATTCTGTCATTCAGCTTTCATTACTGGTGCTGTCCGGTATTAACTGTTGCACTACCACATTAAACCTCTGTCCTTAGCAATGATACAGGCTTTTTAAAAATGGTATATCCATTTTACATCATGTTTACAATCGATTTGATTTGCAATGGCATTCGCCTTACAGTACAGAATGCCCCTGAGAATGCAGTGTTTTTGTTCACTCTACATTGCTCCTAAAATAGCTGTAGGAAGAGAACATTTAGTAATTTGAAGCAGCCTACCAGAGTACAAACTAAAAGGCAGTGAATCAGATCAGTTTTCTTCTGCATAGGTTAAGATAAAATGTGTTCAGCAGTAAATGTAGTGGTTGCAGAGCACAATGCTGACTTCAGGGACACAGCGCTGCCTGATGGTGCACAGGCTTCCTACAAGACCTACTGTAAAATGATTTTCACATAACCCAATTGCACCTTTTTGTTTAGTCTTTATTATAGAGACAGTGGTTCCTAGGGCTTTTGGCGACTGATCACAAGAGCGCAGGAATTGCAGTCTGTAGGGTGTATTTTATTTGGTACAATTCGTGCGGCTACAGTAAAGAAGAAGCAGTGTAATTTCAGTTGTGATTTTTATTTTATTTTGGTTTCTATTCCATTTTATAATAACAAATTCAATTCGAGTTTCAGTTTGTTATTATCTATTACAGTTTCTGTTTTAATGATAATTCCTATTGTAGTTTCATTAATATCAGTTTCAGTTTCATATATTTCACTTTGTGAATCATCTGGGTTTCTGTAGGTTTTTTCTATGACTTATGAAAACCACAATGCAGTGCTTTCGTCCTGCGCTCGTTGTCGGTGTGGAATGCAAACTCATTGTAGAGCAGACGACTGTTTCTTTAAATGTGTAACTTGACAAGTTCGGTACAACTCCCAAGTGAACCTGCGCCATATGGTCTCGTAGTACGTTCACTGACGTATGAATCACCCAATGAGAAAAGGCGATATTAAAGGCGATATTTATTCCCTGCTTGCCAGCAACGGAAACACACATTCATTATTATTATTATTATTATTATTATTATTATTATTATTATTATTAATTCTCTTTTGTTTTTGTTGTTAATTTCCATTTTAGTTTAGTTTTCTTTTTTTTTTTCATTCGGTTTTTAATGGAGTCATATATTTCCAGTTTTTACCTGTTTCAGTTTCTGGTTTTGTTAACAATTATAACACTGATAACAAGGCTGTAAATGTCTGTAGATTGTACAATTTAAACATTTGCTGTTCATTATAAGTGTATACTAATTCCAATTACAACCAATAGTGTAAATTGCAGGAAAAACTCACTGTTGATATTCCCATCTGTGTTCCAAACAAATACAAATTAATTTTATTGTATTAGATTGTCCTCCTTGGTTTGGGAGAAGCTTTTTGATGCTTATCATTAAATGGTTCCATCTGACTGCTGTATGTACTGAGAGGCCCACAGGACACAAAGCTGCCTTACCCCGTCTCATTCATCTTTTCAGTCAATTAAACTGTAATTACTGTCATCTATTTGGAACCAGAAGATATAATCAATTGAGCCTTCATTTTTAACAAAGATTTGTTATAGAGAACCAGGATCTTAGAAACAGAGTTTGCGTTAAATCTAAAAAAGCGAATATCTAGTGGATTACACTAAGCTTTTGTCCCATTTATCTTGGTGACATCTGCAGTTTTTGAAGCTTAGTTTGCAAATGAAAAAGTGTAGCGTTCTTATTGTATGCCACCTCCTGATTCTGGTTGTGAAAGAGCATCTATACTAAGAGATACCGGATGCACGAAATTAACTTTATTATAATTACTAAAACGGATTTAGTACTATATTATGAAAGAGTAACCATGTCTTTAGGAATTGTGCTGTATGTTCATGGAATCACAACTGTACCCAGGATAAGAATGGTGATGGGTTGATTTCTCATATGTGATCTATAATAGCCAATACATTATGTTACAGCGATGGTGTAAAACCTTTTACTTTTAGAACTTTCTCAACACTTACCTAGGATTCTTTCATCTCTTGTATGTTTTAGAGAATGCATCCATTTACATTGAATTTTACTGTGTCTCCTAACACACAATGACAAGTAGTTCTGTCATAAATATATTGTTAAACATAAAGGTTTTAACAATGTGCAACCTCCAAAAAATAGCAACAAAAAAAAGAGCATGGTCTCTTTAAAACACACCAGGCCTGATGTTCCTTGTGGACAACTTGCCCATGATATAATTATAAGGAGGGAGCAATTTGCCTGTTATTTGCTCATAGGGGATAATATAGGCCAACGGTGGCCCTTCCACTCCTGGTCTTTGTTCCAATCCTGTTCTACATTGTTTAATTGAACAAATTAAAGTCCACCAGACCCTAATGTAGTTCATTCTATCATTTTACCTGTTAAACCTGGAGTGGAATAGCCCTCCAGGACCATACTTGGACACCACTGCTGGCCACGTGGGGTCCCATTTTGATCTCATTGAGAAGTAGAAAATTCGTAGTCCACCAGGTTTAGTGGAGGCAGGTTTAAAATACAGAAGCAGTGGATCATTTGAGGATTAAAGTCCAGCAATCTACATAAGAAAAATCAATATCACCACACCAGAGTATGTCTGTAAAATGTTTTACAAAGATTTTGATAGGATGATATGAAAAAGTGTCACACCAGGACCATAGTGCCAGTCAAGTGGATTATAAACTCTTGTGCCACAAATAATAAATGCCTGGATGGACAGGTGTTTGCAGGATTTGTTGAAATAGTTCTGCAAGGATTTATTATTTGAATTCCCTCCCTTATACAAGTATAACAAAGTACAGTATAATAAAGCATACTGAAATAATGGTAAAGCCTAGGTAAGCTGTGTTAAGCCCAGAGAGGTACAGATATGACTTATATGAACAGGAATAAGGGAGGGGCCATAAGGGAGGGGCCAAAGGATCAATGAGGTACTATGACCTTACATTACTGTGAGAAGGCAGCTATGTTATATACACTCAAATATAAACATTTATTATAGTAATACTTTTTGTATAACATAATGAACTAATGCATTTACTTTCTGTATAAATATTACATTCAAACAATAAAGTACTACATTAAAAAACTACGATATAAACTACAATATGATAAAAACAATAGTATTGCCATGGGGGAAGCAACAGACAACTGCAAAAATACTGTGCTCATTTTTATAAGGGCTATTGACAACATAGTTCATTACATTTACTTGGAGAAGAATGTTATGCACAGGAAAACCATACCCAGTATCTTCCTCAGCCTCTATTTTCAATTGAATAGCAGCTTCATGTGGATGAAAGCATAAGCAGAATATAGCAGGCAGAAAAATAACTCATTTTATACTGTATTTTTCCACTGCAAATTGAATTGGACGAGGTTGGCTGAATAGAGACCTTTGCAGTGGATTGGTATGCTGTGGACCTAATTACCCAAACACTTACGGCTCCAAATTTGGAGACATATATTTTCTGATCACTATAAAATCCCTAAACGAGGATGTTGGAAAATTAGGCCTTAGCGTTAATAGTTGATTGATTTTTATTTTCACTTGACTGCCACACTAAGCTCATCAGCATTTATTTTTGTGTGTAACAAGCATAACCATTTCTGAAACATGCTTACTTTTTTTTTCAATAGCAATACATTTTTGCCAAATGTGTGTGCGTGTGTGTATTATGAAGTGGAAATCGTGCACACATCCACAAAAAAAAAAAAAAAAAATACCATTAAGCGATACCCACACAAGCAAAACTGTGAGATAAAAAAAAATATATATATTTAGCCAGCTTTTCAAATCTTCCCTCATTTGCCAGCTGTGATGCCCAGCGTGGCCGTCATTATTACAAGCCTAATCAGTTTCCATGCCCCAAAATCACTTGGCACCTGTCCTAAGGGTTGTTATCACACTGGGCTGTGCAGCTGCATCAGCATTAAAGCCATATGCTGCTGACATATCCAAGAACCCAGCATGTTTTAAAAGTAAAGTTTAGTTACAGTAAAGGCAGTAAAACAACAGGGGCAGCAGTGTGGCGTAGTGGTTAGGGCTCTGGACTCTTGACCGGAGGGTCGTGGGTTCAGTCCCTGGTGGGGGACACTGCTGCTGTACCCTTGAGCAAGGTACTTTACCTCGATTGCTCCAGTAAAAACCCAACTGTATAAATGGGTAATTGTACGTAAAAAATAATGTGTAAAAAATAATGTAATTGTATGTAAAAATAATGTGATATCTTGTAACAATTGTAAGTCGCTCTGGATAAGGGCGTCTGCTAAGAAATAAATAATAATAATAAAAACAAGAACATGGGAACAAAATCCTCAGCCTTCAGCCTCAAAGTAGTTTTGTCTTGCTAGGTCTTGCTAAACAGGTGCTGGACAAAACAATTGAACCACCAAGAGTGTGTGTATAGGACCAGGACCACCAAGTGGGTGTGCATAGAAACAGAACCACCAAGTAGAGGGTCACCGTGAGCAGCCAGCAGGGCACTGATTGGACATGACCAGCCTGCAAGGTGTTTGAAATTGTTCAAGCGGAAAACGGCCTTGTATTTCTTTAAATCAGGGGTCTCCAATCCTGGTCGTGTTGCGCCCCTATCCAGCAGGTCTTATAGGTCTCTTTACATCATCAGTGGCTAAAGATCTGGAACACCTGTTAATCTTGACTAAGTAAGCCAATAATTGGTTCAGTTAAGTAACTGAGAGATTGGTTGAAACGAAAACCAGCAGCCACAGTAGCTCTCCAGGACCAGGGTTGGAGACCCCTGCTTTAAAGGGAAGTTGAGGGATGCAGCGTTCATTTCAACATCCCGATTGACACTTGTAGCCATCTCCTTCGAGACTGTGTTCGTCGTGGTACTGAAGCACCTGCCAGCTGTCAGCTATCAGCCCACTATTAAAAAGTAACAGGGTTCCGAAAAATATAGCATTATATGTCCCCACGTGTAGCTACAACTGTTTAAATAATGTACATGTCATTTTTCTTTTCATTGGTAACATCCTGACAACTTACTACACTTATAACTTTAAAGTCTGTTTCAAAGCTCTTTTCAAAATGGCTGCTCTAGTGCCCTGGGGTTTGAGATGTGTCGTCTAAATCAGGGTTTCCCAACCAAGTCTAACAAGTCTAATTACGTAAATTATCAGTTCAATTAAGGGTTTAATTAAGTAATTGAGAACTCAGCTGGAATGAAAACGAGCAGACACAGTGGGTCCCCAGGACCAGGATTGGGAAACCCTGCTCTAAATCACTGCAGGAAGAAAAAAAAAAACACAAGTGCTTTGGCTTTTCTGTTCCATACCACATCATGGATCATTATTGCTGTGTTACCGGTTTGACAATAATCCTTACACTAACAGTGCACTAGAGTGGATGTTTTGAAAAGAGTATTGAAACAGACTTTAAAGTTATAAGTGTAAAAAGTTGTAAGGATATTACAATGAAAATACAAATTACAGGTACTTTATTTAAACAGTTGTAGCAACACGTGGGGATGTGTAACACTATATATTTCAGAACCCCGCTACTTACTATTTAATGTCAGTCAGATCTGCTGTCTTGCCCATCATGACTGAAAGTGACTTACAACAGGAAGATGTATGTTTTATATAGAACAGAAATTCCAGCAACAGCCCTTTTACACAAAGTATGTGCTACAGATTGCAGGTGGTCGTAACTACAATACCCTCCGGTATTGGGACACAGTCAATACAATTCATAAGCAACAAGACAAATAGTGTTGGAAAAAGCTAATTTCTGTACATCTGTACGTGAAACTTGGCCAGGCAAACAGTAGTTATATGGGAGGGAAAAAAAAGTGTTTTTAACACTCATCCTTTAAAATATACAGTAAGAATATTACGCTGATACATTTATATTGTATTATAAAGTCACACTCACAATTAAGGCCACTTTTTTAAATTCCTGCTTTGCTCCTATTGATGGCAGTGCAAAGTCTCCCTCAATATTAAGACCCCCCTGTATTCAGTAGGCCCTCTGCAGTCCCAAACATATAAATCCTCTGTTAAGACAGTAAACCTGACCACTTTGCATTAAAGAATAAACCGCATATAGGAATGGTTAAACCTTTCAATAAAGTCAGACCCCAGGAGTCCAGGTGAACAGCAATGCCACTGCAGTTCTAACACACTGTACGCTCTGACTGCAGTTTGACACCACTGATACTGCCTGCAATTTCACAGGAATGGCTGTATATGTCTTTCTAACTGTCTTCAGACATTCAACACATTTAGAAAGACTTACAGTATATTTTCAAAATGTTTGTCACCCAATTTTACAAAGATTGTTTTAGTATTTATAAATTTAGTATTTATAAATTTACCACTATTAAGTTATGGATGACTTCTAAAAGTTTACCACAGTAATTTTGCATGGTAATTTTGGAGGGACATAATTGGGATTTTAACCAATGGGAAAGTCAAAGATCTTCCCTGGTTTTACAGCTGTCCAATCATTAGTGAATAGAGGAGGGACATAAATATGGTAAGGTAGGGTGTAAGCATAGTTAAATTTCGCGCGATATTACTTATTATAGAGACAGTTATTGTGAATTATATTGAGAACTTCGAAGTAACATTTTCTGATTGCTTTTTTTACAAATTTTAAAAAAAATGTCATAAGACAAAGGAGACATTGTAGTTGATTTGGTTAGGAATCAATTTTCAAGAACTTTCTCAGAAACAATTGAGGTATACACCAGAAATACCTGAACTGATGAAGGCACCAATTCTTCAAACAGAGGTAATTATGTGGAATTACTTTTTCTGATTTCTGACTACAACAGCATGTTAAGCAATCACTTGTCAATAGCCACAGTGTTGTCGGGTACCTGTAACAAGATTCAGAACGGCTTAATCTCTTCGGTGCCTCAGGTTCTGCTAGATCAGAAATACACGAAGGAAGCCAAGTACGTAGCTATGTAAACAACCGATGTTCTGTGAAAATGTGTTACATTTACTAAAGTAAAAATAATTATAATGCTTTTTAGTATTACTATGCAGGACAGCCGCTATAATATCGTTACCTGTATTAAAAATGTGCATGGATCTAACAATTAATCAACTAATGCCCATAAATTAAAGGGTGCAAAGGACCTTTTTATTTGTTGCTACAACTGTTTATGTAAGATGTGTGTATTGTTTTATTTTTTTTTTACATTTTGACCACGTTTTTAAACTTTTACATTGCATTCCCTGCCTCAAGATGGCTTCCCATGTACCTGCATGGGCTTCTCAAAACTACATTTCCCATCATCCTCCTGCTCACTGGTAAATCCATCTCAGTTACATATGTGCATTTATCTTTATATCTCAAAATTAATGTCAGTTATTCAAGCACTTTACAATAGCTTGTGAAACGGTGTTGTAATTAACAGCCTGTAGGTAAAGTGTATCTGCAAGGACAGCTTTCAGTTCTAGTACGTCAGGTGCATGTTCACCTTTAGGTCTTGCAAAACAAATACAATGTGTAACCCATACTGATCTTGGGTATCAGTCAACTCGTCAGTGACCACTGACAAGCAACCAGACTGTTTTACCAATTCCATAATCTCCTGCTTGTGATACTCAGCTTTAGGTAAGTATTCATGTCTCAGCTGGGCTGATGAAGGAATTACTTCACCATTTGCTACATTCAGTCTAAAGAATTTATGTAACTTTTGGTTGTCCAATTTTTCAAGAGGGATATTTGCACAAGCAAACGCCTCTGTCAGGTCAAAACTGAATGTGTTTCATGCTTCGCGGTTTTCAGTGGACTTTTGGAACATGGAAGTCACAGTTTTTTGTTTCTTTGCAAATAAAGCAGTCGCAGTACTGCTCTGGATTTCCGCATTTCTCTTTCGGTGAATACGTGAATCTAAATACCTGTCAGCAGCCGATTCTCGGTAGTGATCTACAGTAACGTTGCAGGATGTACAGAAGAGCTTACCTCTATCACTGTTTAAAACTCCTGCTGAGTACTGCTTTATGTGATCTGCTGCAGACACATTTTTAGCCTTTTTAGAGAAATCCATTTTCTTGTTTAAAGTGTGTAGTATTTGAAATTGCACAGGGCCTTACGTATAACTAACAACTGGAGTAAATGAATGAATGTGTATATGAACACTTTATTATGCTTTTCCTTTACTTTAGCCATCGTTTGGTGTAATGTTTTGTTTATGCTATGCAAAATGGATAAGACGCCCAATGTGTACTGCTGTCTCCTAGCAAGTGAAGGCACCGCTGTATTCTGGACGCTGTAGTTTATTCTAGGAACATGTCATCCGAGCATGTGAGATATCATTGGAAAGCCCCAAGCCTCCTCTTTCATTTGGTGTATTGACTGTGTTCGTTTTTGAGTTTCAGGCACTTGAACACACCTACCGATTTGCTGCGTGTCACAGCACTGGAGCTCTGAATGAGGGGGTGGTAGAAAGTATGCATACGAGCATGCCTGACATCAATGGAAAGCGCAAAGCCTGTGCTTCTAAATAACATTGAAAACGGAACGCTATCTGTTCAAGCCTTAGTTTTGGTTTGCTGTAGTTTCGCTTACAAACGTGTATTCAGGACATGCGATACATCATTCGAAAGCTCCAAATCTGTACTTTCAAACTGGGTATAACTGGGTCTTGTGATTTACTGGTATAAATTAACATCAGCATCATGTTTCCCTTTCAATGATAAAAACAAAGGCAAACCTAAACAGTGGCACCCTTTTACTGTGTATTTTTTATTAAAGTAATTGCAGCTAACAAAATAATTTAATACATATTACCGGTTTTGCACTTCCATTAGCTAAATAGGTCTCAAATGTGCAGTTTTGAAAGAAACACATGTATTTTCATTTAGATTAAAGGATGCTCTCAGTTTCTATGCCTTATTCTTGGGTTATGGACTGCAAGATACTGACACTGAAGAAGACCATGAAGCCGAGGAACAGACAGAATATGAGCAAGGACTGCAAGATACTGACACTGAAGAAGACCATGAAGATGAGGAATAGACAGAATATGAGCAAGGACTACAAGATACTGACACTGAAGAAGACCTTGAAGCTGAGGAACAGACAGAATATGAGCAAGGACTGCAAGATACTGACACTGAAGAAGACCTTGAAGCTGAGGAACAGACAGAATATGAGCAAGGACTGCAAGATACTGACACTGAAGAAGACCTTGAAGCTGAGGAACAGACAGAATATGAGCAAGGACTGCAAGATACTGACACTGAAGAAGACCTTGAAGCTGAGGAACAGACAGAATATGAGCAAGGACTGCAAGATACTGACACTGAAGAAGACCTTGAAGCTGAGGAACAGACAGAATATGAGCAAGGACTGCAAGATACTGACACTGAAGAAGACCATGAAGATGAGGAACAGACAGAATATGAGCAAGGACTACAAGATACTGACACTGAAGAAGACCATGAAGATGAGGAATAGACAGAATATGAGCAAGGACTGCAAGATACTGACACTGAAGAAGACCATGAAGATGAGGAATAGACAGAATATGAGCAAGGACTGCAAGATACTGACACTGAAGAAGACCATGAAGATGAGGAATAGACAGAATATGAGCAAGGACTGCAAGATACTGACACTGAAGAAGACCATGAAGCTGAGGAACAGGTTGGGCTGTTAGAAACAGAATCATTGAAAATGTTTTTCCATAAAAATGAAAAGTTAATCTTAACTTTTCTTAAACATACTTTTCTTGGATTTTCACACTACTTTCACAAAACAGTAAATAACACAAATATTTAAATAACTTCATTATTTCAACACCTATATTATATTATATTACATCATTTTACTTCAATTATTGTTATATAAAAATAATATGAATATCTACACATACACAGTATATTAAATTATATGTGAAAAAAACTGAACTTGGCAATACATATCATTTTCCTAGCTTGTTTTTTCTTTTTATTTTAATAGTACGTCCCCGATTTGAAACCACAATTACTTCTTCCTCCTTGGACTTCTGCTCTCTTATTTCAAGTCCCTTGTCCACCTCGGGGTCGCCTGGGCTTGGTCTCGTCTGGGTTTCGGACTCTTTGCACTGTACTGCAGTAGTGGCTGTGGAAGCCTGTAGTGTGACAGTAGTCTGAGAGACTGATTCTGCGCTGATTGTATGGGTTCAGTTAATAGAATTTTGGATGATGTAAAATTTCTGTTACTTTCAATAATTGCGTTGGCCACTGCTCTGTCCATCATTTACTGACTTGGTTATTGCATCTTGTCCTTTTTCTATGTTATTGATGAGTTTTGTAATGCTGCTTACAATTATTATTATTATTATTATTATTATTATTTATTTCTTAGCAGACGCCCTTATCCAGGGCGACTTGCAATTGTAAGCAAATTACACCTTTAGTGTTATGTATTTGTTTCCCTACTGTAGCTATTTTCTTTAAAGTGGTGTTCATGATTTGTAATTGCACATTGGTGTATTTTTGTTAATGTATTACCTGTTTTTTTTTTGTTTTTTTTTTTAAATAAATTTAGTCGTTGCCAATTATGTTTATTATTTTCTCCCAATTTAGAATGGCCAATTATTTTTTAAGCTCAGCTCACTGCTACCACCCCTGTGCTGACTCGGGAGGGCAAAGACGAACACACACTGTCCTCCGAAACGTGTGCCATCAGCCGACCGCTTTTTTTCACACTGCGGACTCACCATGCAGCCACCCAAGAGCTACAGCGTAAGAGAACAACGCAGTTCTTGGGCAGCTTACAGGCAAGCCCGCAAGCGCCCGGCCAGACTACAGGGGTCGCTGGTGCGCGGTGAGCCGAGGACACCCTGGCCGACCTAACCCTCCCTCCCCCCGGGCGACGCTCGGCCAATTGAGCGCCGCCCCCTGGGAGCTCCTGTCCACGGTCGGCTGTGGAATAGCCTGGACTCAAACCGGCGACGTCCAGGCTATAGAGCGCATCCTGCACTCCACGCGGAGCGCCTTTACTGGATGCGCCACTTGGGAGCCCCCTATGTATTACCTGTTTTGTTCACCATTTAACATTGGACGGTTCTCTTTCAGGGTGGTGAGTTGCAGAGGTGGTCCCTGATCTGTATGGGTGTGCTCTACCTATCCTCCCTCATTTAGGCAGTTAGTGGTGTGCTTTTCAGCGCATATTTCTCGCATTTCCAGAGTGCTGCTGGAATCTGAAATAAAATTAATAGAATGTCAGTATTATAATTTATACCTGTAAGTTAAATCATGTTTTTATTAACTTTAAGCATTGATTTGACAGATGTGTCGTGTCCTCCCAATCCACTGTTTTATACAGCCTCCTCTGCTGGTGGTAAAATGCCAGTGGAACAGCCACCAATTCCGATTGCTTCTCTATGGAGGTGAGCTACTTTTGTTTAACCTCACGTCTTTCGTCCTGCCACCTCTTTTGACAATCCAAGCCGCGTCGTTGTACAAACAAGACATGCTCTATTATCTCTGCCCACATTTTTTAAAATAAAAATTGATAAAAAAGGGCTGATGAATCAGAGCAGTCAGAAGCAATGCACCCGTGTCACAGAGGTGTTTAATGTCTTTCCTGCGTTGTCGGGCAGACAGTCATTTAACATATTCCTGAAGATGGAGTATACTGCAGCAGGGATGCGTAAGGTTATAGATTCATTGAAGCTGTAAGGAGTGAAACTAACTTTCTTACAAGAAACAAAGCACTTTTAATTGTACCATCAGAATCTTAAAATGTCAGTATAGGATAACAAATGAGGAAGTGAATTAGATGAATATTGTACCTAATGGCCTGGAATGAGCTTTCCTGTTTATAACACAGGAAGTATTTTATATATGTACATTTATGTAATTTGGTTTATATTCTTGAAAGACATTATGATGGGGTTCTCATTGATGGGCAGAGTTAGGGAGAAATAAAGTTTCACAGAAGGAATCCCAAAAGAATGAGGAGCTCAGGCATCCCATTCATCCAGCTCACATCCAGTGATGTTTTTCTTTTTGGATATAGGTAACATTAACAGGCAAATTAATAAGTAACAGGCAGTGTGGTCCAGTGGTTAAAGAAAAGGGCTTGTAACCAGGAGGTCCCTAGTTCAAATCCAACCTCAGCCACTGACTCATTGTGTGACCCTGAGCAAGTCACTTAACCTCCTTGTGCTCCGTCTTTCGGGTGAGACGTAATTGTAAGTGACTCTGCGGCTGATGCATAGTTCACACACCCTAGTCTCTGTAAGTCACCTTGGATAAAAGTGTCTGCTAAATAAACAAATAATAATAACATTAAACAAATCTCTTGGTGATCTAGTCAGTGTTGTATGACATGGTTCTCTTTGTTAGATATGATTTTTAGCTATAAGTTATCAAGCAGTACAAGAGGTATGAGCTAGTTATCCAAAACTGATTTACAGTACTGCCGATGTAGGAGCATTATTCAAGACTATGCTGCTGGAGTCGCTTTTCTTTGGCTCACCTATTACAGTCGTTTTCACCTCAGTGGATCATCAGAATTTACATCCTGGAACTGAACACTTTCCAAACAGTCCCTTCCACTGTGTTTTTGTTTACCACCCTAAGATTGTCAGGGTAAAATTGTTAAGAGTATAAAATGCATTCCCTCTATTAACCGATGGACCTGTGTCATTTATACATGCTGCGACCAACTGAGCGGTACAGATGGAAACTGATCAAGGCACCATTTATTATGAGTCTAAAACAGTAAATTCAGCTCTTAGCAGGACAGAATGAATTCAGTTGCAGATAAAAGCTAGATGCTAGAAAAGCCAGTGTGTTTGGGAATGCAGTTTCACTTTTTACATGCTGCCACTTCACGTTGACATACTGCAGTTTAACCATGTTCAATAACAGAAACAAGAAAGTAAGATATTCATATAATTACTGTACCTTTAAAAAGCTGAAACAAGGTTTTTTTAGTTGAGCTCCGAAGCCAGTTTGTGTTGGTGTGTGCGCTCTTTTTGTTGATGCTGTTGTTGTTTTTATAAACTCCATTTCTGTCTCAGGTTAACACACACTTATGGTGCATACAAATCTATCACATTACTTTGGCATAGACGAGAAAGTACGGTAAGAACTGGTTTTGCACATTTCCATACACTATAGTACAGTGCTTTGCTTTGCATTCATTTTGACTGATTTTCTTTGTATAATATACGTGCAGTGTCGTACTTGGGTGTTTTAGACACACTGACGTACCTGACGTTTGACATAGTTATTAAAATGTATGTACAATAACAGTTTTTTTAAAGCAAAATTGTGTAACAGTTGCATCAGCCTGTAAGATTTGCACTCTAAGACTAGGGTGCTTTGTATTAGCTTTCCTCCATTAACTAATTATATTTATGGTGAAAGCAATAGGCTCTTCCATATTAAGTTATCTAATAAAACCTGCTGCTATTTCCAGCATTAAATATGGGATAACATCTAGCAAGACTAAATTGCCACAGAAGTGCACTTTTCTTTTTTCTAAATCAAATCTATATTAATATCATACTGTTAACACATTTGAAATCTGTAGGGTCATGCGAAGTACACAATAAGGCAATTGTTTTTCTCAGGACTTTTAGTTTCTTCTCCCAGTGGTGCAAAGTGAAGAATAGTGGGCGAGAATGTAATAAAATAACACTGGCTATGCCCTGGACTTTCTGTACTGCTTGCCAGCCATTCTTGTAGAACATACATTCAGAAAACATCACGGAAGAATAAGGATACGAATAAGGATATTAGATATTAGAAAATGGCTGCCATGAGTCAGAGGCCAAGGAGGCCTGAGGTCAAACATTTGACACATTTACACGCAGTGTTTATGTAACCCTGCAAATATGAAGACTGGTTCTAGCCCATTCCACATTCTGTGTGTTAGAGCAACATCCAAGACTCTGAAAATCACTCCTAATGAGTTTTTTGTTTTTTTTTTCAAAATCAAGAAAGTGTTCCTATAGGACACCAAGTTTTCAGCCTACATTACAATGCATGAGGGTGTGCTCCAAACTGTAATGTGGAATGGGCCATCTCAGTGGTCTCTCAAAGTTTTGACAGTGCAGTATTTAATAATATTATAGAGTCATTAAAAACAGCTGTGACCCAAATGCGAAGCCAATATCTTGAAGCGTTTGGTCTTTGTCATCCAGAGACTAAAAAATGTCACCAGCTGAAACGCTTGTCTACTTGACATATTGGGTCCTTGGTCAAGGCAAAGTGTGTTGCTACATTTTGTCAAGGAGTTTCCATAACACTGAAAATATGAAGTCTGTACCTCAATTGGTGACACAGCAGTGTTAGCAGTATGCTTAGTAAACTAGCGAGAAAGACTTTGCTTTGTGTTATGATGTCTCTATTGAAACACAGAAGCTGATGATATATGCACGGTTTGAGGTCATTACTGTACTGTTTTAACAGTATAGCCCTGAAATTATTAATCTTGTTAGCTGGATGTGGGATGATCACATGGCTCTAAATTCACCGTGTCATTTTGGGGCAGCACTTCCTTCTATCATTGTCTTTTGTTTAAGAGATTCCAGACTAGCATTGTGGTGTGACTATAAAACCTGAACTGTCCCCGAACCACATTTCCAATTGCACCATGAAGCCTGTGTAAAACCCAATCTCAGCTTGTTCCAATATCAAAAAAGGGCTGCTGTCAGTTCCATCTGCAATATGCAAGCGGACATTACACAAGAGTCAGTGATCACCTGTACGTACACGATCACATATTGCCTACTTGCTGTTTATGAATTATATTTTCTCTACAGTATAATTTATTCACAGCCTATGTTCAGCCTCACAATTAGACCAGTTAATTTTGTTTTCAATATTACAGCACTACAAGGCACATTTTCGCAAGGGAATTTTCTTTCAGCGCTAGTTACAAGTATATATAGATATGCTGATTGCACATTTTCAATACCAGTGTATTATTAGATTATAAGTGTCAGGAATACAGTATTCCTGCTGAGTCTTTCTCTTTATCTAGTCAGTCTGTAGATTTGTTGGGGCATTTTTTAACTTACTAAATTATTATATGTATGTATACTCTGTCAAACATTCTGTCAATGCTTCTTGAGTTAGAGCTTTGTAGATATGCCACAATGGGGACACTTGAGAGACAGTGCTTGTGTTCAAACAGGTAAATCAACTAGGGATTTACTTTATGAACTTTTACTACATTTGCCAAGAGAAAAAGATTTTTTTCTTCCAAACATTGCAGTGTATCCGGACCATTCTTCCTCCTGCAACAATGCTGGTGCTCTGATTGAAATGAGTGGCGTATTGTGGGAGCAGAAAACCACCATTGTTGCAGGAGGGTGTGTGATCTGGATACACTGCAGTCATTATAAGTGAAATTATCGTTATTCTGGCGAACCATCCAGAGTAAGTGATGAGAAATGTTGATTTGTGTGTGATGTGTTATAACAGCCGGCAATATGGTAAAAAAATATAATGTTGCAATACAGAAAATGTGGGACACAACAAATGTATGAGAATGTGTTTCTTGTCAACACTGCAAGGTGTTGTGTAACACTTTAAGAGTTACTTTTAGACATGATTTAAAATAGTGTGGTCATGTAAAATAGTGCTGCACTAATCAATTATGAAATGTGTTGACTGTTCTATCAGTTTTTACTTATTATGACAAGAGCACAATTTTTTTACCCCGGTTTTCTCCCCAGTTTAGCATGCCCAATTATTATCTGTATCCCCGGCTCACCGCTCGCAACCCCCCCGCCGACTCGGGAAACGGAGGCTGGAACACGCGTCCTCCGAAACGTGCTCCTGCCAAGCCGTCATTTTTCGCACTGCAGATCCACAGCAATGCCACCAGACCTATAGTGCCGGAGGACAACACAGATCTGGCAGCTCCACTGCAGAACCACAGGCGCCCTATCGGCCAGAGGGGTCGCTAATTGCGCGGTGAGCCGTGGATTCCCCTGCCGACCTAAGCCCTCCCTACCCGGGCAGCGCTCAGCCAATTGTGCGCCGCCCCCTCGGAACTCCCAGTCACGGTTGGCTGTGACATTCGAACCTGCGATCTCCAGGCTATAGGGCACATCCTGCATTCCGCGCGGAGCGCCTTTACTGGATGCGCCACTCGGGAGCCCCGGTATGTGACTGATCTAACCCTAACCCTGTTACACAACAACACCGATGATGGACTGTGACAGTGCTCGCTAATGTTCAGAGAATGATGCTTCTCTTTGCTTGAGAATATGGATTTCTTTCCATTGGCTGAAGAGCAATGTGATTTTACATACCTTTCATTACTGCTGAGGAGACAACCACGCAATTCTTTAGAATTCTGTCGCTGACAAGCAGAACTTAGTGGTTATTCAATGCAAATGTAATGTGTTACATTGCATAATTCATCGATATCAGGCTACTGACAAACTCAAGAATTTGTGATGGTCACTCTTCTATATATTAGGGTAGGGTGGTAGAGCAGAGGCTTTGTGTGTTTTTTGGCTGGCAGCCATCTTTTTGGGGGGCAAACAACCGGCAGTCTTTACACAGCCACCTAATAATTAATTAACTTGTTTGGTAATGTTTAATGGTGAAATGTTAATTCATGTTTAATTAGTTTATTAAAAGTGTGGAGTGTGGCCAGTTGTTGATTGGTCTATTGATTGTCAATTAACCCTGGCCACATGGTATAAATGTTTGTTTGTTTGTTTGGAGAGTGTGTCGTAGAGAGAGCTCAGTGAAGGTGTTACCCTGCCTTAACAGTAAAGCCCGGTACACACTGCCCACTGCGATTGTCACATCTCAATGGAGGATTTCGCGTCACAAAAAAATCTTTGTGAGTGGGCATCACACACTGCCCCATGAAATCGCAGGAACTGTCTCTGGGTTTGCTATTCCTGCCGTTGAAAAGCCTTGACCGCACGCCACTTTACCACAGGTAAACCCTGCCACCACCACAAGTGCACTTGCCATTAGTTTGACATCCAGGACTGACAAGTGTAACGAACAGCATTCTCACTTGGTTTAATAACAGCACAACTGCAATCTAAATGCAGTTACTGTGCATGGCCTTTTTATTAGGAACTACAGTATTATGAAATACAGAATGCACTTGAGCCACATGATCTACGGTGCCATGTGTAAGGCCTTGAGCAGTTAGTTAGTTGGCTGTTAAATAGGCTTTTACAATTGTTTTATTCTGCGCAGAAAATGCTGCCTTCAAAATGTGGTCCAGTGTATTTTTTATCCCAGATGAGTAATCAAAAGTGACTGTGTGCCACATCTTAAGGAATGGCAGTTCATTGTATCGACTAATGTACAAGACGAGACAGCAGATAAAACACTGTGTTAGTAACCAACATGAGACGGGGGTACAAGGCTGCTTTATCTTTGACTACAGTAGTTGGAGGCTTGGAGGAGGCTAATGTTGCCTCTTCGTAACCACACATAAATCTGCAGTCCAATTAAAGCAAAACTAGCCTGTTCTTTTGTTTGTTTTTTGACATCGCAATAGCTAGCACTTACTCAAGAGGAAACAGAAGCCAAGAAAGTCCCTGAGCTGTCTACAAAATTAATGACTTTTTCTCTCTGCGTCGTACAGTAGTTTGTGATCAATCTTATTTTAACAAATGTTTTCCATTTGTTTTTTTTTTGCCATTAAATTTTTATTGGGTTTTTAAAGAAAACAGAGAAAAACATATATAAGATTAGTTCACAATAATGCAGTAATAACAATAATAAAAAGACAGAAGTTACAAATTCATTGAATGCCTATGCAAACATACAGTTTGAAATGTACTATACAACACATACCAACACCCAAGCCATTATTATTATTATTTATTTCTTAGCCGACACCCTTATCCAGAGCAACTTACAATTGTTACAAGATATCACATTATTTCACATTATACAGATATCACATTATTTCACATTATACAGATATCACATTATTTTTTTACATACAATTACCCATTTATACAGTTGGGTTTTTTACTGGCGCAATCTAGTTAAAGTTCCTTGCTCAAGAGTACAGCACTAGTGTCCCCCACCTGGGATTGAACCCACGACCCTCCGGTCAAGAGTCCAGAGCCCTAACCACTACTCCACACTGCTGCCCACCATGTGTACATACAATAAGCTTTGTGTTCAGTCTAACAAATCTAAGGAGGTAAGGTAAGTTCACCCTTTATGCCAAATGTTTTTATATTCGTCCATATTACTATTAAAGGAGTAGGAGACTTTTTCCAAATTAATATTATCTAATAATAGGTTTTTCCACAAGTTCGGTATTAGGGAACTGTTATTTTTCTATGACAACAAAATTACTTTTTCTGGCTACTAACAAAGAAGAAAGAATCATTTTTGTAGTAACTGAAGCAGTCCTGCCCCACAGAGATAAAGGAAGTTTATTCCTGAGTTCTAATTTGAGTTTAACTTTACTTAATTGAGGGTTAAGGATACTCTTTACTAGGGCTGTAGTTGAAGGTTCGTCTGTTAGCCAGGGATTCGAAGATTGTTTTAAACCTTCGAAGGTTCATCAAACGCCACAGACGCACTGTTTTTTTTTTTTTTCTTCCTGTTAACAGAAACTGTTTGACAATATATGAATACTATAAATCACACATTAAATGTCACTCACAATCAAAATTCGATCTTTTGATTTGCATAATGCATATTACGTAAACAAAGGTTGTTGTATTAAAATCCGCTACCAAATCGTTATACGTAGCAATATATGGTGCCGCTGCCGTGTAGGAGCAGGTATAGTATCCGAAGCACTGGGGCGGTACGATTGTAGTGCTTCAGTAAAATATGTACTGAATATCTAGTGTACAAGACAGTGTAAGAGAAGTGCTATGGTGGAATACGTTTGAAACATACAAAATATACGATAACACTAATAATTTAAATCCCCCCTCCAGCTCGTGTTATCCAGAAGCAAACCTTTAATTTATTCATTTGCTATCTCGACAGTAAAGCATTGTATAGCGTAATCTGTATTGATAGAAATGTCTCGAAACCTCTCTGCTGTTTGTGATTTTTTTGTTAAATGCCCAGACGAGCAAAAAAAAGTTGAATGCAAACTGTGCAAGCAACTCATATCATGGAGGTATAGGGTTACCATATGGCTCCAAATTAACCAGACGCTGTGAGACAGAACGGGATTTCAAACTTGCCCCTAAATTGAAATAAATGAAGGTGTAAATGAACCATCCTTAGCTACAATTAAGAATGGTGCTTAAATACCCGCATGCGCGTCAAATAATTGTATTAAACTAAGAATGAGTTGCAGCCAGTCGCTATTTTTTTCTGTTTGTTAAAATTCAATCGCCCATATTATTCTGCAAATACAATCCCATCATCATCTCGTTGCTCTATCGATAAATTAGCTATTCGTTCATTAAGATCTGATCAGAAGCAGCTGATCAGTGTGAATTGTTTGCTGCGCCCAAGCAATTCCACCGCAGCAGGATTAATCTCAGCAAAGGTGGAGCTCATTTATACGTGAATTACTTTCAATTTAGGGGGAATTTTGAAATCCCGGTCTGTCTCAAAGCGTCCGGTTAATCTGGAGCCATATGGTAACCCTAGTATAACCAATCTCCGGGGTCACTCTTTTTACAATTGCTAAAGTAATCTTTAAATAAGCACACTGTATTTAGATAATTGATTGACCATAACGGTAACTTAATAAACTTCAAATATTAGCAGGATTTCACAAAAATATTTCCCTCAGATTATTATATGAAAATGGAGATACTTTAACGTTTTAGAAAACATTAACGTTATCTAAGTAAGGGTGCATTTAAAAGTAGCCATAAATACTATATTAAGAAAATATCGCTGTATAGAAAACACTCAGTCAGGTCTATAATATATCATGGCCCAATACAGTAGAGCTGACTGTGACGAAGCGTCATAACTAAAGTCATACTGCTGTTATCTTCTCAATTACATTAAATCATTGGTTTAATCAGATTGAACACTGCAACATTTTCCTAGTGGCAGCCCTTGATTCAGTTTGCTCAAAATGTGTTGATAATTTGCCCTGAACCGATGCTGCAGCTAGCTGTTTGTGTGTTTGGGGGCTAACTTACCGCTGTAAAGAATACAGCATTGTGAGCGTATCGGTCAGCAAATACACACGACCGTGAACGGTAACATTTATTATAAACTTTTTAGAAGTTAAAAAAAAAGATATTAATGTTCTCACTCTGTTTATAGAAGCATTGGATTTTTAAATTATAAATGTAGTAGTTGCTTCTGATAGGTTCCAGTATGGACGTTATTAAAAAAAAATGTATAGCCAGGATTTATGTCGTTTTAAATTAAATGCACTTGACATTCTGACATTCAGAATCTTTAAAGTCTGCTCCACGAATATTCGCTTCTCATTGGTCAGTTTCCCTAGTTACGGCATGCGCAGCGCCAGAATCAGATTAAAAAAACGGATCAGTGGAGCCTGCTCATGATCCGTTTAGTACCACGCCTTCTCAAGATCCGGCTCCAGTGAGCCCGGATCCGATCTGTTTTATTTATCTCGTTAGTACAACCGGCCCCTGGAGTTTTGTTAAAAAGAAGAAACTCCTTCATTTCTGCATGAATACATTCTTTAAAAGCTTGATCTTTTACTAATGAGACATTAAATCTCCAGTGTGAAAGACGTTTGCAGGAGGACATGGGTGTAAATAAAATAGATACTGGGGAGTGATCAGATATATGAATGACCCCTATGTTAGCATTAGAGGTGTCTTTAATTATTATTATTTATTTCTTCTTCTATTTATTATTTATTTCTTAGCAGACGCCCTTATCCAGGGCGACTTACAATCGTAAGCAAATACATTTCAAGTGTTACAATACAAGTAATACAATAAGAGCAAGAAATACAATAACTTTTGTTCAAGCAAAGTACAAGTGTGACAAACCACAATTCAATAATACAGCAGATAATAGTGATAGTTACATCAGGATATGATTAAATAGTGATAGTTACATCAGGATATGATTAAATACAAAGTACTACAGGTTAAACACTTGGCAGATTACAGTATTCTGAAGTACAGGATTAAATGCAGTAAAATAGGGGGCAGATAAGAGCAAAATAAAGCACATTTACATGAAGGGTGATAGTGTCCCAGGATACAAACAGAGGAGTTCTACAGGTGCTTTTTGAAGAGGTGAGTCTTAAGGAGGCGCCGGAATGTGGTCAGGGACTGGGCAGTCCTGACATCTGTAGGAAGGTCATTCCACCACTGCGGAGCAAGGGTGGAGAAGGAGCGGGCTCTGGAGGCAGGGGAGCGTAGCGGAGGTAGAGCTAGTCTTCTAGTGCAGGCGGAGCGGAGAGGTCCAGTGGTGGTGTAGGGAGAGATGAGGGTCTGGAGGTAGCTGGGTGCAGCAATTAACGGATTTAGAGGTAAATATCATATCAATTCGTGAAAATGACTTGTGTGCTGGTCAGAAAAATGTATAATCTTGGCCAAAGGAATTAAAAAGTCTCCACACATCTATTAGGCCTAATTCTTTTAACATATTTTCTAATGAATTTTATTAATATATTTAGAAGACCTATCAAGATGATAATCTATGACTGTGTTATAATCTCCTGCAATAATCAGTGGGATTTTATTCCACTGTGAGAGTTTAGATCCTGTCTGATTGTAAAACTCAGCTTGTTTAGTGTTAGGAGCATACACACTGGCAAGACCCACCTCCACATTTCCTATCTTGACCCTAATTGCAACAAATCTTCCTTCTTCATCTCGTCTAGCACATTACAATGAATTTGTTTATGGATTAGACTCAGAACCCTTTGAGATCTGGAACTAAAGGAAGAGTGAAAAATATGTCCAACCCATCTTTTACGCAGTTTTAGGCTTTCAGAATCTTAAGGGGGTGCTATTCTTCAAGTTTGCAACTTAAAAACTTTAGATATGTATATACTGTGTGTATATATATATATACAGTGCCTATAGAAAGTCTACACCTGCTTGAACTTTTTTCACATTTTGTTGTGTCAGTGCCTGAGAGTTTCATGCATTTAAATGATGATTTTTTTCCACTTATCTACACACCATACTCCACACTGTTAAGGGGAAAAAAGTTTTTATTGAGAAAAAAATTATATATTAAAAATACAAAACTGAAAGATCATAATTGGATAAGTCTCCACCCCCCTGAGTTAATACTTGGTGGAAGCACCTTTGGCAGTATTTACAGCTGTGAGTCTGTTGGGATAGGTCTCTACCAACTTTGCACACCTAGATTTGGTAATATTTGACGATTCTTCTTTACAAAACTGTTCAAGCTCTGTCAAGTTCCTTGGGGAGCATTGATGGACAGCAATCTTCAAGTCATGCCACAAATTTTCGATTGGATTTAGGTCGGGGCACTGACTGGGCCACTCAAGGACATTTACCTTTTTGTTCCTTAGCCACTCCAGTGTAGCTTTGGGTCATTGTCATGCTGAAAGGTGAACTTCTGTCCCAGTTTCAGCTTTCTTGCAGAGGGCAGCAGGTTTTCCTCAAGGACTTCTCTGTACCTTGCTCCATTCATTTTCCCTTCTATCCTGACAAGTGCCCCAGTCCCTGCCGATGAGAAACATCCCCATAACATGATGCTGCCACCACCACGCTTCACAGTAGGGATGGTGTTCTTTGGGTGATGCGCTGTGTTGGGTTTGCACCAAATATAACGCTTTGCATTTAGGCCAAAAAGTTCCATTTTAGTTTCGTCAGACCACAAAACTTTTTGTCACATGGCTACAGAATCTCCTGAGTTTTTTGCATACTTCAAACGGGATTCAAGGTGGGCTTTCTTGAGTAAATTTGAGTATTTTTTTATACCCATCCCCTGATCTGTGTCTTTCAACAACTTTGTCCCGGAGTTCTTTTGAAAGCGCTTGGTGCTCATGGTTGAGTCTTTGCTTTGAAATGCACTACCCAGCAGAGGGAACCTACAGGAACTGCTGAATTTATCCTGAAATCATGTGAATCACTACAATTTAACACAGGTGGAGGCCACTTAACTTGGTGTGTGATTTTGAAGGCGATTGGTTACACCTGAGCTAATTTAGGATTGCTACATCACAACATACGCTAAAATGTAGTTGATGTATATAAAGAATTTTGTTGGAGGCAGATAAAACAGAGCGTTCATTTTTATAAAGAATGCAACAGTATATTTCTCAAAACATAAATACTAAAACTTTTTAAAGCTAATATAGTTAACTCTTCCGAGAACGGTTTTCTAAATCTATTGCTATTTCCTTAACTCTCGGAAGCTCTTTCTGTGAAACGCCCGCTGCTTTTTCTGTTTTTGTTATCCGGTCTTCAAGTTGTGAAATTTGTTCTTCTGCAGTTGAAACATGTTCCTCAACTGCTACAGATTTCTTCACGAGAGTATTTTGTGCTTCTTTTATTTCTCGCAGTTCTCTCAGTATTGTTGTGTCGTATGTCTCAGAACCCAAGGCATAGGCGCCATCTTGGGGCTGCGTAGGCGAATTAATCTTTTTTTTTAATAAATTTAAATTACAGGAAGGGTATTGAGAGGATTAAAAAAAAGAGGTGCAGGTGTAGAAGGGAGCTCCTCAGTTTACGTCCTCCTGACTTCAGGCATCACGACACCCCCTTCTTGTTTTCCATTTGTTTTAGAAACCTATATACATACTCATAGATCAAGTAGCATCATATCTCATTATATATATATATACAGTATATATAATATATATATATCTCTATATATATGTCTATATATATATATATATATATATATATGTTCAACCTTTCTATTGTCTTTTATAGTGTTTTCAATCACTGTGATCTCATAAACAAGTAAGGACAGACATTAAAGAAAAATTATAATGATGTAATATTGGATCATCATTTAGAGCTACTTCCTTGTCTAATATTTGAAGTATTATCTACTATGATGAGGTAGTATTCTGCAAACAGGTGATCTTGTTGTAATACCATTGCATGACGTTACCATTGCAAATCAAAGATTCCCCAAAGATAGTAACGTAGATTTTAGTTTTATACTTTCCATTACACTTACTGAAAAATACCACTGCCGTAGCATTATAATACTAATGCACTGCCCTGAATGAACCCCAGCAGAAACATTACAAGACCACAGCATTACCAGCCATTCAGACCACCCAAGTGACTAGCATTTCGCATTAAAACACGCAGACCTGCGACAGTCGTACAAACCACAAAATCACTGTATGGGTAATGTAAAAAAACTGAAGTTTGTCATTATCAACATGTGAATGTACATTTCATTCACTGATGGGTTCTTAATTCAAGTAAATTAGCCCCCCTAATATCCCCGTTCTCAAATAGTCTGGACCAACATTCCAGTTGATGAAACTTGGAACCTATGCCATAGTAATGGATTTGGAACAAATATTGCCCATCAGTCCTCATACAGTAGCACACTGAGGGATACCGTGGTACTGCAGTGGTTTACCAGTGTGTTTTGGTTCATACCATTTTAAAACATTTTGCCACTGCAGTAACATTCTTCCATGGTTCTTTTTATACAGAAAGTGCATCAATTTTTACAGTTTGTATTTGGCGTTATACAGTAATGTAAGGCCATATCTCATTGACTATTGTCAGTGCTTTCATCGATAATCAAAGAATACTATTCATTCCCAATGTCCTGAAGAAGTTCCTGCTGCATGACAGGGCCGATGATATTTCTAGTTAGCGCTGAGCATTTCATTTGATGTAGATGTATGTCTTTTTGTGCTATTTCACTAACTATGCATCTCAAGTGATCTACAGTCAAAATGCTTGAATGGCACGCAATGTGCGCTGCTAGTTTCAGTTCGCATGTTTTGACAGAATTGTCAACTTTTACCGGCTTTATCCCGATATCAAATTAAGTCTGGGAGTTAGAAAAGGGAGCAATGTTTCTCATATGCATCTCGGTTTTGCTGTGTGTTATGAGATCACTGTGGTGCGCTCATTTCTGATTTACAATATTTACAGAAAGCCTTTGCTTTGACTCCAGGCACACCTCTAATCCATTTCATTAACCCTTTCTCCTTTTCCCAATCTTTAAAGTACTTCCTGCTGTACTTTGCCCACTTACCCGGCATCTTGACAGGTCTTGCTGTATTGAAACTAAATCCAGTCAAGATTAACTAAATTGATTCCTTCATGTGATTATATCGTACTACTCTTATAAGCCGCGAGCACGCTCATTTACACTTCCTGCAGCCTGCCTATATCCCAAATGAAACTGAATGTCATGTGTCATTATTTTCTTAACTGTACATAAATTCAAAGGCAAACATACACGTCTTTGTCTGCCATAAATTCTATAGTTGATAGATATTATAAATACGTATCACAATGTGTTTTACCACCTTGCCAGATTTTGTGCGACAGTTTCTAAAATGGCAAGTGATGTGTGGGACAGGGATTAACATAAAACACATGATCAACAAAGTGCTGCTTCAGATCTGGCGAGTGAGTCAGATGCAGGTATAGCGATCAAAGTTTTTGTGATCCTATTATCTGTTATGAGTAGAGTAATACAAAAACCAAAACGGGGAGTTTTTTTGTTGTTGTATAACGCCCCCTTTTCTACATTTATTTTATTGGGTGTACTGCTGAAAAAAAGACATAAGTGAACCTCAGTGATGCTATTACTTTATGAAAATGTGTCTTTGGCTACTTTGTTACTGCGACGAAACTACAAGGCAGAAATTAAAAAATAAAAATAAAACATGATGTCTGTCTAAAATACACACAAGAAGAATGTATAACTTCACTGAGTGACAGGCAAAGTAATGCTTTTGAATATTACAGTTTTACATACAGTGTAGTTTTATGATATAACAGCATGGCAAACCGTTAGATACTTTTGCTAGATTTAGCTGGGAATTGTGCAGCATGTGATTGTAACAGGAAAGTGACAGTAGTTTTTGTGTTTATTTAACTTCAATACATTAGTGTGTTTTTATCTTTTAAAATAATTAACTGGCAAGTTTGTTCCTATTTTTAATATTACAATGGTATAAACCTTCTTAAGGCCTGCCACTGTTTAGACCAATTGTAAATGCCATTGTCTGTGAAGCTGCAGAGATACTGAGCCGCTGTGTTCTCTGTGTTTCAGAATAACATTGTCTATGAAGCTGCAGAGAGCCTGAGCTGCTGTGTTCTCTGTGTTTCAGAATAACATTGTCTATGAAGCTGCAGAGAGCCTGAGCTGCTGTGTTCTCTGTGTTTCAGAATAACATTGCCTATGAAGCTGCAGAGAGCCTGAGCTGCTGTGTTCTCTGTGTTTCAGAATAACATTGCCTATGAAGCTGCAGAGATACTGAGCCGCTGTGTTCTCTGTGTTTCAGAATAACATTGTCTATGAAGCTGCAGAGATACTGAGCCGCTGTGTTCTCTGTGTTTCAGAATAACATTGTCTATGAAGCTGCAGAGAGACTGAGCCGCTGTGTTCTCTGTGTTTCAGAATAACGAGGTGCTCGAGCTGCAGAGAGACTGAGCCGCTGTGTTCTCTGTGTTTCAGAATAACGAGGTGCTCGAGCTGCAGAGGACTCGTATGAAGGATGAGATTCGAGAGTACAAGTTCCGGGAGACGAGGCTCCTGCAGGACTACACAGAGCTGGAGGAGGAGAACATCATGCTGCAGAAACTGGTCTCCACCCTCAAGCAGAACCAGGTCAGGCCCACACTACACACTGCATTCACGTTGCACTTCTCAGAACTTCACTGGAGTTGCATTACAAGTGTTTTAAATGGGCAGAGCTAACATACACATCACCTAAAAAGATACTAAAGGGCAAAGGGGAGGTGGGGTCTTGAGGCAAAAAAAAGCTGTGTTGCTACATGAAGTTGTATTTCACCAGGGGCGCTGACATTTTTATTGCTGTACCAAGGCTGCAAAATGACAATGAAAGCTGAAACTAGCAAAAAAGCAACGATTCGTCACATTCATACATGTGACCTACCTTAAGAGCTACATGCACCGCTGGGCATCCTGGGATATTACTTCATTTGTCAAGGTTAAATCTTTCTGCAGAGATTGTGCATTTCTGAGTAAACAGTCAAAAAGTGAAATCAAAATATTTTTTTTATTTTCAAAAGGATTAAAGAAAGGGAAGACAAACAATCAATAATAATTAAATCATTAATTGGAATCCAGTAATTGTTTTTGGAAACATAATTGGTAAAAAAAAAAGTACAGATAAAATGTAGGTGTAGGGAATGTTCATGGTAATACGTTGTAAAAGCTTTTACACAAACTCTTCCTTTGCTCTTGTGCGCCCTCTGCAGGTAGAGTACGAAGGGCTGAAGCATGAGATCAAATGCCTGGAGGAGGAGACGGTCCTTCTCAATAGCCAGCTGGAAGACGCGCTGCGCCTGAAGGAGATCTCGGAGAGCCAGCTGGAGGAGGCCCTGGACACCCTGAAGAACGAGCGTGAGCAGAAGAACAACCTGCGCAAGGAGCTCTCGCAGTACATCAGCATGAGCGACAGCATGTACAGCACCCACCTCAGCATCTCCGTCGACGGGCTCAAGTTCAATGAGGAGGCCAACAACGGCACGCCCAACAACGAGGACAAGTGCAACGGGCACGTCCACGTCCACGGCCCGCTGGTCAAGCTCAACGGAGACTACCGGGGCTCCACCTCCCGGAAAGGAGAGGCGTTGCACCCTGTCTCCGACCTCTTCAGCGAACTCAACCTCTCTGAGATGCAGAAGCTCAAACAGCAGCTGCTACAGGTAGGTCTTCACAGACATGGGTGTTTAGTCGCTGTAGCAATGGGACTTGGCCACGCATACACAAAGTGGGTATTGAAAATATAATCAGTGAGTGAGGGGTAACAGAGCAGAGGCTGTGCGTGAAACAGCAGTCCTGCGCACCGCAAGCAAACGTCTTATCTACAAAGCAAAAGAGCTGCATCACACAACACTGCCCATTACACTCTTCCCCCACTTTAACCATGGTGATCAGCTGCAGCCAGTCTATGAGAGTTGGGTCACTGCATCAGTGTAACAGGGCGAAGGCTGGACGTGAGCCAGTGACACTGCACATTGTAAGCGAGTTATTGTAAAGTCAACACTGCTACAAGCTGGCTGTTGAAATATGAATACACTTTGGAACTCCCTCACATGTAGTATAAACTGGTTTCTTTTTAAAAGCACAAAGTATAAGAAAATCAAATAGCAAATAAAATGAAGAGACAGACAAAAATAGACAGAGAGAGACAGAGACCTCTGCTTTTTAAGGCTCCTATTTAAATTCAAAATAAAAAGACATTGAAAAAGACTTCTGGTCGAAACCTTTACCATTGCATTTTTTACATTTTCATTTTATATTTAGTGTTACTGAGTGTTTAATAGTAATAAAAAGAGAACATTTAAATCACCATGATACATTTTGTTCAGGAATCTGATAGCATCAATTTTTCATGCATGATTTGAACTGCATGATGCAGGTGCATACATCAGCATCTCAAATTAACCAAGGAGTAGAGTTTTGTAGTTTTGGTGCGTAGCAGATAAAAGCCTGTTCCCTCTTCATTGTTCTGCCAGACACACACATACTTACACATGCACTGTATTACACTAACAAAACAGCTTGAAGATGTCATTTGTAATCTATATGTAGTCATGTGCACATTGCCGGAGTGGTGTCGTGGTAAATTAGCATCGGAGGAAGCTTGTGTTCCTACAGCTAGAACCATCTATAGGGATTCCAGCATAAATAAACCAGCTGTACGGAAGGCTGGATGATTGAAGGATGTGGTGAACAGACACCACGTCTATTTTTAGATGGAACATGAATGTGGGACATCTTTTAAGAGTAAGTAAGTAGCTTTGAATTATTTTACTGTCCCTTGTTTCGTTATGATGTTTGCAAACATTCTTAGTACTTTCAAATTGTGTGTGTGTGTGTGTTTTTTTTTTTTCCAATAAATATTTAAGGTGCTTTAACCATAAGTGGCGTATTGCCAGAAAAACTAAAAGTTTTGCAAAGTGGCAGGTGTAATCTATGTTGCTGTGAAAGGAGAGTTGTGGGTATCCACTGACAGAATGGGAGAGACCCAGTAACTGACTTTGCAACAGCACACAGAGGCCCAGGATTCTTTTCTTTTACAATTATGTGTGCTGTAGTTGCAGGTACCAGCAATAGACTTCGAGCACGGGCTTGAGCAGGACAGATCGCAGTGGTACAGTGTGTAGCAGCCACCCAGGAGCACCCACCAAGGGGTCCCAACACCGCCACTAAGGGCACTACTAAACTAAATTTGCAAATACTCAATCTACTAACAAAACAAATCAGCAGGTTCGTAGACTAGCGATAAAATGACCAGAGATAGCAACAGAGTGACAGAGGCAGAATAAAAGTCCAAAACGTTTTATTACAGTAGTCTCAAAGTTACATAAAGTGGGTTCAAATAACCAATAAAATCTATCACAGTTTTAATAAGAGAAAGGCAGTTAAATAAATAAATGGCAGCTAAAAATACACTATTCAACAGGAAGGGTCCTCAGACCAGGGCCTAGCAGCAATTGCACTTCTCATTGAGAGATGGTGGACAGATAGAAACAGATCTCCCCAGCAAGGATTCTACAACAAAACCAAATGGTTCATAAACACACAGGGGGGCAACTGTGTTAGAAACATCAGCAATATACAGGGGTCCCCAAGGATTAAGGGTTAATTAAATGTTAGACTGGCAGGACTTCAACATTAAACAGAAAAAACAAACAAACAAAAAAAATATTACCTAACTAGCAGGTCAGTTAGGTGGCTGTTGTCCTCACCCCCACCTTTTATATGCAAAACCACAGCAATTTTAATAGTAATATAAATCTATAGAAAAATTGAAACATAACAAAAATCATACAATACTAGTGCACTCAAAACAAACAAAAAAATCACTATCACTTAACCAACTATAGCGTTTACAAAATAACAACCACAATAAAAATAAAAAAGAAATAACCAATTACCTTTACGGTGCGCTGAGGGCAAGCCCCAAACTGACTGACCTGCTTTGACAAACAAGAAATGCTTCCCCCAACCGGCAATTGGCTTTCCCCTTTTTAAACCAGATGAGAGGAGAAGGACACAGACTACCTAGGCCCACACCTACCGACCCTTCCCGTCTCACACAAAGAAACAATTTAAATAAACAAGGCAATTATCTAATTAAGACACCACTAAATCAATCAATAAAACCAAAAAGGCCACGTGCAGTAAAGCAACTTACAACAGAACATTTGAAAGAAGACTGGTTACCTAGGAGATTACAATCCCGTTATCAAGTAGTCCTGCTAAACAGTGCACTGTAGGGAAGTGTAAGTGTAAGGTAGCTTTGCGCTGATCCCACTGCAGGGGTGTATCCTCAAACACCGTCCTTACAAAGTCCTGTCTATTCCTTTTCAAGAGTGACTGCTAGTGATGGTACGCTGGCCCTGTTACACTTACAGATATTTATTAAAGGCCATTAGGACTCTAGAGCAGCATCTGAATGCGGGACAAAGCACCTGAACACATACGTCAATAAATAATAAAAACACAGAGCTTGACTAATTACAGCTAGAACCATGCAGAATAATTGCAAACGTTATTTAAAAAATGTAATGGGACTAAAAAAAAAAAAAACCTAAAACAATTCAATTTGAAGCTACTTACTCTTCTGTATTTTGGCACAGACAAAATGAAAAGAACAATGGTTTGTGTGATTGAAACACCCTCTATAACTGTAGGTGACTCGACGGGAGAAACAGGGAGGTTGTTCTTCTGAATAATTATGCAGTCATGTTAAATAAAAAGAATAAAACAGTACAGAATAACTACTAGTACCTTTCTTTAAAAACAAAAAAAATCCTCAGCTGACTTGCTGAAAATCCACGATTCATGATTACCCTTGGACTGTATGTGTTACATGATCTTCCTCTAGAGAACGAACCTCTTTCTGTGATGGAGAAGAAAACTAACAGTTCAGCATTACTTGACACTCCCTATTCTTTCACCTTCTCCTATCGACCCGCACAGCATGCAGTACTGTGCACAGCAGTGCAAGAATCAAGGATTCTTTACTGCCCAGGCAATAAGACAAGTGGTTCCCTTACACTGGTACTGTCCACTGCTGCTGCCTGGGGTTTCATGTTTAATGCTCTGGTGCTGAAGTTATGAATAGAATGACCAAGAAAAACAGACAGTTATTCCAAAGGACATCTGCTATTAAGGTACCCTCCGCTCCCTCTTTCTCATTTTAAATTACTGGTATGTTGACAAGAGGAATGGCAGGATATTGACATGGAAACATTGTTCATAATGTCATATTCATTCCACCTTAAAGTTGACTGCAGTATTTTTGCACATTTTTTCAGTTTTCCCATGCTTTTCCCATGGTTATACTACGCATTTACCATAGTTTACCCTGGTTTGCCATGTTTATTAATATGCTTTACCATAAACTTTGCTAAACTTAAATAAACGGTCTGATTCAGTTATCCTATTTATTTATAATGATCGTTAAAAAAAAATCTAATCTTGTTCCAATCAAAATAGGGCTGCCAAGCTTTGAATTCAGAGCTACCCACAGCAATGACAACAATTAATCTCTCATCATATGTAAATTGTTAATTACGAGTGGGATCAACAGGAAACACAGTGGTTCTTTGTAAACAAAACAATAATCTCTGAAAAACGGCTCTGTGTTTCTGTCTCGCTCATTGATTGTTTTTGTGTGATCCACATGGAACCATCATTTATCCGTGTTTCTGTATTTCTGTCTGGGAGATTCTTGAACAGTCAGATATGCCAAGGATGACATCTAATCAAAAACTTTGCATTTCTTTTTGTGGAATTTGATTTTTGCTGAAAACAAGTATCCTGGGAAAGAAAAAAAACACATTTCATTAATACATAAATATTAATCATAACTGACAGAATAGAGTTACATTTAATGTACTGATTCCCAGCCCTCCTCCAGGCTGGTAATTACATCCTCTCTAGGAATTCCTTGAACTCGTGAGCCTCAAAACACCCTGAAGTATTAATTAATCTCATGTTCCAATCCATTGCATAGTTCTGATTCCTTATTAAGTACTGTGATTCAGTGTATATTAAATATTTATGATTGGTTATTCTTAATTGAGGCGACAAGTATGTTCAATTACAGTAGGTTTTGATGAATCCAGTGTAAGCAGTAGGGTGGAATTTAGATTAATTAATACGATCCCAGTGTGTTGCTCTGAAGTCCCCCGTGTCTCACCTTGTAAAACGCACTACCTAGGGGAGTGAGTCATGCAAGCGGTTATGCCAAGTTGCATTATCGTCATTTAGGGAGAACAATTGTCCCGCTTCAGTGACCCTTACTGGCCGAGCTTAGACTAGCCAGACTGTGGCTCACCTCCAGCGTTTAGTAGCCTGATAATATCCATTGAGTAGGTTTGGCAGGTTATAACAGGTCAGAACAGAGGGACAGAGGTCAAACACTTATTTTCAGTCCTCTTGATTTCGAAATACTAAACTAAAACTCAGTAAGTCCAATGATAAACGTTTCAACTAGACTGTCTTCAAGAGGCTATATCCTAATTAGAAATTTCAAGTTGGGGGAAAATAACGTAGGTAAAATAATTGATACCATTCTAGCAATTGTTAGCTGTATTTGAGATACTATTTACCCATAGTACAGAACTACTGCCATTGTAGTGGCACTGTCTGCATTCATTAGGTACAGCTGTGGCCAAATGTTTAGCATCGCTCTTTAGAATGAACTAATTGTGCTTCGTAAAGTCGAATGAAACCTGCTGCATTATGTTACGTTAACATATTAAATTACATACCAGTTTGTAGTTTTCCATATACCGTATTCCTTTGAATTTAAGACACACTTTTTAAAGAATTTTTCAACATGCCAAACAAAAAGGGAGAAAAACAGGTGTGAGTAATGATGACTGGAAACGAGAAGCAGCATATAACTGTAATGCTCTGTGTGATAGCAGACGGTCGCAAACTGCCTCCATATGTGTAATTGAGGTTGTATCTTTGTAAATGCATATTTATTTGATGTTATATTTTTTCCTCAAATTGAGGGTGGGAAATTTGGGCTGCGTCTTAAATTCGAAGGAATACAGTACTTCACAAAAAACTGGAAAAATGTGACATTTCAAAATTTAACATGAAATACTGTACTACTATTATGGCTTTTGGTAGACTTTTGCAATATCATTTTGTAGTTTCTTTTACTACATAATGTTAAATAAAAGATCTAAATTATGTTCATATATGTTTTATTTTTAATTATGTCTCAATCCTAAAATTCTAGGTGACACAAAACTTTTGTCCAGAGCTGAATAGAAAGGCAGCCACTGACACAAGCTTGCCTTGTCAGGAAGAGTTATTAGGCAATTACTAGATTCATCTATAGCATGCAATAAAGGCACAGTTCTACTGGCAATTGTACACCAATAGGAGACTTGTTGGATTCTACTAGTAGCCGAGATTATTATTATTATTATTATTTATTTCTTAGCAGACGCCCTTATCCAGGGCGACTTACAATCGCAAGCAAATACATTTCAAGTGTTACAATACAAGTAATACAATAAGAGCAAGAAATACAATAATTTTTGTTCAAGTGTGACAAACCACAATTCAATAATACAGCAGATAATAGTGATAGTTACATTAGGATATGATTAAATAGTGATAGTTACATCAGGATATGATTAAGTGCAAAATACTACAGGTTAAACACTTGGCAGATTACAGTATTCTGAAGTACAGGATTAAATGCAGTAAAATAGGGGGCAGATAAGAGCAAAATAAAGCACATTTAAATGAAGGGTGATATTGTCCCAGGATACAACAGAGGAGTTCTACAGGTGCTGTTTGAAGAGGTGAGTCTTAAGGAGGCGCCGTAATGTGGTCAGGGACTGGGCGGTCCTGACATCTGTAGGAAGGTCATTCCACCACTGCGGAGCAAGGGTGGAGAAGGAGCGGGCTCTGGAGGCAGGGGAGCGTAGCAGAGGTAGAGCCAGTCTTCTAGTGCAGGCGGAGCGGAGAGGTCAAGTGGGGGTGTAGGGAGAGATGAGGGTCTGGAGGTAGCTGGGTGCAGTCTGGTCAAGGCATCTGTAGGCTAGTACAAGAGTCTTGAACTGGATGCGAGCGGTGATCGGGAGCCAGTGGAGTAGTAGTGCGGAGCGGAGTAGTGGAGTAGCGTGGGCGAAGCGAGGCAGAGAGAACACCAGGCGGGCAGCAGAGTTCTGGATGAGCTGGAGCGGACGGGTGGCGGACGCAGGGAGGCCAGCCAGGAGGGAGTTGCAGTAGTCTAGGCGGGAGAGTACCAGGGCCTGGACCAGGAGCTGGGTAGCATAGTTGGTGAGGAAGGGTCGGATTCTTCGTATGTTGCTGAGGAAGAATCGGCAAGTGCGTGCCAGAGTGGAGATGTGCTGGGAATAAGAGAGGCAGGGGTCCAGGGTGACTCCAAGGTTCTTAGCAGAGGAAGAGGGAGAGAGTGTGGTAGATTCCAGAGGAACAGAGATAGAGAGATCAGAGGAGGGGGAGGAGGAGGGAAAGAAAAGGAGGTCAGATTTAGAGAGGTTGAGTTTGAGGTGATGCGAGTGCATCCAGGAGGAAATAGCAGACAGACAGATAGAGATACGGGAGGAGATGGTGGAGTCAGAGGTGGGGAAGGAGAGGAAAATCTGAGCATCATCAGCATAGAAATGGTATGAGAAACCATGGGATGCGATGAGGGGGCCCAGGGAGCGGGTGTAGAGAGAGAACAGGAGAGGACCCAAGACTGACCCTTGGGGGACTCCAGTTAAGAGTGGGTGAGGTGTGGAGGTTGCTCCACGCCAGGTTACCTGGTAAGTGCGGTTGGAGAGGTAGGAGGAGAACCAGGTCAGAGCAGTGCCAAAGATCCCCAGGTCAGCAAGAGATGATAGTAGAATAGAGTGATCAACAGTGTCAAAGGCAGCAGAGAGGTCAAGGAGAATTAGGACAGAGGAGAGAGAGGCAGCTCGGGCACACTTAAGTGAGTTGGTGACAGACAGGAGGGCGGTTTCAGTGGAGTGAGCAGAGCAGAAGCCAGATTGGAGAGGGTCAAGCAGAGAGTGGTTGGACAGAAAAGCAGAGAGCTGGCGGTGTACAGTCCGCTCGAGGGATTTGGAGAGGAAGGGTAGGAGGGAGACAGGACGGTAGCTCTGGAGGGAGGTGGGGAAGAGGGTAGGTTTTTTGAGGAGGGGGGGTGATAGAGGCTTTTTTGAAGGCAGAGGGAAAGATACCAGAAAGTAGAGAGGTGTTGAGGAGTGAGGAGATGAAGGGGAGTAGAGCAGGAGCAGCAGCTTGAAAGAGGTGAGTGGGGAGGGGGTCCAAGGCACACGTGGTGGGTTTGTGACCCTGGAGCAGGGAGGAGAGGTCAGAGTCTGAGAGGGGCAAGAAGGTGGAGAAGGAGGGCGAGTTAGTAGGGGATGTAGTGGGTGTAGGGGTTGGAGCAGGAGGGGGTGCGGGGGAGGGAGAGGTGTTAAAGAGTTTGCGGATATCTGAGATTTTAGAAGAGAAGAATGAGGCAAAGTCGTCAGGGGAGATAGGAGGGAGGAGGAGGGGGGAGGGTTTAGGAGGGAGGAGAAGGTAGAGAATAGTTTATTATTATTATTATTATTATTTATTTCTTAGCAGACGCCCTTATCCAGGGCGACTTACAATTGTTACAAGATATCACATTATACATTATTTCACATTATACAGATATCACATTATTTTTTTTTTACATACAATTACCCATTTATACAGTTGGGTTTTTACTGGAGCAATCTAGGTAAAGTACCTTGCTCAAGGGTACAACAGCAGTGTCCCCCACTGGGGATTGAACCCACAACCCTCCGGTCAAGAGTCCAGAGCCCTAACCACTACTCCACACTGCTGCCTATAACGTTTACGTGGGTTGTTAGTGGAGGCTTCGATTACAGATTGGAAATAAGCACATTTAGCAGAGGAGAGAGTAGAGGAGATGGAGGAGAGGAGAGTGCGGTAAAGGTCTAGGGCAGCAGGGAGTTTGGTTCTCTTCCATTTCTTTTCAGCAGATCGCAGTGTGATTCTTGCCGAGCGGAGTGCAGAGGAGAGCCAGGGATGGGGAGGGGAGGGGCGAGCAGGTCGGGAGGTGAGGGGACAGAGGGAGTCGAGGGAGGAGGTGAGTGAGGAGAAGAGGGTGGAGGTAGCAGAGACTACGGAGAGTTGTGAAAAGGAATCGATAGGAGGGAGGTGAGAGAGAGCAGTGGAGGCAAGGACAGAGGGGGAGAGAGAGCGGAGGTTACGGCGAGAGGTGACAGTGGGGGTAGGAGGAGCAGGGAGAGTGGGGAGAGACAGAGAAAAAGAGATGAAATAGTGATCAGAGAGGTCCAGGGGGGTGACAGAGAGGGTGGAGGGGCAGCAGGCCTTGGAGAAGGTGAGGTCCAGTTGATGGCCAGCTTTGTGGGTAGGAGGGGACGGAGAGAGACAGAAGTCGAAGGAGTGAAGGAGAGGGAGGAATCCAGCGGGGTTGGAGTGGCTGGGGTTGGACAGATGGATGTTGAAGTCACCCAACAGGACAGTCGGGGTAGACAGAGAGGGGAGTGAGGAGAGTAGATAGTCGAGTTCATCCAGAAAGTGAGTGAGAGGCCCAGGGGGGCGGTACAGAACAATGAGCAGGAGTTGACAGGGAGAGGTTAGTTGGACTGCATGAAATTCAAAGGTACTGACAGAGAGGGAGGTGAAATCGGAGGGTGCAGAAAAGAGTAAGGAGGGAGAGAGGAGAAGACCCGTCCCACCTCCCCGTCCAGTGAGACGCGGGGTATGGGACAGGACGTAGAGAGAGGACAGGGCAGCAGGAGTAACAGTGTTATCAGGGGACAGCCAGGTTTCAGTGAGAGCAAGGAAATTGAGCGAGAGGTGGGAGGCAAAGGCAGATATGAAATCAGCTTTGTTAGCAGAAGAGTGACAATTCTAGAGTGCACCAGAGAGTGTGCGGGAGGGGGGGAGAGGCAGAGAAATGAGGTTAGAGGGGTTGGAGGAGCAGCAGCGGAGGGAGGGCAGAGGACGAGGACGGGAGGACAGAACAGGGATGTGAGAGACAGTCATAGCAGGACAAGCAAGACAAAAGGTACAGTAGTAGCAGGCACAGGAGCAGTAGGGTGGAGGGTACAGACCTGACTAGTAGATAACTTCTTCTAGAGCCTCGTTAGGTTCGGATCTAGTCGAACAGCGTCACAGCGCAGGCCTCCCCTTGCTGGACTCCCACAGCTAGACTCCCGGCTCTTTTGTTGAGGCTCTTCGGTTTGCTGGCGCTTCTTGCTGGCGTCGAAATAAGCTGCTTGATTAAATGTTACACCTGCTTGGCAAAAGAACCAACAAAACTGTGTGGAGAGCAGAAATAATTTCTTAGTTATGAATATTTGTTCACGGAAATGAACAAGCCTATTTGTAAAAACATCTCATGTTTATTTATTTTTTAAAGCAATCTTACCACGAGCATTTCAGCACTTAAATACTGCAGCTCCCCTGTGGTTTTTGTTTTGAATTATTAACCCCATGCTGGCACTAGTCATGTGACTTCACATCATTTCTGCCTGCCTGCTTTCACTTTACTATCCTCTGTCCCACATATGTGTATTTTTTCTTATTTATTTCAGTCACCAGACTTTCATTTCCTCAAGAAAAGCCACACAGTCACTAATGTATCTAATCTATACGTTTGCTTACAGTTTTTATACAGTCAGACAAAAAAACGTTATTTGGAATTTCAGTCTATTTCGATGTAGCCAATCGGAGGACAAATAGCCAGCCATTACACAGCAGCAGCACAAATGTAACCCAAGCCATGTACCAGTATACCACGAATCAAGCAGCATCACCCAGTAACCTCAGGACTGATTATTCCATATTTACTGTAACTGATCATCTTATAGATGAAATGAAGCAAAAATGCATAATGAAGCTAGGTACCACTAGTATTGGAAAAAGTTACAATAGATTGGCAAGGATCGTCCTCCTATTCATTTCAATGGCCTATGTGATGTCAGCCGTGTCGGTGTCCTGAGATATCACCATGGCTATGACGTCACATGTTCTCTTTTAAACCTATGGTTGTTAGTTATTTCAAATTTCAAATGAACTCATAGCAATATTATAATCAGTATAGCACAGGTGTGTCGTTGTGGGATATCGCCACAGATGGAGTGGATCGTAATTGCATTTTCTATTAGCACTTATCGGCTAAAGATTATTATAATGAGCTGATTGGACTGTATTGTCACATGCTTTAATTGGAGCAACAAGTCTATGGCAGTAGTAAGTGTACTTGCATTAGTATAATGCATTCTCCATTTTGTAGAGACACTCACTTGCACATTCTTCAATATTTATGAATTCATAAATGCAGGAGGTAACTCATTCTTATTGCTGCTTCTGTATCACAAATCTGCCAGGCTTTGTTTGAAAGGCTTTGTTTGCTGTATTATTCACACAAAACCCAAAAGCTGTGCAGAGCTGTTTTGTTATTAATATTAATCAGATCTTCAAACTGTCAAATTTCGCACATACTATTTTTATTTATATATACAGTATATTATATGTTTCAGACTCCTGAAAGTGGACTGTTCGTGCACTGGGCTTGCAACGTATCCACATGACTTTAATAATCAAGAAAATAACACAGACTCATTTAAGTAGCAGTGCTCTTTTTCGGTTTCTTAAATGCTTTAAAAATTGATCAAGTGGTTGCAAGCCACTCTGGATCCCTGCTAACAGGCAGCCTGGGCGTTTCCAGAGCCTTTACAGGTTTAACAGCATTAGTACTTCAATACAGTTTTACAAATATGGTTATTATGTATTTAGCCTTCAGGCTATGCATGCATAAAGCTAACAACACCCACCACTAAATTCTAGAACATTCATATGTGTATATAACTCTCTTAGACTAAAACATAATTTATATAAATATATACCTTATATCAATGCATCAATATAAAAGAGACGTACATTCAAAATAGTTCTTCCCTTCCAAAATATATGGAAGTGTAGAATATAATATAAGGACAGGAAAAATAAGAACTGTCTTCAAAAGGTAGAGACTTCTAAATTCGACCAAACAGCAATCAGTTTTTCAGAGATCCTCAGAGCATGGATCACATCAGCTTGTAGTTAGCAAGTTGAGCGATATCGAATGGGGTCTTGCTCTGGGCTTATATAGAATTTTCCCTCCACTGAATACATCAGAAGTCCCAAGTAAATCTAATCATCACTCAGCCTTGACATTTCTTATCTTTAAGTTAATGATACATTCAAGAAGGATCAGGTCACTTTTTCAAAACTGATTGGATATAACTTAAAATATTGGAACATGATTTCATCACTGTCTTTTTCCAACTCCTCCTTTTTCTAGAAAGTAAGGTGGACCAAAGTTCACAGAATCCTTTCTATAATATAATACAATTATATGTGTATATATGAGAGATGTTTTTAATATGTAACACCAGCTCTATTTGATTATATTAAGCTGGGTCAAAATGATATGTCCCTCCTAGTCGAATATATTATGTTACCTTTTCAGTGTGTTGTCAATGGGCCAGTTTAACTTCATATACAAATGTGTGTTAACAAAGTATGGGACAAAGACTGCCTTTGAATAAGCATACAGTGGCCAGTTCAGTTATTTTCATTTAAATTTTAAACTATAATGAACATGTTAAGTATAATAGCCTTATTTAACTGTGCCATTCTCAGACTATGCCTGACCTCTCTCTGTTTCTAAAAGTTGCTGCGCAAGCAGGTTTCAGACACCCTGTTTACTTGCCAAGGCTAGTGTTTTAATTAATATGAAGCTTCACTGTAAGCACTTCTCCAAATTCACTGCATGGAGTCATTTTTTGGCCGATTTCAAGAGACACCTGGACCGGTTTTTTTTCAGATAATAAAAAAAAGCTTACATCCTAATTTGTATAACTCAGCTCTCATTATTTTCTTATATTATAATGAGATACATACTCCTGTCTTTCTTAAAGCACCTTCCATTGGTTATCATCCAAGGTTGGCAAATCCCGCTTTCAAGAGCCAACACCGAATTCTGCTTTGAGGTGCCAAAGACTAAGCTTTATTTTTTGAAGGTCTAATGCCCTTCCAGAATTCTACTGTGTGTCTGAGACAAACATTTAATTCTTTCACTTTTAAACTCTACAGTTTCCCTGTAAATAAACTTTTAATATGTTCTTTCAACAGTTTAACTTTAAATGGCATTATAAGATGTATTTCTAATTAAATTACTTCAGTATAACAGTTGCTTCTAGAAATTGTAATATTATTTTACTCCATTGATAAATCTTTTAAGCTTTTAATGGAAGGTCCAGTTATTTATATCTAAATACAGGCTATCATTAATATATTAGAATGCCGTAGTGTTATAGTGACTGAATTAAGTCTGACCTTCTTCACTGTTCATACAAAATCCAGTTAAAGCAGGTTTTAAGACAACCTCTGCTTTTTGCCAATTTTAGGGTTGATTAAAACACTTTTGTAAGCATTTTCCAATACTCATAATTTCAAACCAATATCTAACTTAATGTATTAACATGTCCTGCGCTTTCCATTCCTGCCAGGTTCTAATACATTTCTGTTATTTCGGTAATTCGTTAGTTAATATTAACAAGATTGCTCATTATAGAGAGGATCTTGGCTTTTAAATCGCTGGCCACTAAAAAAAAAAACGCTACATTGGCCAAAACCAATGAGTCATTTTCAACACTGCTTTTACTACAGGCTGGTAAGGACGAGGTTACAAATCGGTTCACTGTATATGTAAAGTTACAGTTCATACTTTATAACATGTAGTTCTAATTATGTCAATCTCTTATAAACTGCAATTCTATTTTACTTCATTGATATACACAGAAGGCAAGAGGCTATTTTTTAATTAGCAGCAAATGCAACCTTGAATATTAAAACTTAGGACTGCTCATACATTTACTTAATGTTATTATATTAGGTTTTTTATTTATTTAAATACTTTTGTTTTTTCTTACTATAATCAAACCTAGTTCGATTGCTTCTGGCATATTAACTATGCTCCATAGATTCTGCCATTCTGCTCTCGCTGGATCAGAATGTTTTGAGACTCTGAGTCTAATTAAAAAATTTGTTTTTGCCTGACAAGGGAGGTGTGGAACTTTGAGGAGGTCAGTCTGACCTTCAATGCAATGAACTTCTCCACACAGGTATTACAGAGATCTGCTAATATATTTTCTACTGGTTTTAAATTCTTTAAAACACATTACAGTCATTAGAATATTTGTTGCAGTTTCACAAATGTTCAATTTGTATCCCAAAGATCAGCCTGCTTCCAGTAGCTGTGACAGTCTTGGGTCAGTTTCTGCTCTCAGTGAGTCAGTTTCTGCTCACAGGTGTGGGTGACAGTCTTTAAAAGCCTGATACCTGCAAAAACTTAAATCTTGTCAGCTGGGCTCCAATCTCTACATTCCCATTCCCATCGTCAGTGGGAAAACACATTTTAACTGAATCTAGGTCCATCAAAGAACCGCACATCCTTGCAATGAGGCCTTCCATGCAAAAGGATCTAATGACTTATAGCACAAAAGGGATGTACCAGAACCTTCTGTGACAAAACCAATAAATCCAGTTCCTTTTACAACATCCATTATACACTGCTATGTGGTTCATGATGGAGAGGATGATGAGAGAAACCTAAATAAGGTACGATCAACGCAATTCAAAAAACCTAATAAAAAATGAAACACTCAAACAGGCTTTATTTGAGCCACTTGATGAGAACTGCTTGAAAATCTCCCCTATTGATTGTTATTTCATAGATAGTTTCCTCAAGCCAGGAAAAAGTATATCCATAAAGATGCAAAAGATGCAAAGAAAAAAGATTTTGTCAGCAGCTATTAGAAAGCTTTAATGCTTTTAAGACTAAATTACTTTGCATTTAGCGCCACGCCAGTATCATTTTCGTAGCATTTTAAATGTTAAATGTTAAAAATGCTGAAAATAATTAGCCCATCTGTTATAAAGCTGAATCCTCATTATCTTTTTACGGACCATTGACCCTGTTTAATGATCTAAACAGTCTTTTAAAAGCCATCAAGGTTGCTAAAGGGATCATGCCCTCTCCCATCACCCTTGGACTCTGCTTTTTATCACATTGAAACACTAGAACTATAGTAGATTGGGGCTCCTGCTAGCTATGGTTTTTATCACACTTAATATCAATCACAGTTTTACAGCATTTAAATGTTCTGACATAAAGTAACACGAAACTGAAAGGACAATCCTGCAATTTGCGCATGTACTGTCCGGTACAGGAGAATTAAATTAATTATATTAATTAATAATATTGTAATCTGTAATCTACATAGTACTGTACAAAGTATCAGAAATAAAGGCTGTGGTTCATTCCCTTCTATTAGGTGGAGCGAGAGAAAGCCAACCTCCTGTCCAACCTCGAGGAGTCTCAAACGCAGCTGGAGCACACCAAGGGGGCTCTGACGGAGCAGCACGAGCGCATACACCGCTTGACCGAGCACGTCAACTCCATGAAGAGGCTGCATAGTAACAAGGAGCTCCCGATGGACCTGGAGACGGAAAAATCGGCCCGCGAAGCCTCCCAGGAGGGCCACGACTACGAAGTGGACATCAACGGGCTGGAGATCCTGGAGTGCAAGTACAAGGTGGCCGTCACCGAGGTCATCGACCTCAAGGCCGAGATCAAAGCCCTGAAGGAGAAGTACAACAAGTGCTTGGAGAGCTACACGGACGAGAAGACCAAGGGGGAGAGCAAGATCCAGGTGCTGGACGAGCAGGTGGCCAGGCTGGAGAAGACCCACAAGGAGTGCGGGGAGCGGATCTCCTGCCTGGAGAGAGAATTGCAGACGGTGACTGGGATGGCCAACGAGAACCACAACACCCTCAACACAGCCCAAGATGAGCTGGTGACCTTCAGTGAGGAGCTGGCCCAGCTCTACCACCACGTCTGCCTCTGCAACAATGAGACGCCCAACCGGGTGATGCTGGACTATTACAGGCAGAGCCGAGTGACCCGCAGCGGGAGCCTAAAGGGGTCTGATGACCCCAGGGGACTCTTATCTCCGCGACTGGCACGCCGGGCCATGGTGACCCCGTTGGAACACAGGAGCCCAGCGGAACAAGCTCCAAAGGACGCCAGCGAAGCCAGCAAGGAGCAAAGCCAGAGTCCCACTCGAACCCCCATAGTTTCTCCCGTGATAACTGCCCCGCCCTCCTCTCCCGTCACAGAATCCAGCGACCTCCGCAAGGAGCCCATGAACATTTACAACCTCAATGCCATCATCCGAGACCAGATCAAGCACCTGCAGAAAGCCGTGGACCGGTCCCTCCTGCTCTCCAGACAGCGTGCAGCAGCGAGGGAGCTGGCCCCCATGATCGATAAAGACAAGGAGGCGGTGATGGAGGAGATCCTCAAATTAAAATCGCTGCTCAGCACCAAGCGGGAGCAGATAGCCACGCTGCGCTTAGTCCTGAAAGCCAACAAACAGGTAAGGGTTGTGATAATTAAGAATATGATCATGATTTAACACTCAAACGTGTTGGATGGCTTACAAATATGAAAAAGATGAATATTGTACAGTATTTGCATGTGCTTGTAGAATGGTATTATGGGACAACAGGGAGCCAAGACAGTACAGCCTTATAACTGGTTCTGCAGTATAAATGTCCACTGTACTTAACTGAACCAATTTAGCAAGTGTTACTTGATGGTACTGTACAGGCTCACCAGCTGGCACTAAATAAGATATAATATGCTGCCAACAATCCTGTGCATTAATTCTTTCAGACAGCTGAAGTTGCTCTCGCCAACCTGAAAAGCAAATATGAAAACGAGAAGTCAATGGTGACGGAAACCATGATGAAACTCCGAAACGAGCTGAAGGCCTTGAAGGAAGACGCAGCCACCTTCTCCTCCCTGAGAGCCATGTTTGCCACCAGGTGAAAAGCACAGCAGAGTTTATTATTATTATTATTATTATTATTATTATTACACTAAAGAGTTTCCAAGAGCCATTTCATTAGGGACTGGCTTTCGATAAAACCCAAGGCATTTAATAAACACAGCAGGGGAGCGAGACGCTTGAAATATCACTATTGTCTTAAACCATGTTTTAATTGAGACCTTCTCCCTAGTTAGTGGTTCTTCCTCTCTCTTACACTCTTTTTCTTTTTTTCTCAGTCTGCTTTTCACTTGTTGGCTTTATAAAATATAGCCACACCACTGTTCCCTTCCACAATAGAGGGGGACTGAATTAAAGTATATTTCTTTCAATGCCCAATTTCATTAAATGGCACTTAACACCCCACCTGCAGCATCTCTTTATGGACACATGTTTACAGGAAGAGAAAGGAGCGTCTCAGTAGCAGTGGCACTGATTATATTTAGCTCTAATGACTGTCAGATTATCACTGATAATACGATCATCGATAATTTTTTTTCTGCAATAAATAATCCTGACTATTATCAATAATGTCACAATACTTGATTATAACCCAAAATAATACATACTAATACACCGGATTTTGTAAAGAGTGTTAAAACTGGGTGTTCTGTAATGCTTTAAAGCAGCACACATAGACATACAGTATAGGAATCCAGATCTTCCATCTCCAGTGACATGGCTGTTTGGGCTTCCATGAGCCACATGTGTAATCCTGATTAAGTAACCAGGGGATTAATGTAGTTTGCGTTTCATATTAGAGGAGGTGAGGGCTACTATTACGAGACAATAGTACAACAGTTGGGTAAGTGATATCCTATAACACCTTTACACTATATCTGTGACCTTCAGTTTTATACATAATTAATCACCCCAAATCGATCAGGGTCAGCAGGATCGGATTTTACCAGGAAGTGGATGAATTGCATGTCACTACAGCTTTGCATGTTTTCTTTCTTTTTTCCTTTCTTTTGCACTGCTGTTCATCTGTGTTCCTGTGTTGAATGTCACCTTCCTATTCTCAATTCTCAGCTCACCAGTAAGAAACACAGCCTGCCCAGTACTATGGTGTTAAAGACCCCAATGTGAAATGCAGATCAAGTTCTTGTCCCAGTGTATGCCGGCTTTGGTTTATTATTACATGGGGAGAGATTGATCAAACAAGTAACTTCAAATGACAGCTTTGTTAATTGTTAAGGTATCTTTATATTAGTAAGAGACAGCCACATGTATTGCCAGCAAAGCAAAATGAACCTTGATCCACTAGGTCACTAGATGGCGCTAGCTCTTACTAATCTGTGAAGACACTGGCTGATTTAGTGTTACAGGGAACTAGATCTGAAGAGCAGCTCCTGAATTCAGGTGAAGGCAACGTAACATAGACTTTGAGTAATTGCAGTAAGAATACCGCACACAGTGATTGCAAACACATACAAAGCAACAGTAAAAAAAAAAAAAAGAAAGAAAAATAAATTTGAAGCCAGATTTTGCCATATGAAAACGTTTTTCTTAGAGGAATAAACAGTTGTAATGTTAATTGTATTACTGATGTTGTACAAAACTAGGACCAGCAACATAGAAATACTAAAACAGGTGCAAAATGTAAAATTCTATGACAAGCGTTTGATATTTATAAATGTACTACTATCAACTGCTTTAAATTTATGGATACAGTCCTAGTAACACACTTTTGAGCCCTGCAGTCAACCCTTTTGTAATATTACCAGTTTCATTGTCATTTTCACACTTTTGTGTAAACCTTGATAAATCTTGCCTATGTGAGCATGTTTAAGTGTTTTACTCCACTGCACAATGTGCAATAAATAAAATAATGAGAAGAAACTTCATATAAAAAATGGGGAAATTGTAATTTAGAAAACCAAACTTCTTTGATCAATTGGGTTCAATGAATGAAACCTTTTTTACCTTTTTTTTTTTTTTTTTTTTTTCCCTTTTAGCAATATCGCTATTCCGTTATCGTATTTTGCTGCTTCCAATTTAAATTTTAACTTCCTACCTCTTTAAAAACAACTGCAATTGAGGGGGTACATTAATGTAGAGTCACTTGTTAACTGTGTTGTGCTTTTTACATAATGTGTTTCAGTGAGCCACTGCCACACATTCTGTAAAAAGTCCTCTGATTTGTCAGTGTATAGTGATTTGAATATGCCCTGTGACCATTCTTTTTGTTTGTTTGGTTTGTGTTTTTTCAAAACAGCGAATTTTCCGGGTTGGAGGGGCGATCGAAAATTGGCATCGGTTTTGAAATTTTGCTGATCATGGCGAACCAAAAAGCATGGTACATATCAGTAGGGTCTCTAGATGATATGTTTAAAACCCAGTAATGGTGCAGTGGTGGTGATGTGCAGTGACAGCATTCGTATTCGTGGAAGGAAGACTGGGGTAATGGCAGCAAAGCATGTGCTGCACATTCATTTAAACTCCAGTATGTGGTTATTGTTTATATGGGCTCAGGGTGATCAAATGGAATGGAGTTTGTCTACCAGCTAGGAAAATAGAGCATGAAGTATTATCAGGCATAGAGATTGAAAGGCACTAAAAAAACTAAAGATTACACATGCGATCTAGCCACTTGGTGCCACTATTGCTCCATGTATGGGTTTGCTGACTATGTGAGTTTGATTGATGCTGTTTTATTCAAATCTTTATTTAAATTGAAAATACATTTTGTTAAAAAATAAATAAATAAACAGGGGTCACACTTTTCTGCCCGTGACAAGACTTTTTCACAATGAACTAATCCCAGTGACATGACTCTCTAACAATGAACTAATCTCAGTGACAAGAACATCATCTTTTCTTTTAATCCTACTCGAAAACTGAAAATGTTTCTGTTTAAACTTCAGCGGTTACATAGAATGTGATTCCGTTTGTCAATTGAAATAGGTGAAATACAAACTATTTAAATCAGGTGCATAGTTTGCCTCAATGAGAAAAAACAAATGATACAAAACTATTTAGAAACAACTTGGGTTTTGATATACAGTAAGCAGTAAAATACTAGTCCTTCCAGCTTTACAAGCTTTACAACATTGTTCTGCGTTTCACACAAGTGAAACTAAAATTGGGCCCTCTTAATCTCAAACATGATTGCAAAAGAGGTCAGTCTCTCACTGCATGGATCAGTTGTTCCTTTTTTGGTCCATCTCAAAATGGTCCACCTGTGCCTTGGCATTTCATCGAACACATTGCTTCCACCCTCTGTGTCTTCACATGCATGATGCATGGCTAAAGAACGATTAACAAATGGCGCGTCGGTCGATGGTATAATGGATTCTCCTGTTCGTCTCTCTCTCACAGGTGTGATGAGTACGTCACCCAGCTGGATGAGATGCAGAGGCAGCTGGCCGCAGCGGAGGATGAGAAGAAGACCCTGAACTCTCTGCTCCGCATGGCCATTCAGCAGAAATTGGCCCTGACCCAGCGGCTGGAGGACCTGGAGTTTGACCACGAGCAGTCGCGCCGCACCAAGGGCAAGGCCACCAAGATCAAGAGCAGCACTCCCAAAGTAAGTCGCAAGGCAGCCGGCAGTGTACCAGCGCCTGACACCGTAGGCAGCCCGCCAGCTATCACAGGCACCCCACCTTCCCTCCTAGACATTCCGCAGTGGACTACAGGTACTGAACCGATCAATGCAGGCAGTCCGCTATGGAGCTTAGGCACTCAGCCGTTTACTGTAGATACTCGAGCATTGACCAAAGAGTTCACTGTAAACACAAGACTATCTCCTGCAGACATCCACCCATTCACTCGCCCATCTTCTCCATACCCTAGGTCGCCTATCCTAGGCCTCAGACCATCTACCCTAGGCCGGTCTTTTGTAGACCCACCACCATCTTCCTTAGTTACTCCTCCATCCACCCCAGGTGCCTCCACCATACAGACTCAGGGCTCACAGCAGTGACACAATCTGGGGGAGAGACAGTGGTGCTGAGAGGACAGTGGAATGCATTTATATTCCCAGCTGGACCAAACCTGGATTCGCCTTTATGACTTTAGATTGTTAACCAATCCGACTTCCTCAGGGTTAGAAAAAGAAATCGAAACAAGCAGGAATCTGGAGAGTGTTTCAACTTTGATTTGAATTTTTGATTAGATTTTTTTTTTCGAGCGTTAGTGTGGAGAAGCCCTATGTTACGACAGTTGTAATATAACCAGTTTTTTTATGCAAACATAATGCACTTCAGTGCCTTATACAGTACTGTTTTTTTTCTTTTTAAATAACTTTTGTCCAAAACCATAAAATGGCTGAATTGGTTGTCTTCATTTATGCTAGCACTTGTATGCCAGTGTGAAAGTAAGTTAGATGTCAGCCCATAGCTTTAATCATTTATAAGCAAGAAGGTAGGCACAAAGATAGATATGTAATATCTACTAATAACTACTAGGGCGCAGATTGGGCTAATGGTTTTAGAGAGAAAGGAATAAGAGAATGCAGGTCCTGCAGGTCACCTTATTTACAGTGGATAGTAAAAGCTAATATATTAATGTAGTAAATCTTCACTTGAATCCTGTGCTATCCTATGTTCATCACAGTTTGTGGGTTATGAAAGTATTGGCATGTGCAACTACTCCCAATATTCCAAGTAATTCCCTTTAACATATGTCGGCAGGTATTAATTTAAACAGAAATAAACTTAAAAATGTGTTCATTGTGAAAACATTAAACAATGCTTTCTCCATCATTTGCAATCTACACATTAAGTACCTGTCAATAAAAACAATCAAAAAGTCTCCTGGCATTGTATGACAGGGTAGCCGGGAGGAAGAGACACTCAGAACACAGAAGCTGCAGTTTCGAGCACAAATGCGCACTTCATTTACAAACACAGAACGGACACAAAAACACAAAATAAAAGGCACAAGGGCCAAAACTAAAGGTCTACAAAACTCACAACAATACAGGACGAGACAGCACAGAACACCAAACACACACCTTCACGTCTATCACCAACATGAATTATAGCCTTCCTCCTAACACCCTTGAACACCTATTTTATACACCTGTGGCTGGAGCCTAATTAATGACTTCATCGTTCATTCAATTGTTGGCTCCAGCCATGTGTTTTGACAGGAAGAAATGTAACCCCCTCCCTGCCAACCTAATATCCCCCCCCCACCACACACACACACACACACACACGTACACCGGCAGGGCTTTCACTCTGCCACACTGCCACACATTGTGAATAAAAATAAAATTGTCTAACGCTTGTCAGAACCAGATTCATTAAAACCACATATATTTTATCTGCAATTATTTGTCTTACTTTTTATGTCTGTATTGATATTAAATCAATTTTCATTTTTCAATACCGTTATTATACAACAAATGTTCCAAAATATTTAAATACTTAGCTGAACAACAGTTAATGCTAAATTGCAGAACACAGTATGTCGTTTTTTTATGTCCACATTTGAAACACATTCTCTTTTCACCATCAGTGAATAAATAAAATAAAATAAAAACATAAATAAAAATAACAACAGACGTGTGAAATGTCCCTTTCTTGTACTAAACAGAGTGATCTTTAGCAGAAATATTAGCTACCTTTGATGTAGCTAGTGTCTTTTTTGTTGAAGACATTTTTGTGAAATCGTGCAGCTCTATGCAATGTGTTCAGTCATTTACCAGAAGCAAACTAAACCGGCTGCCAGGTTCATAAATGTGACAATGCGGCAGGAAAGCAAATGTTTGTTGTGTTTATTTTTAAGTGCTACAAAAATGGATATTTACACTATTCTTTCAGAAATGGGAATTTCAAAGGGAACTACTTATTACACGGCGATGGGTAAATATCATGGAAACCGTGAAAAAATACAGCCTTAGTTAAAATTATTACCTGATGACTGAAAATATGTTAAAGGATGTTACTTAAAACCTGAGTGTTTGCACAGCCTGGGAACGAATCATGTCATGTAATGTCATGTGTGATTCCCCTATGATTCCTACAAGAAGGCATGCAGGCAGAGCAAGGGGCAATATAAAAACAGTTCCCTGTATAAAGAATACATTTAGCTTTCATGAAAAGTTGTTCTTCATAACCAGTTGTTTGAGACAAACATAGCAAATAGCACTGCCAGTAAGTTTACTAAATTACTTACTGTGCAACTCAAATGGAAATTGATGGAAGCAACTTTAGGGAGTAGAGAATCAAAAACATATTAAAAAGGTTTTGAGACCTTAAATTACCTCAGAGCTGTAACTCTGATCTCTAAATGCAATGCAGTGCTTGGAGATTTTTGTTTACATAGACTGTTAAACGGCTCTGTTCTATTGCATGAAGTGCTAAATGAAATGTTTCAGTAAAAAGAAACAAAATCTCAAAATGTGTGACCTTAAAACCCTCTGAATCATAATTACAAATATTGTAGAAAAACATTTAAACCATTGTATTTTTTTGGTCTTTCAAATGGAAACTTTAACAATCATGTTGTCATCATACAAACTAGATTCATTCGATTTTTATTACATGAGTAACTTATTTTATTTTTTCTAACAAAATCTTTATATTCCAATCTTTATAAGCAGAAAAGAAAAGCACACACAATTAAGTTACTAAACCAGAAATACATATAGGTCTGATTTACAATTATAAATCACGTATGAAAAATCAACCAATCACTGTTTGGATCTGTCAAAATTCCAGTGCATCTCATCCTGTGTGCAGATGTCACCCCGTATACGGAACACACAGCACAGTTCTAAAGTTCTAGAAAATAAAAAATTTTATGTTTAACAGTCGTTCCAAAGTTCGATCCTCATTTCTGAGATGCCTGATAAATCAATACATTGTTTGTGGGTTCTTTTTTGTTTTAACAGAAATAATTTCACACAGTTTGAGCATTGCAGTCCTCTCACCGGAAACTACAGGGCAATAAGAAACCCCTGCACTCAGCGTATTAACTTTAAATTAAAATGTATTGCATTGTTGACAAGGACTGACTGGGAACCTCTCCGTCCATACGCGCTGATGAAGTATTAGTTATGTCCTAAATCTGTGTAGAGCGCAATATAAACAACGACAACTCCAGAACATGATACCTCACCTAGTCATGAGTGATTTTATTGAGAGAACAGCTTCTAATGATTGAATACATTATCAATCAAATAAACCTCAAATGCATCAGGCATTCCTATAAGCAATACCAGATTCCTGTTCACAAAGCTTTAACAGAATTAAAAATAAAAAATATATAATGAGATATATATATATATAAACACACCTATACTCAGAGTTTTGATACTCAGAAAGCACCAAGTTGACATGCTTTAATTTCAGGTACTATGTCATACTTGTCTTTCCTGGACAGTGTAATTCTCTCCAAAGATTTCAATACCTTCTTTCCAGTCATTAACCAACCAACTGCCCTCCCCTAATGACTGACATGCTTTGCAGCCAGTGACGTTCTTTAACCTGGGATGAAATGACCTGGATGAAAATGTAACAAGACTTACCTGAAATGAGCCATCAAAATTTAGAGCGTCAACAGTCTTTAAATAAGTTGATCCTTTGTGAATAGAACCCAACAGAGTTCAGATCATTTCAAACCAACATTTCCCATCAATACACCAGAAACAATGGCAAAATCATTCAGCTGCTGCCTGGAAAAACAAGTGACACGTGTTTGAAGTAAACAGAAAAACTGTCTGATCCAGCATTGATTGGGACCAGAAAATTGTGCTGGATTACAGAAGTCCTATAAAATCTAATACTTTACCCCAAATAATAGGTATTGATGACAAAACTATTTGAACCCTGGATAACTCTATTACAGTACAGTACATACAGTAGAGGTACTGTCCAGCTAAACCCAGTCAGTCAAGGATTGTATACATTTTTATTAATGTAATGTTACTTTCAACTACTGTACTCGCTGTAGATTAGTTACAAAGTTGCATATAAGCGAGGCAAGTATAATGTGCTAATTGTCAGTAAAGAGTACGTTATCAGAACAGCTTTTTAGGACTCAGAATACCTCAGCCTGCTGACAAGCTCATGTTAAAAGCAGAGTGTGGAAAACACAAAACAGACACAACCAAGACCCTAACCTTAAAGAGCAATTTGGTAGGGGTCTGAAATATTACATGTATCTTAATGAATTCTTCTTCGTGTTTAGATTCACTTTGTGTTTCAGTCATCACATCCTGAAAGTTTAAAGCACTCATGTGACCTGCTCTCAGCAGCATGTCTGGACTACGTTCATCAGAAACACCACAGTGTAACCATTACCCTGTCCTCCCGCAACACTGCCCCTAGTGAATGTAAGACATGCAACGCTTGCTTTAAATGAAGTAGTACTTACACCCACTAGCAGAGTTCCAGCGGGACGGGTTAATGGGTACACTCTAGTGTGCTCTGGAGTTTAGACATGATTCTGAGCGCTCTACTCAGACCACAGCTGGGTCTTAAGAAGCAGCCAGGATGTGATAAGTGCAACAGAAAACGATACACAACATTAATCGTACCCATACCAACTAGCTCAAAGACTCTTTGTGCCAGATCCTTCAAACCAGGGTTCTGATAATTAGCGTGTTTAGAGAAAAGTGATTAACAGTGTTTCTGAAATACCTACAGGCAAGAGCGCTGAGATTAGAAGACTTCGAAAAATACTCTGCGGAGAATCTTAACAAACTGCTGTGTGAGTTTCACCATACAAGTTTGACTTCCAAACTTGTTTTCTCTATTTGGAAGGGCATAGTATATATAAAATAAACAGACATGGACTGCTGTGCTTTGGGTTATAGTGGAAAAACTGTAAAGCGCAGGTTAATCCGCATTTAAAGAAGAATAGAATGCAGCTTTATGATGGCCTGTGAAATTCCCAGATCCAATTCAATCAGTCTTCCAGTCATAGACAGACATGCACCAAACAAAAAGGTCAAAATCTTTTGTTAACATAACGTGTATATATATACTATGGGGCATACAAAACCATGTAAGAACAGGGTAATAACTGTAACTACCAATGTTATCTTTTCTTACACAGCCTCTACTGGTGCAATAAGGGTTTCATTACATGGGGATACTGTACTGCGTCTCTGGATATCGTAATAGAACAAGGAAGATGTATTGTTTGATTGACTCAAGCATTACAAGATTTTAGCAGGGATTATTGCTATTATTTTATACAAATGTAAAATATGAATAATACATACAGATACAGATGTAATTTGGTAAAATTGTAATAATCTTATTAATATAATAATCTGTGTCAGATCTTTTAATAATGTCGCTCTTTAGCTCTATATTAATCCTGCTAGGCGTTCTTAATCTCTGCTGGGGTTTCCCCCAGAGGTGAATTAATTAACGTTACTACATTCAATAAAAATACAATGAAATGAAGACTGCAGAAAAGCAGATTTATACATTTTAGGGCAGCGTTATTAAGATCTGCTACTATTTAGATCTAGACAGCTTTATGATATTAGCGTTTCATCAAAAACAGGTTTGAGTTCCATTAAGATCATAATAATATTAGAAAACAAGGTGCTGTGAACATAGGCTATATACATATTAAGTATCAATGCAATGTGTTATAGATTATATATTAGATTTCCCACTATAAATCAAGTACAGTCCATATTTGTACAATTAAACAATAAGATATAACCCACTATACACATATATTTACAATAAGAAAGTATTGTGCTATAGAGCCCCCCTTTTCTGTTTAAGATCTTGTAATTCTTTGCTCTGTAATGCAGAGTTTTTAAATGTAGTGCTATAGATTACTGCTGCTTCCTGGTACCTGTGCTGCAGTTAAAACTCACTCCAAAAGTGGAGCTGCAATCAGGCTGTGTGCTGTACAGCAAAGCAGTAGGGTGTAGCAGTTTATCTATAGCCTTGCAGTTTGAAATACTTGCATATCCCAAATGAACGCTGAAGAAACAAATGCTTCTTAGCACAGTAAAAAAGAGGGGCCAGTAATAATGTTAATAAACCAAATAAGAGTTAAGGGATAGTAAAGCATTGGTTTGATGAATTCATAAAATGTTATCTTTAACAAAAGTTAGATTTCACTCATCAAAACTAACACTTATTTTTCCATTGCTTTGATGCCACTCTTTCACTTGATTAAGTGAAATCGTGTGACCGAAGAACACGTACAGTCGGACACTGCCTTTTAGAGTTTGTAGTTCCTTCATGAGCAATAATAAAAGGGTTAGTGATCATTATTTTAAAAACCAAGGAGAGAAAGGTAGCTGGTATGTTTTGTGAGTCATTATACTGGACCGTTATCCTGTGCATTAGGAAGGCAGTGTAAATGTGCTTGTATTTATAAGAACCAGTGGAAAACGGGACACCTGCTTACATGCTTTTTCATGTTTATTATTATTTTATTATTGATACAAATATATATGTACATTGTTTAAATAAACGTTAATTTTTATCATAGTAGTAAAATACAGTCATTTTACTCAAAATGAAATGTGCATTTGTTCAAGTTCCGATCGATTTGAGCAGAATAACATTTAAACCAGTTGACTGTAGAGATCCCTGCTCTTCTCCCTCTGCCACTTCTAAAGGTAACACCCTCCGAAAAAAGAACATCTTGAAATGTTACCCCAGGCCTGAAATCGTTGATCTCAAATGACATTCCATTTAAGAATTATTTTGTAATTCATTGTAGCCACAGTTTAGAATCCATATGGACTGCTGACCATTGTATCTGCAGTAACGATGGCTTTAATAAACTAGGAATGTTTCCTCGTTTTACTGGCTGCAGCTCAACTGCCCTCCCAACCTGTAACCACAGTCTCTGCTTTATGAATGTGTCAAACTGTTCCTCCACCCCCATGTAAACATCCATCACCGGCACACACTTGCACAGATGCTGTCTAACTATATTTTATCCCAGATTATGAATGCACTTCCCCTTCAGCTAAACAGCTCTCAAGTTTGTTAAAACATGAATCCTGTGGTATAATGATGATTGTGGTACAGCATATGTATTTTTTTCTATGAAGGACCAGACAGGGAAGTGAATGTACGTAGGAAAATGGAGAACAACGATTTTGTAAAAACAGAATCAACTAGGAGATCCGATACTGTAGTAGCAATCTACTGTTATGTAGCTGTTTAAATGTACATTGTGTTTGTATATATGTGTGCATAGTGGCTGTATCTGTGTTGTCTCTGTGTAATATGCAAAGGAAATAATACATTTTGAGACTTACGGTACACAAGTGTGTTTGTTCATTGCCTCCTTTGTTAAATGTACTAACATGTTGTCAGCATTGTCATGGGATTGAACGAGGAATAGCTTGCCAGTGTGCTCTTATTTCTTAAGCACCTTCATTGTATTTTGATTTATTTATTTCAAATCGATGTGAATGATCTTTTTTAACCACTGTACATCAAGGGTTTGGAGAAGCAGTTGAATACTGTTAGATAAAAATCCCATCAAAGTATTTATCTCTTTGCTCCCATCTTATAATCTATACGGTTTCTTGGTTAAACTTTTTCAGTGCCTTTGCATTTGCATGATGTTATGTTATATAAGCATGCATTATCTTTAAGTTGTGTTACCTGGTTATGATTTTTGCTGATGTTTTAAAGACTATTCTTAGGTCCTATGTTCTTGAAATATTACCTAGTCCAGCTGCTCATTACTATTATGAGAAAATGTTTTTTCACACCCTTGGTTGTTGCCCCTTTAACTTCGGGACACAGTTTCTAGATTTTACATTTTGTTTCACTTTTGTTCTGTAACATGAATGCGTTTGTATCCACCTCACCACTGACTTGTAAATAAATAAAAATAATATTTTTCTGGAGAACTGAACTTGGAATTTGAGTGCAGGCTTTACTTGTTGTTGCCTTTACCAGATCTTGCTATAAGGCAATACGTTCTTATAAGAAGGGGATTCAAACTGATGTCAAAATAGCGCTGTCAGCATAGTAGAGATTGCCATCTCATCTTAATTTAACTGCACTATATAGAGTAGTAGCCAGGTAAAATCCTAAGTGTAGTGAAACACAGAGAAAACATGACAAAGCATAGATAAGGGGCCTTAGCAATACAACGTCATTAAATCAAGCTTTCAATTCACGACACTTTTATTCAACTGTTAGAGAGAGGGCTAGAAGTTAATTCCCACTGTCATGCTGTAGCAATGTGCCCTGCCCTTGTGTGCGTTTCTGTGTTGTATGTTGCATGTTGTGTGTAAATGTTGGTGTATTGTAGTCGGTACACAGGATATAAATGGGTGTGTGCAGCACGAGGATTTAAATTGTATAATTATATTTAGGCACGGGATTGCACTATCACTTCACGTGCATTTAAAGTATGTAATAATATGTGAGCACGGGGTTGCACGTAATGAATTCACGTGCTGGGATTCAAGTGAATAATTAATTAGTAATTGAATCCCAGCACAACAGTGTATATAGCACTCACTCGGGGTTGTGTGTTCGGTGAGTGGAGAACGGGAGAGAGGAGGAGAAAGTAAAATAAAGTAAATTAAATTGATAGTTGTTTTCACTCACCGCGTTTGTTCGTTTGTCTGTTTAGTGTTTAGTACGTTTTGTTTGTCTATTTTATTTTGGCGTAGAGTGCCGTGTCCTGTGTTTTTGTGTTCTCTTGTTTTGTTTATTAAATGCTGAGCACAACCAGGTGCTCAGCTTCACCAAAAAAAATAGACAAACAAAACGTACTAAACACTAAACAGACAAACGAACAAACACGGTGAGTGAAAACAACTATCAATTTAATTTACTTTATTTTACTTTCTCCTTCTCTCTCCCGTTCTCCACTCACCGAACACACAACCCCGAGTGAGTGCTACGTGTCTCTATATACACTGTTGTGCTGGGATTCAATTACTAATTAATTATTCACTTGAATCCCAGCACGTGAATTCATTACGTGCAACCCCGTGCTCACATATTATTACATACTTTAAATGCACGTGAAGTGATAGTGCAATCCCGTGCCTAAATATAATTATACAATTTAAATCCTCGTGCTGCACACACCCATTTATATCCCGTGTACCAACTACAATACACCAACATTTACACACAACATGCAACATACAACACAGAAACGCACACAAGGGCAGGGCACATTGCTACACATGCCCTTTAATGGAGGGTTGTGGGTTCAATCCCCAGTAGGGGACACTGCTGTTGTACCCTTGAGCAAGGTACTTTACCTAGATTGCTCCAGTAAAAACCCAACTGTATAAATGGGTAATTGTATGTAAAATAATGTGATATCTGTATAATGTGAAATAATGTATAATGTGATATCTTGTAACAATTGTAAGTCGCCCTGGATAAGGGCGTCTGCTAAGAAATAAATAATAATAATAATAATAATAATAATAATAATAATATAAACACTCTTAAAACTTTTTTTTTTCTTAAAACAGTCCTTAAAGTTTTGTGAAAGGACCCATTGCCCTTTATTAAAAAAAAAAGAAGAAGAATCTGTAGGTGTTTAACATTCACTAAGTCGGAGGCCCATTTAAATCCATTGATTCCACAATCAGAATCATTTTGACCTGAGAGCCAGCTGCTTACACACCTCTAGCACTAATGATTTCTAATGTACAGCTTTTCTTTTGACTATAGTTAGGCTCATAATATATTAATGATAGTACTATTCTAGCTATCTATTTTAGAAAGGTACTATTATAACTATACAATAATTCTAATATTCTGCTAATTTACATTTAGACCATGTTGACAGTAAATTGTACACATACTATAAATTATCTTTTATTGCATCTGGAGTTCAGACATGATTCTGAGAGCTGGCCACATGAGTGCTTTATACTTCCAGGGTTTAAAAGTCCCCAGGATGTGTCGACTGAAATGCAAAATGATGCAGAATTCATTAGTTAAGATAACTGTCATATTTCAAACACATTCCAAGATTCTAGCCAGTTCCATACATATTATAGGTAATGATTTCAAACACTAATGTGCTGACACCACAGCACCCAGACACAATGCAGGGGGCACCCTTTACAGTATGGCCGTTTATAGGACACATATTTGGTTAGAAAGGGAAGTCAATGTTGGCAACTAGGAGAACTTTCATTTGAATCCCGAATAACAAGGGGAAGACTTGTCATAAAATGCTATCCTTGGACTGAGACATGACATGGGAAAGGAGAGAACTATGGTGTAGATATATGGATCATATATAACAGTTGAGGATGGTGATTTTCCATCAAAACAAGTGAAAACATGCAGAAGATCCCTGAATCCTGGCATATGGCTGTATGAAGAGCAGACATTAGAGACTCAGATTCGCAATAGACTCCATGTACCGGATGTGCAGCTAAACACTGCGAAACGATGTCAAAATAGAAATGCAAGAAAAGCATTACTAGTTACATCTTACAAATATGAAAAACTTGGAATTACTTTAACCAAATAGGAATTACGTTTTGAATTTAAAATTCATTTTGGTACCTTTGGATGCTGTAAAACACATGTGACACAATAGATGTTCATTTTACAAACACCAGGAACAATTCAAAAGGTTAATTTAAAGACTCAAACGCTTGTTTTATTTAATTTCCAAATTTCACAAGACCCTGGCAGATCAGTAACACTTTAGTTTTGTTATAAATGAGTTTATATATTTATATACCTAATTTCAATTGTATATTGAAATTATACAATTGAAATTAGGTATATTGCTTTGCCATTCTGTGATATTATTTCTAATTATAACATGTACATTTATTAGCAAAATGAATACCCTGTTTATTGATCATAAAAAACTACTTATAATGGATCCCTAAACTAAAGTGTTTCTGATAATTCTTGCCCTTTGTGATTTTTTATCCTTTGTGGATTCAAGATTCATTATCGAATGGAATTTCATTGCAAAATGAGATTCAAAGTGGATAATTTAAGCATTCATTTTCAGTAAACATATATGATGAATTCATTCATTATTGATTTGTTCAAGCTTTGCCTGTTTCGTCAAAAGAATCTCTGTGGCATTCATATTAAATCCAAATTGAATACACTAATTCAAATAATCTGGAATGAATGCTTTTTGACCACTGCCTACCGCACCCCTGCAGTGTGTTGTTGCTTTTATAAAAAATGTTTAACATTCATTGCTTATTTATATTAGAATCTGGCATGCTGTTGTTTTTTCATGATTTTAACTTTCTTGGTACAGTAAAAAAGATTCCAGTAAATTCCAAATAAAACCTTATACAGGAGCATCTACCATTTCATTTCTTACATGTTAAATACCTTAAAGTGACAGCAGTGCCACTCTTCCCCACTCTCTTCCCTTTTCTTCTGTAGGTTTGTGGTCAAAAGGAAGGACATTAAGGAGTGTATTATGCAAAACAAAGTGGTACTCATCTGTACCTTTGCAATTGTGTCGCTTTTGACTTGATTGATGCCTGTTCTAACATCAGAAGTAAACTTTTTTTTGAGGCTCAAATGTACTTTGTTTTTGAGTATTTACTTGCTGAGGAAAACTCCTGAGTCCTAAACGTAATGCATTGTTTTTGTATAACAGTACGCTTAAGCAATCACACACGGGAATGTTTGCGTTGTTGTGAAATTACCGCACGACTAGGTGCGTTGCTAAGCACCTGGCTAAAGAGAAATAACCAGTGCTCTGCTGTCGAACATCATCACTGGAATATTGCTCAAACAATCAGAGTGCTCTGTTCACCCAAGCCATTTTACAATGTAACACACAGATCTGGTTATAAGGCAGCACGGTTGTGGCTCTCATTTTACCATAAAGTCCCCCGTCCCCCCCCAAGTGAA